>NC_137548.1:61322626-61810126 GCF_963082525.1 Nesoenas mayeri
CTTGTAGCAAAACTGTTATTTCAGTAACTTTGAATGACTTCTGTGGTGGGGCAACTAAGCAGGGAAACAGTCTGTTATCTGTGACCAAGCAGCTTAAATTTGATCTATGTGAGGGTTTTATTTAGACAACAGCAGAAAAAGTGGTGAGCCCTGATTTGTGGTTGTTATGGCCCCATGATACAGACCAGGTCTCTGTTCTTCCTGCAGGACAGGAATTCCTTCCTCAGGGTCCTGTGGCAGCGGCCAGGTCAGTCGTAACTCCTGTGCACTGCCTCTACCTCTTCAGTTCTTAGTACGGCAACACACACGGGGTGTCTCTGGGAAGGGATAATGTTATGTATTCTAGTGGATTGGTAGAAATTCAGTCTCAAGTATATTAAAAAAAAAATCTGGAAAAGTATAGCTGTAATATGTACAGCTGTTATCTTTTTTGTGAATTAAATGCTGGCTAAATATTGCGGTCATCTCTGTTCCTAACAAGCTTTGGCCTTACAGAGACACATGAGCCCTATGTTAGGGTAAGTCCTTGCTTGACACCAGACAATGTAGGTACTTAGAGAAAAATGCTTTGATACTTGTTCTTGTGGGAGCAGAACCAAGATGTTTGCTTGTTAAAATTCAGAAGCAGAAACCATGGATACTACTTTCAGTTCATCATTTCAAGACAATCTGAATGTCTTTAAAGTTGAGTCTGTCTTGTGGTGTTTGAAATCCTGAGGTAGGTAGGGTTATACTCTTTCATGGTCTGATGGGGTAGTTGTAGTATATTCATGCCAGTGCAGGGCAGTAGCTCTGGGAAAAACAATCAAACAAAACCCCAAAACAACTATACTACTTCCTTTTCCATGCTTATTTGTGTTTAAAATGAAAACCAAGCCAAAAATAGAGTGAAACCAAATGGATGTGGTGAATTAGCGATGAAGCTGTTTGCTTCCTTTCACAATATTTTACTAATTTAAGATGAAAATATTGTTAGTTGCATAATGGCTGTGACAATTAGTTTTACTCTTTATGAAAATAATTTGCTTCCACATTTGCAAGTTTTGCAGTTTGAATATTCTCTCATAGATAAACTGGAGAGAAAAATATGAGTTTTTATTTTTCAGAAACAAGTTCTAAGAATGGATGAAGACTTTAAAACCCAGGCTCTTGATTCTACTCTTCAAAGTCCATCAGAGACATTACTTTCCATTCGACTGTTAGACTTTAAAACAAGTTTACTGGAGGCGATAGAAGAACTACGTATAAGAAGGGTAAATGTGTTTATATTGTTTTATAGTGTTTCTTTGTCTTATTTCTGTCTCCTTGTATATAATCGCAGAAAATGCTGCATAAATGTGGGTAAACTTCATGCCGTATTTTAAGTAATTCATGAACTGGGATTTTTTTTTGCTGTTTTTTAATATCATAGGTTTAGGCAATGTCTGGTTTAGAAATGTCTCTGTGGACAGCACAAGGACAACAGGGTTGCATGGGAATCAATCTGACTTTCTAATAATAATGTACAAAGTTGCTACAGTTGATCACCAAGCTGTTGACAAAAGTCATCTACCTTAGCTTTCTGTATTTCATTGTAGTTCTTTTTTTGAAGGGGCAGCCTTTGCTAAGAAAAGGGAAGAAAGAATCCAAGTCATATCCATGTCCATAAGTCTTTCTCATTTAATAGACTGATTTACCAGTTGCCGGAAAAGCAACGGGTTTGACTTATTTCTGTCTGTTTACTTGTGCTTTTCAGCCCCTGAAAGGGCAAATAGCTACTGCAATAACCAAATTCACTTTATTTCACTATTTTAAAATTGCTAAACTATTAAGCTGGAGCCCTACAATAACAGTATATTTAGTACGAGGAGGGCGTGGTGTGTTTTGTTTCTGAAATATGTGTTGAATAATCTTGTAGTACTAAAGCAAAAATGTTTCTGCACTGTCAAAGGCGGCCACCTTTTATTGTGGTTAATTTTTCAGTTATATTTTTCTGTAGTTACTTTTTCAGTTTGTAAACATTTGTTTCTATTTCTCCCCTTAGCGTTTCTTAACTATTGTATTTTTTTAAAGACCTGAAGTATATCTTTCTGCATTTGATGAATTTGACCTATTCAAAAGATGCGTATTATTACTTTAAAAATATTAGTGTTGATGACATGCTTGGTTTATGTGATCTAAGTTAAATGCTCTAATCCTCCCTTTAAAAACCATAAGCAAAAGAATGACTGACATAAAAAAAAAAATACATATATATATATATATATATATATAAAAAGAAAAGAGCTGCACAATCCTACTTTCTTGGTGTAGTATTGTTGAAATTCACCATGGTCTGATCCCTAGACTTTTGTTACAATGGTAGCATTTAGACAATTCTATTTTTGTATTTAAAAATCTGAAAAATTTAACTGTTATAATAAATATCGGAGTCTACTTTTCCTTATAAGATCTGTTAGCTAAATCTAATTTACACTGGTAACTCAACTTTGCATTTTAATGCACTTGGTCAGAGCTTAAATGTTTATGCTATGGAGTTTCAGCTTTTGAGATTTCTTGGTTTTGTCTCTCTTGTGTCTGTGATACTACAGGAGTGACTGATTTGTATACAAGGTCACCTCAGGAGTGGGAGAATTTTTTGGCTTAACAGTGGTTTTAGTTTCAAAAACAATGCTAATGCCAAGAGCTGATTCCATAGTTGACATGTCCCTCAATTTCGAAAACATCTGTGTCTTCCTTAATCCTGAAAAAAGGAGGAAAAAGTACCTGCTTGTAGTTAAAAATTTAAGTATTTTAAGTTTTAAAAAAAAAAGTTAAACATTTTACTAGATCATCAATTTGAAATCCTAAAAGTATCCTGCATGCCTTTTTGTTATTTGCTTTGCTTTAACAATCAAATCAGGGCTGCTTGCTTAGTGTGTTTGAAAACTGAAATATAAAACATTAATATTTTGAAGAAGGAAGTGTTATAAAATACAGCCATGCATAGCCTATTTTTAGTTTTTTAAGTAGAACTCTGTATGGATGTTTTTTGCTTAAAAAATGATGCTACCAAATCCTCTTCTGATTTTAGCTATGAATATCTCACAAATCCCAACATCATGGGGTTATTCTATACATTTATCATCAGCCCTGAGAAAAAGGTAGTGCATAATACCAAAATACACCACTAACTCAGAGAATTATAGCGCTTGTCTTGCACCATGGTAGTTTCTCCATGGACAAGAATAAACCACGCTAATTTAAACTATATCATCCGCTAAAAAAAAGGCAAGCTGGAGTTAAAGCTCTGCTGGTTTCTCTGGGGCTCATAGTAGATTGATAGCCTGATGGAGCTGGTGTAGCCCAGTCTAGTGGACTTTACTCTCAGTTTTGTCTTTGACCTGTGGCTTGACCTTAGACAAGATATTTTACCTCTGTTTGCTTCTGTTTCTCTTCCCTTTGTTGGTCTTGCTTGTCACTTAGACAGGAGTCTCTTCAGGACAGGAACTATCAAGTATTTTGAGTTTAATAAACTGTCCTGAATGGTTGGTTGAACTGCAGTATAAATTCAAATTAATAAAAATAAATTTGCAGATGGAATTATCTGTATGAAGTTAGATAAAAATTAAACACAAAACAATTAAGTATTAAAATATTCTGAGACACTTGATACAACCCGTACTATTTTAAATCAGAATTTTCATTTTTCTGAATGTGATTATTTAATTAAATGCATTCTGTTACTTCAGAGTATCTATCTGTGTTTTTCTTTTGTTGTCTAAACATGTAGCTGTAGTTAAACTCTCGAAAGAACAATAATTTAGGGGAGTTGCTCATAATTCTATTTTTTTTTTTTCTTTGACTCTTCTGCTATTTTACAGATAAAATCCCAGTTAATGCTAACTGTGAGTGTTGATTCTGGAGAATACATTGCTTAAATTACTATACTTGATACAGCTTCACTTTATTCCTTTACCTGTTGACAGTCTTTGTTCTTAATATGAACTGACTCAGCATGTATGTAATGAGAAGCTACAAAAAATGATTTTACTCTTTCCCCCCATTCCTCAAGGATCACTTCACACTCCAATGTTTGAATATCCTTCTGTGGTTTTGCCGGTTTAGCTTTCCCACTTGTCAAGCCCCGATATTTTTAGTGAGGAATATCCCATTCACTTTATTCTAAAGTCTTTCAGCCTAGTTCTGTGATCAGCTGAGTTATTGAGTAGTACGAGTCAATCCTTATCATAAGGGATAAATGTAATGGATTTTAACAGTATCAAGTTGTCGCATAGCAGGTCAAATTTGGAGTCTTTCATGCTTTCTGAAGTACAATGCAGTGGCATTAAGTTTAAAGATAATGTTTGCAAGGACAAGAAAGCACCTATTTTGTTTATTGGATTATTTTCTTTCTTCTACTAGATACAGAAAAACATCCTTAGCCAGTAAAGCTTGTAAATGTAAGAAATCAAGGAAATCCTTCCACATAAACGTATTCTAATACCCTGGGGATATGGGTATCACTGGTAGCAGGTGAAGCAGGGGAGGTGTTGATTAGCTGAACAGGAGAAAGCTATATTTTAGTGACTGCTTTTAAAATGTTACTGACATTTTGTGTTGATGCAAAGGACAATTTTCAGGGACCTAACTCTATACCTAAAAACAAGCACCTGTTGAGGCCCTTCTGGTGTCACCTACAACACCACAAAGTCTTGCTGATACTATAGATTCTGTCATTTGAGACTTGAGTTTATTTGATTTGATACTTTTCTGCTTAGTAAAAATTACAAAGAATAAATTTTGTTCTTTTCTGTTGAGCAGTTATGATCTAGATATAACTTAAGATAACTTAAGTGCTTATCTTTTAACTAAAATATTTTTTAAGAATTTTTTTCAGGTCCTAAATTTTCTCATGTTTCTCACAAGGAAATTTTTCTTTACCATAAAAGAGAACTATGTTGTATTAAAGAACATTAGAGTTGCAAAGAGCATTGAGTTTACCTGTGAAAACATTTTCTTTGTTTAAATAAATATTTTAATATAAGGGTCTTTAAGTATTTCCTTTTAAAATCCTGAAATCCACCCCTGAATTTTGTAAATTGAAGCCATATAGACTTGTTATTGGTAGGTATCATCCTACTATTTACTGTTGAGCACTATATAGAACATCCTCCTTGCCTGAGCTGAAGGACATGGAAAGCACTATTGGAATCAGCCACTGGAGGTGAGGTTGTGGTGCCTGATTTGCCAGGGGATTTCGTATCTGTGCTCATGCACAGGTTTGCGGGGTCTCAGGACTTCTCAGATCAGTTCTGTGTTGTGGACAGGCTGGTTGGTACTATCATTTTGCTCCTATTGACTCAAGTCTCCTTCCCTGCCTCTAATACTCTCCTTCCTTCTTACTTTTCCTTTTTTTTCCTGGTTTCTTTCCCTTTCTGCCTTCTTTTTCTGCCTTCTTCCATTTTGATATAAATTAGATCTTCCTTTTGTGCTTACCCACTTTCATGTTGATGGCCAGTGAGCAGCCTCTGAAAAAGAAAATACAGGGATATTTACTCATTTGCTAAAAGAGAGAAATCCTGAATGATGTCTGTCGTGACACAGACATTATGGCTCTCACAACACCTCATCTCGAGTTTTCTCTGGCTGCTGTTCTCCAAAGCTGTAGCTCACACTAATTCTGCAGAGCTGGATGTGCTCTTCCCTTTGGATAGATTTGAGTGAGTTTATCTCAATTCCTCATGCTCTACCTGTGCCATGGTTTGGCTATTCTTATCTGAGTTGAGCAGCACAGTGGCCTGTTTCTAGGTTTTGTTAGAGGGAGGACTTTGCTCACCCTTAACTACTCTCTCCCATTCCTAAAATGCATCTCTGCCTTCTGGCAGCTCTGAAGGGCTTTGCACTGCACAGTGTAGCACCGTGTAGAATGTTGCAGCTCAGGATACCTGAGCTACTCTTGTCCAGAATGGAAGAGATGTATGTAAATGTGCAGAGCTAACACAATTATTGAGCAGCATTTCACAGAGAAGATGGGCAAGTGGAGTTCAGTATTGAGATGAAAGGTGGAAGTGTAAGGTTAGTATTTGCAAATGTCACTTGGGCCCAAAAGGCAAACTGGGTTTTAAGATATTAAGTGAAGAAAGTTGATGAAGCCATAAACTTATTCACCAGAAGAGGTGAAGCAGAAGGACTAAACTGGAGTTATTAGTGGTATTACAATATTGGTGAACATACCAGTTATGAGCATAACACTCATATTGGTTGTGCTATATCTAGACCTAAAAAAAAACCCAACCAAACCAATAACTAACAAAAACAACCCTAGAAAAAATGCGATACATCCAAAGCTCAGCCTTGGTGGTGGTGTGTTCTGCAGGAGAACCACCACTTTCAGATGTGCAGAATAGCAGAAAAGATCAAAAGGGCACCAGAGGCACCTGCTGTGGTTATATGTGGTTATATGGAAAAAATCTACAGTGATCAAAAACATGAGATTGAATGGAGCTGTTGCAGAAATAAAGATTATGTATTTATTTCTTTATTTTCCTCCCAATGAAAAAGAGTTTGGTTTTAAGTTACCTTCCAGGCTATTGCATAGGATAAGTATAGAATCATGAAAGAAATTTTTTAATACTATATTTTGGAGTTTCCATTCATGAGAAGGACGATTACTACTTTAGAACATGAGGCAGAAACATCTTCCAGAAATGAAGCAGATACTAGGGAAATGAAAGATTTTGGTGAGGTTTATCAGAAGGAACAATTCTAGATGCTAACAAACAATAAGAATGGCAAAGAGCTTGATTCGATTTCCTTAAAGGCTACAGTAAAAAGAGGAAATTAAGGGTGGGAGAAGAAACAATGCTAAAATAAGACAGAACAGAAATGCGTGTGGCTTTTCTTTGTTACCTAGAAGTTGGTGAACAGGACACTACTAACACAGGCTGGAGGGACACAGAACAAGTAATCCCAACAGTCTTCAAACTGGATTTTTTTGCCTGATGGAAACAAGGAGAGCTGGATATTTTTTTAAAAAAAGTATGTGGATATAAAAGAATAAGCACTACAGGAGTTTATGGATCTCATGACTGACATACACAACATAGTCATTCAAGTCAGTAAGCAGTGTGTGAGCTTTTAACTTCTGTGTTAGCAAATAATGTGGCTTTTGATGAGGAACTGATTACTTGAAGTTGGAGAGAAGAGAATTATAAGTATCAATGCAAGCATTTAAAGGGGTGTATTTAGATAGGTGAGATTAATTTAAATACAGAGCAATTTCAGCCTATGTGGTAAAATCAAGGACAGAGCAATGAAAGGTTTCCAAAGGAAAAGAGGTGGTTGGTGCACATTTCTTTCTCTCTGCTTCTGAAAAAGGAATTTTTTTAAGAATAAATTCCAAATATATGTTTGCTAAGGGTTTTGGTTGACTGTTGTAACTATTAAGATTGAAAAATGTTGCATCAGGAGCTAAAGTTAGATTAAAGCTGGTTTATAAATATTTTCTCTTTCTTTATCGTTTGTCCTGGGGACAAAACTGAAAAAGGATATTCATGTGATCTTCTAAAAGTTGCACTGGACTGTTTAGTTGGTGAAGGGTAATCTGACTATAGCACAAAACCATCAGAAACTGTAGTTTCTCTGACCACTGTTTGATTGACCTGCATGAGAAATTGGATATGCAATTTTGTAGGAGGTAGATTATGAGTTCGAAAAGGATAATAAAAGTACCTAGCAGCAGTTTTGGCTGCTTGGACATGAGGCAGCTGTACTCTGTTCCTAAATCTGTTCAGGGTCAAGAATCGAGGGGGCTTGACCAATCCACAGCCCATCTTGTAAAACTACAGCCTGAAGCAAACACTTTAGAGAAGGCTTGACACTTTCGAAAGGTTATAACGAGTAAATAAACCATCAAATTACTCCTCTTTTATTGTTATGGTAGTCTTTTTTAGAAAAACACTTAAATCCGTGTAGTCCTAAGGCACCTAATAAAAAATGAACACTTTTAAGGTTTGGTGGTTTTTTTTGATACCTCATCAAAGTTATATACAATATTATTCTTCTAGGTATAACAAAAACGTTTTTGTTTTATTAAACAGCTGGTGGAACTTTTTTTTAAGTGCTTCACACAACTTTTAAAAGCTTTCAATTCAAAATGGGTAAATTATAAATGTCATTTGAAAGAGGTAAAAATGATGGATAAGGCTTATAATTGTTAGCGATTTCACATGAGAACATTTTTGTCATGTCATTGTCATTCTCAGTTTAAGTATTTATGATGTTTATTTTTTTCAACGGTAGTTACACATATACACATTTTTGATACCTTCCAGATTTTCCTTTATAATTTGGGGGTAAATTGGAGGGAGGTTGTTCACTTAGAATTTCAGTTCTTACCCTCTTTAGTATTCAAACCAAACAGCTCACTTAAAATGGAAATGGAAATTAATGCAGTTTTCAAACTTAATGTATTTATTTAGTTAAAAGTAAAGTGCTCGGTATGGATATGGGAGATAAAAATTACTAATGTCTTCAATTTTAATACAGTTTCTTAGAACAATTGTACATTTTTTTTTAAACCAATTATCTGCACCAAAGTGTGTTTCTGTATTTTCAGTGTCCTCATTAGGATTTAAAATACTTACACATTTTAAAATTCAAGTGATGTATATGCTGGATTATAAAGTCTGCCAGGTCCATTGTTTATAAAATCTTTTTGTTATTTTGCACTAAAAAGACCTTTTTACATCCACCAAAGGTTTGGTTTCATTTAGGTAACATTTTTTTGGTAAAGCCATTTATTTGAAGTTTTCTTTGTCAAGAATTTGTGACGCTAGTATCTGTTGTGTTGCTCTCCTTTAAAATATGACATTATTTTCCCTTTATTTCATAGGGAGTTTAATATGGATAGATACTTGTTGATCTCCAACAACCCTTGAAATTAGTGATAAATTTGCCGTAAATTTTAGCGAGGTCAGAATCACAGTGCGTGTATTAAACATTTTAATCTGTTACCACTTTATCTTCGTAGCTGTATTTCTTTTCTGATGCCAGTTGCAGTTTGAAGTTTGTTGTGTAAATGCTCTGCACTGGTACAGATTTTTGGGTTCTTTGAAGCTGGATCTGATCAATGGGGTATCTGCTCACCACCTCCTCCCTCTTTAGTTGTTCATTGGACCAAAGTTCTGGTTTTGTCTCTGAAATACTTGTACATGTGCTCATGTCTGCACAGGGGAGTGGTAGGAATACGTAGTCTGGAGTTAGGGAAGAATAGTACATCTCAGTTAGTTTAGGAATAGTTTACATGGTGTGCCTAAGGGTCAGATTCTGTAATCCTTACTTCTTACAATTTTGAACAAGGCTTTTGCTAATAATATATCACTTTAATAGCTTTTATTGCTTAATGGCATAAATTTATTACGATTACACTTCTAGAAAAAGCTGTAAGTCAACCTCATTTGTTTTTATCACTCCAGGGAACTAAGGGGAATGTATTTTCTTTCAGTACTTATAGATTAGGATCAGAAAACAAATTAATTGCAACTCTGAAGTACTATTTGTTAGGGCAGAATAGGGAAGCATTGATATATTTTTTATATATATATGTATGTGTGTATGTATATGTGTATATATGTATATGTATGTATATGTATATATACACACACATATATACATATATGTATACATATACATACATATATATATATTTTATTATTATTAATTTTAGCATAAGGTGTATGAAATCTTTAGGTCTCCTCTATCTATATTCTACTTCCACAAAAGTGGAAGAACTCTTCTCTAGTTCTCTGTGAGCCAAATCTTAATGCTAAATGTATGTTCAACATTTTATATGTAAAATTCATGTGAATGTTTACTTGTGGGATCTAAAAATATACCTCAGCTCTTGAAATCCTTCAGAGTAACCTCCTGTGGATAGGAGTGTATGTTACTTCTGTCCACACATGTGCCTGTAAACTGCCTGTTAATCACGGAAGTCAGTTTTGACCCTAAAACCTATAAAAGATGTCAATGTCAAAAACCTATTTTAAATCACCTTGGGACATATTTTACCATTTTTTTTTTCTATTGATAGTACAGTGGGACTATGGATCAAACATCAAAGTAAGTGAGAAAGGGTTGCAAAATCTTCTTTAGAACAGTCTTGCATAGATCATTGAAGTGTAAATAGCCTTGTGTTAAAAACTTGAAACCCTCATTTGTACTGGGTTTAGGAAAGAATTATCTTTCTTAAAGATGCAGTGTATTTTATTTTTTGTAGCCAAACATTTGTGTTATCTGTTTCACTGTGGAAGGAGGAAGAACCTCTGTCTGTTATTTCCCTGTTTCAGAAAATTTATTATTTCATCCAGAGGTGATATTTTTTTCCTTATGGTAACAGTTGTTCATGGTATTGCAATTCAGTACAATTTTACTTAAAACCTCATATCAATAGAATAATTTTTGAGGCCTGCTTTTAATTTTTTACTAGAGAAATCCATAAATGGCCTTTTCCTTGAGCTGTCACTGTTTCCCTGAGGGTTCTAGCTGCTTCTTTTGCAGTAGTCTGGGCCATTGAGGTATGAGTCTTTTGAAGAGAACTGATTTCTCCATTAGTTTAAAGTACAGGTTTTAAACTCTGGTGGGGAATTTGAACTCAAAAAAAAGCATGAAGGTGCACTTAATATATCAACACACAGTAACTCAGAACATGGCTCAAGTATTGCGAGTTCTCTTTTACCTTCACGTGGTCAATTTGACCCTTGGTGGAGTGTGTCCAACACACAAGCTCAATAAATGTTGCTACTACACCGATTTATCAAAGAGAAGTAAATCTTACCTTAACATGGTCACATTTTCAAGCTGATCATCAGTGTGCAGAGAAAAGGCAGGGAATTAGCTTGTTGAAGCTCAGAACAACACATTAGCCTAGCTCTCTAGATCTTTAAAGGATATTAATTATTTTGACTGTATGCAGTAATAGGACAGTGGTGAGTTGCTTGTGATGGACGTCAAAAGCCTAAATGCTGTTCCTGCAAGAAGTGTGACTGTTTGATAGGGGAATCTGTTGTTCTTCATTTGAGTATTGTATTTGTAAAGGGAGGACAGTGCTCATAAAAATTTGGCTCAAAAGGGAAGCTGACTCCAGTTAGGAAAATTTGATTTGAATACCAGAATGTTTCAGGAAAAATCCTATAAATTGTCACCCACTGTGATTATCAGCAGGTAAGTAATAGTAAGTAATAGTTTGACTCTTGACAAAGTGCTTCTGCAGGAACAGGAGAAATAATGCACTTTCCTGTTACTAGTCCACCTTCTGAATTGTGAAAGAAACATCAGACTTCAATAATGTTCTCAGATTTTCAGGTAGCTTATCTTATAAAAAATATATGTTGATTATCCATGACCTCTGTTCAACTTTTTACTTTCATCTGGTAGGTCAGGACCCTTCTTAGCACAGAAGGTTATGATAAATATTTCACTTTTTCTGTAATAACAAAAGTAATTACTGACACAAACTTTTCAGTTTTCCTGGGAGTTGTCAAAAAGAATAAAGATTCAAATGCACTGAGTTGAATAATTAAAGTGTCCCAAAGCTTCTGACTCATTAAATATGATTGTCTGTATAATTGACTAACAATTGTTTCTTGAAGCACTTATTGCGGTTTGCTTTCTCCTAATTTCAGCATTTTGAGTGGGTTCATCAGAATGTTCAAGTCAAGTCTGGTTTCTTCCCTTTAGGTCTTGTTTTGTTGTAAGATGCAGAAGAGAATATGTATGAAGAGGGAACTGTTCCTGCTAATTAAGGCGGCTATAATCCTACTCCCTGATCTTCTGCTATGGACTTCAAGTTATTTATTCTACAGATTTTCTGACCAAACCAGCTGAACTCAATCTGCTCTTTTACCACACTCAGACAGCTTTTGGTTTTTTTGCTATGCAATGTGTAGGCACATACTGTTCTGTGTACTGGACTATAAAAGAAGAGTATGAATACACAAGTTCTGCTGGTGTTTGATTTGCAGGTGCTGTCTTACGTAAATTTGTTTTTGTTTTTTAACTAGGAAACAGAGATCAGTTATGAAGATCAAATAAGTAAAATTGTTGTAGAGAAACAGGAACTTGAATGGCAAAAGGTAACTTTCCTACGTGATTTTAGTATTTTAACTGCTGGGATTTAATTTTAATATAATATTAATATGGATTGTGATTTTGTATGGTTCCCTCTTTTTCAGGCTATTTTGGTTTCCAGTAGTAGCATGTGGTACCCAATAGTTTATTGTCTAGCCATGAACTTCTGTAGCTTTTATATTGATTTGGAGTGTGCCCAACCTTGAAATCTGGTTAACCATCATAATATTTGGCATGACTGGAAATCTTCAGTCAAAAGGGATGTAAATATTGAAGTAATAAGACGTTTAGCTTAATATGAAGCATGTTGACACATTAGTGTGGGGGAAGCTGCGCAGTTTCTTCTCTGTATTACACTTGTCTTTGACAAGTGCAAGTGCTGGTGCAATGGTACAAACCACTTCACTTGCATCTTTTGGAGGTGATAGTTTTTCAGAAAAAATTATTTTAAAAGAAACTTATGTTGGACATACTGAAAAAGTGGTTTACCAGCTTTTAAATGCTCTGAATGAGGTTTTCAGTAAAATAAGTCTAACATTCTTCTTAGGGTTAGGGCTCCTGAGGTTATGCTTTTGTAATACAATCAAACCTATGACCCCTGTCACTAGGTCACGAGATAAAAGGCTTCACCTTGTATATTTTACGATCACAGAAAAAACAATAATTTCAGCTCTATCCTTGATCTTGGAATATTTAACATCTTAGTAGTAACGGAAGACTGTTTCATCTTGGAGTTCATCCTAACCGTCTTAAATTAATAATCCTAACTATGTGGTTTTTTCTGAAAGATATATATGTGCACACAGAAACAGGAAACATTTTCTATTTGTAAAAGCAACAGTGCTTTCAATTTGTAACCCTTCTTAGTTTTTCTTAACCTGGCACTGCAGTTCCTAATAATCTGGGTTCAAAAGGCATGATTTCTGTTCATTCTGAGACCTTAACAGCAATTTAATTTACCATTAATAAAGATGTGGCCTAAAGGCAATTAGGTGAACTCTATTTTTTTCCTGCACTTTACATTTAATGTAGGCATATGCCAAACCTAATGTCAACAATGAGCTGTAGATTTTAGGAGCTTCATGTGAACACATGTGTAGAGCTCTGCAACTTCAAAGGAACAAGTGAATGAGAGTTTTCTGGTTCTGGAGATTCCAGTAAGATGAAAATACTGAGTATGGCATTTAAATTGAATTTGTGACCTGATGGTTTCTGAATGCAGAATCACATTGACCTCAGTAGTAGTTCACTAAGTAAACAGCTTCCCCTGGCTTATCAAAGGTTCTCTTATATATTTTCCTTCAGAGATATCCATTTCGGTCAATATTTCTGTGACTCAGTATATATTTTATTTTTCCTTAAATGTAGCAAACTACTTTAAAATAAAGACATGACTTAAGCTGAGCTTCTGGTTTAAGATTACAATTTTAAAGCAAATCTTTGTCTACATTTTATGAACACTGTTGCTGCTCTTGAAACAACATATGCTTTTATGAGTCCTAGCAACAACACATCTGAATTCCAGAGGTGAGAATTGTTGCCTGTTAGGAATTAAAGAGAACCTGCTACAAAAAAGAGCCATTACCACTTAACAAATGTATCTTTTTAGTCTTCAGGTTTTGTTTTTAATCAATCATGTCTTTCTAAAAGAGAGAGTAGGTAAAACAGAATTACTGGAGATAATATTCTTGAAAATCTAATAAACAGAATCATTATACTTATAGGAAAGGTGATTTTGTGTATATTTTTAAAAAGTAACTTTGTTCTTCACTCTCCCTGCACCACACATCCATATGGAAAACTTGTTCCAAAACTGAAGTTCTGAGAAAGTTATATATAATTGTTTTATTTAATAGTCTCAGCCATGAGGGCTGTTAGGAAATCAATATTTGTAGAAACTTCCTAGTCTCTTTTTTTTAGAGTAAAACACATGCCTTGAATATACAGTACAAGGAAAACTGATGTGTTATGAAGAAGTCAGTAATGCTTTTTTCCACTTACAAATTACATCAGTGACAAAACTGGCTTGAATTCCTAGAATCTAAAGAAGTGTCATCTTAATATGGCAGCCCTGTGGATGCAGAGTTGTAATCCTGTGGTGGGTAGGGACACTCCGCTGACAAGAGCTGAGCTGCCCTCACTGTTGCTGGTTCCCCGGAGCACCGGGTGAGCCCTTTACCCACCAGACAACCTGGGTCTTTGAACTCAGCTGTAGGTGACACCTTGAAAACATTCCTCAGATTTTGATCTTCGCATTTTCGAATATTTGTATCTGTGTGCTAGAGGCATCAAAACTTTACCCATCTTACAATGAATGAATATGTACTTGAATATAAGGCACCTCACCTCCGTGGATTCTTGTTTTTCTTGTATCAAAAGGCAACAGCTCTCGCTTGCTGAAAGCTACACCAGTTTCCTGGAGAAAACACCAATTTTGAAATGGGCTTTACGTCTGAAAAGCTCTGAATACCTCTTTTTAATCAGGAGAAGACATTAGACTTCTTGTGTGTGAAACCAATGATCAATTGATCTTTTCCCAGCCATTCTTCAGTAGTGTCAATCTCTAGTTATTTTTGCGCAGTCATGACTTAATCGTTCCCTATTTCGCACTAAGATTTCTTAGCTGAACACTCATCTGTATTTTGAAATAACTGCTCGAGGACAGAGCCTCTTGACTACCTTTACCTAATACTTTTTAGTGTCTAGAACGTAAAAAAATCTCCCTGATTTTACATATCTTCCATATTACTTCACCTCAATTGTATTTAGTTTTGTGGTTTTGTTATGTTTGTTTTTTCCTGTCTTGTATAGGAACATGGTGCTTAAAGGTGTTAAAGATTTCTGACTTGCAGAGTGTAGTTACTAGTCTGTGAGATTATGATATGAAACGATAACAAAAATAATAGTACATCTTTAAATAATTTGCTTATTTTTATTAATAAGAGTAAGGCCAGTCAGTAGGATGGTAAAAATCTTAAGCTATCATCTTATGCTTAGTTTTTTCTGCTGCCCTTTGACTCTGCCATGTAGTTTGTTAAATGACTAAAATTTAACTAAACCCAGTATAATAGATTGTTATGTTTTAGTGGGATTATATTTTAAAAATGGAGATAAAATTTAAATTCTGTTTTAACTACCTGGAACTGTGTCAAGATGCTGCTTTCAGATGGCAGTGGGTGTTGGATTACTTCTGCAGGTTGATAGGATGGGTAAGAGTTGCTTTTATGAGTCCTAGCAACAACAAATCTGAATTCCAGAGGTGAGAATTGTTGCCTGTTACGAATTAAAGAGAAGCTGCTACAAAAAAGAGCAATTACCAGTTAACAAATGTATCTTTTTAGTCTTCAGGTTTTGTTTTTAATCAATCATATCTTTCTAAAAACATTTCACAAGGAATCAGTGTTTTATTCTCGAAGTACTATATGTATGGTTTGCACTAAGATAATACCTAAAACACGCTATTGTTGTTTTGCATGAACAGGAAACTCTGCAGCATCAGACGGACACGTTGCACCAACAAAACAAAGAAGCTATGGCAGCTTTTAAAAAACAGGTAGCAAAATAAGGCCACCCAGCTTTGACAACAAGATTTTAAAATACGATGGCATTATAGCACGTTATCAGATGGTATTAAAATATCTTCATGTTGCATATAAAATGTTAGAATATACAGCTCAAAGAAATTATCTATCTATATTCTAGACACAGTATAGTGCCTGTATTTTGGCATTCTTTCCACTAAGCCATTCGTCCTGGGATTTTTCATTTTTATTTTTTCAAAAATTCCTGAAGAAGATAATGCTGCTTTTAATATTTTTTAATGGTTTGGTTTTTGTTGTTGTTTGTTTTGGTTTGGGTTTGTGTCATTTTTTTCCCCTCTCTCCAAGATGGCATATCTTCTGCAAGTTGAGATTCATAGACCATGGTAAAAAATGTGCCACATAACTTATTCTGTTCAACTTTTAAAAGTGTGTTTCAGTCTTTCAAGTCATGATTGTGGGCTTTTTTTCTCTGCAATATGTGATCAACAAATATCAGTGCTGAAAGAACTTGCAGAGAACAGTCATAGAAACCGAAACTGTGGCACATAGTGTTGAAGAATTTATCCCTAATGCTACATCACAAACGTGTGACGCAAAAAAGAAATTGACAGGCTATTAGGTTTTTAGTGATTTACAAGCTTGCTGCTTGTGACCCTGTAGATACAGTAGTTAAAGGAAAAAAAAACCCAACAACCAACAGGAAATACGCGGTGCAGGATGTAACTAGATTGTCTTGTCAAGTTGCATGAATAAAATTAATCCCACATGCTCTATTGAGTTATTCTTCTGTTTTTTTTTTTTTCCACTGACAATGAAGTTTCAGGCACGAGTATTTGCCATGGAAGAAGAAAAGGTACTCTGTGTTAAAGTTATTTGGGTTTTTGTCATTCAGTGAAGCACATAAGCAAATGATAATGCTATACAACTTACTGAACATGTTCTCTGTATAAAGTATATTACAATTAAATTAATTTTCCTGCTACGGTCTTTGCAAAGAAGTTCCTTTATCATATTTTTTTACTTTGGGGTTTTTTGTTTATAGAACTTTGATTACTTATGAAACTTTGCTTTACAGTCTGGTTATGCTAAAAATCTGGTAGGGAGTAAGTGTTCTGTGGTAGTTCTATGTTGAAGCTATACAAAATTTATTCTGTTTTGGAGGGTTTGGGACAAATAGTCAAAAGCTTTGGTGACTAGTCATAAGTGGTGAGAATATACTATTGTGTTTTCACTGTTCTTTTTATAGCAATATATATGTACATATTAAAATGATTCACTAATGAATCATTCCGTTATAGCAGAGTAGTGCTTTACTTTGGTAACATGCTTGTTGATAAATTCTTGCTGTAAATGCACTTATTCTACCCAAATCCTGAAGTACAGCTTTTGTTGAAAGGGAAAATATCAACTTGCTGTAGAAACAAAAGAAAAAGAAATCGATGGACTGAAAGAAGCATTAAAAGCATTACAGGTAAACTATTATTTTTGTTAAATAACTTTCCTTGGTACGCAAGTGGTTTGGTTTCATTTTTTTTCGCTGGTAAGAAAATAGTTGTTTGCAAGAGGGTCTTTAAGGCCTTCTCATTTAATCTTTCTAGTACATGTACACCTCACTTTCTAACACAGAGTGTCTGATCTGCAGTGGCAAGACTACTATAACCCTTCCAGCTAAAGTGATTCTCTCTCAGAAGAGCTGCAGACTCAATGAAAGTCCAAATAGCATGTGAAGTGTCCTTTCTTTTGATTTCCACATTCTTCCTTTTCCTTTCTGTTCTTGCTTCTCACCTGTCTGGAAACTCTGGTTTTGGATTGCTACACAGAAACAGAAATACACACTGGGTCTCCAAGTCACAGTGCTACATGTGTTCCTTTTAATATTTTCCTTTATTTCACTAGGAGTTTTCAGTGTTTACCACTTAACCCATGGGTTTTCAATGCCCGTTTGTCTACAGATTTGTCAGATAAACACACAATTTATTCTGGTGCGGTTTGGTGTTATTTCTGTGTTGTATTTTATATCACTACGTGGTGTTGGAGCAGTTGTGACTCTGATTCATGGCTACTTGAATTAGTGGAAGACATAGGAGCATAGCGAATATTTGGGTTTCTTTTAAAGTCCAAGGCAGATATGTAGAAAACTGATTAAAAGAGTAGAACTCTGAAGGTTTTTGTTCATCACAGAAGAGAATTAGCATTGTAATGCAGCGCCAGATTTCAGATATTGCCAGGAACTAATTATTTTTCTACCCAAAACTGAGTGGGATAATAATAATGAAAACAAAATGGTTCTAATGGATTTTGCATAACCCATGATTTTGTGACATGTTTGGTTCTTATTAACATTCTCTTATGGGATGCATTTACTTGGTATCAGGCTGTTTGTTTAATCATTATCAGTTAGCACTGAAGGTATTTTAGGAGCAAACGGAATTTATTCCCATGGCTGGTTGCCTGTGCAATAGCTGTAAGGATTTTGTTGCCTTATTCAAACCTTGGCGTATCACAGATGATGTAGAATATCCCTCCATGGTCTGCTGAACATAATATGTGGACAGCAAGAGTAATGGAAGATTCCACTGGCCTTTCTTTCGTAAGATAAAGCAGAAATTAAAAAAAAAAAGAAAGAGCTTAACATTAAATGTTTAATGTACACAGATCAAACATTTGTGCAACAGTGTAGTTCAGGTCTAGGAAGTTCCACTGTGACTTGAGAAAGCAGGGAGTCACAATGAACCTGCGAACCTAGAAATGTAGTTTGGAAATCAGCCTGGAAAAAGAGTAAAGAATTTGTAACTTGGTTTTGTAGCCTTCTCTACCCAGAGAGTCAGAGTTCTACGTTAAAATGATTGTTTTCTGGGCTTAGTTTTTCTAGAAATAACGTTTTCTGTAGAAGATTTACACACACTGGGTTCTTTGACATTTCTTTCTAGACATTGTCAATGTTTCTTTAAATGTTCTTAGAGCGACTAAAGCTTTTGCGATCTTAAGTACTATGCAAGTCAAAATTCTCTGATGGCAATGGTGTATGAAAAAGTGTTAATGACTTCAAATGCCAGTCTTATTAAAGCATGCCGCATTGTTGAAATATGTCTTTATATGCCACCATTCAGAGTTATCTACCTAGAATTTTTTTCCAACGGGGAACATCCCTATTCCTCTAGGACCTGAAGGGAATACTTTATCTGTTTTCTGCCCTGTTTATTTCTTAGGGTCTGGTTTACAGACTGTAACGTTATTTTTGTGATATGTGTCAGAAAACAAAAGGATTTATTCATTTTTCAAAATTTCTCTAGTAAAAATACCTGTATAAAGCATTTTTACATAATTTAAATATTGAAGTGGAATTATGTGATCTAATAAATAGTGTAATCACTAATTCAAAACCAGTATTACTGTATTGGATTGGCAATAAATGCAATTAAATCTTAGGTATGAGAATACTTAAATATGCAGGTTGTCATTGGGGAAAAAATGTAACTACAATTTAATTAATATCTTTCATTTTACAGATTTCAAAATACACTTTACAAAAGAAACTGAATGAAATGGTAAGAAAATAATAACAACTTCTATGAAAAGAAAATGTTACTTAGAGTATAATGCAATACTACATGTTGTGTGACAATTGTCACAAATAACCAAGAGATTATATCAGCTTGGAATCTGAAAAACTTTCAAATAATGATGTTTTTAGTTTGTTATAGTTCAATGGCTGCTGTTAGTCATGTGGATTTTTTCCCCCTGAATTAAAGCATAATTATTATATTCTTTATAGATGAGAGTGAAGGTGGGTTTTTTATAGATGTGATTTGAATAATGTAGCTATATTAACCTTAGAGGATCTAGCATATTCCTCTCAAAGAAGCAACAGAGAATTCCAAGCCGTTCTTAGTTTTGTTTCTAAGAAAAACAGGTAATGTTTTTCCTCTCACTCTTTTTCACTCTTCTCAGAATTACTTCTTAACATCGGTTCCCCTGAACAGTTTAGATTTCATCCAGTCCAGCTTTACTCCCTTTGACACGGAGAATAAATTTCGGTAGACTGACAGCAGAGTCGCTCTGAACCCTGTTGTCTGTTTTAGGAAGTGAAAGAGTGAGCTGCAGAAACATTGCTGAGTGTGATTGAATCAATGCTCTGAAAATTCTGCTGCTGCTCAACTGGAAAGAATAAAGATAATATTGTCAGACCATTACAAACTGTGATTTTAATTAAGAAGCTCAAAAAACTAGGGTCCAGTTTAGCTTTAAGTACCATGACATTTGTACTGAAAGTCATCTTCAACGCTACAGTGGTTTTACACAAAATATGGTGAAATTGAATAATGTGCCCTCTGACCTGGGAGATAAGGCTACAAGTTAAAGATCAAAGGCAACATAAAATGTGTTTTGTTTTACTTCACTTTTAACTTGAATTTATTCTTAAAATACATCTAATCTAAAAATGTCTTTCAAATATACAAAATTATTGAACTTACATTTAGGTCATTTCACATATTACCTTTCATAACTTGCAAGTTCAGTCTTCCGTACGAATGAGAATATTTAAATCATGACACCTTTTCTATGAGCTGGAAATACATCTGTGCTGCTTAAACAAATATCTTCCTTTCTTATGTTTATAAACTTTTTTGATAATTGATTATTTGAGTATTTCTGAAACACTGGGGTACGGTGACTGAGACAGAGTATGGTTAAATGGTATTGAGTGAGAGGACAAGGTATTAGAAATCCTCTTTTGCATGTAGAAGGTGCTCTGATATGAAATGATTAAAACAAAAAACCACAAGGTAAACAGAAATGAATTATTTCCCACAACCTTATACAGTAGCAGGCTAATACAGTTTTAAACTGGGTGACATTCTCCCAGCTTTACTCCTTGAGTAGTTGCACTGAAATAAATGGTACATTCTAGGGATCAAAGTAGTAGTGGCCCATGCGGCACTCTTAGTCAGTTATCACAAATGGCAAAATATTTAAAAGTAAAAGAGATGAAATTCCAAACTATTCATGTATCTGAGACCCTTTTCTATTTCAGTTTTAAGTTTGTTAAAGACAGATTAGCGCATGCCCTGGCTGCTGTTTTGAAAGTAAGCAGATGTGCTGTTCATATCTGGCACCCTGGAAACTCTGCCAGGCAGTGCAGTACCTTGTGTGTGCTGGGGACCCAGCACGCCTTAGCTTGGAGCATCTCGTTCTGGTTTTGTTCCTTTAATCCTCTTCTTTTAGTCTATCATATGCAATGTCAATATATTGCATGTACACCATATTTCAGCACGCTATCCAGTTAAGTTTATGTGAAAATCGTGGTGCTGATGTCTTATGATATCTGCTGGAATTCTGAAGTATTGGAAGTTTTTGTTCCCTATTGACAGACTGTACAGAGACAAAGAAATAAAGGATTTACATTTCTTCCATCTGTCCTTTGTTTCCACAGTAAGTGTTGATTGTTGTGTGTGGTGTAGGCACTTTGCACCTCAGTGTATATGGATAGTAGTACTCAAGCAAGCAGGAGGCTACAGGATGGTAACTACAAAGCTAATTGTTCGATGGAATAAGCTAGAGTGTAGGTTCTCTATTGTGTTCTTTTTCTTGATGCTGAAATAAAAAAATAACTGGAGGAAAATGGCCTTGGTCAGGTGTTTGTTTCCTCCTTCATTAGTTTTGTGGGAGATGATATCATGTAGAATGCTGGAACTTTCTGAGTGTAGAACAAAAGTTCATCTGTTCATGTATTCCCTTGTTAACTTGCATTAGCTGATCATGGAACTGTCTGAGAGAGTCAGCATTTAGAGTTGTCTTTTGCAGGACCTGAATCTTAAATATGTGTCATGGTGCTGAAATATAAAAAAAGGATGACATTAAGGCCAATATTAGCTAGTTTAGAGATCAAATCTTGTGTGCAGTTCAGAAGAGCAAATGTGGAGTACAAGATCCCTGTGCAGTCAGTGGGGAGATGTCCCTGTTTACAAGGTAATGATTCAGTGTATCATTGTTAGTGAGTGAAGTGGATGGGGTGAGTGCCTCTGGTAATTAGTCCAGTTTCACTTGCTGCCTCTGTTTATATTGGTAAACGAAATGTTTGTGAGACCATTTAGCGAAGCTGGAGTCAAATGGTATGAAATGGTTTGGGTTCATTAAACTCTGCTGCTCTTCAGATGAGGGGATCTGCATCCGAATAACGCACGTTGCTCCCAGCAGATGGGAGCTTGAGCTGTGCCCAGGAACTGCTCACATTGGTGCTACTTGGCACAAGCCAAAATGTGTCAGGGACACTTCAGGCATTTCCCAAGCACTACCCTGCCACCACTTGGTCTTCTAATACAGATATAGTTGCCAAATGAATGAAAAAGAAATTCCTATAAAAGGTTAAATGTAATTTTGAAAGTTGGTTTGTTATTAATAATCCAAGCTAGGATTGTTATTTTTATTTCCTTTACACATTTTTTTTTTTTTTTAGAATTTTGCCAGTAGCTATACTATATTGCTTAAAAATACAGTGAGAAGGCAGTGGTACAGTATAAATTTGAAATCATTATTTTAAAGTAGAGAAATGGTGGAAATTAAAGGACTATCATGGAGAAAAAATCCTGTTTTGAAGATTTACATTTGGTAACCCTTTGCATAATTTTCACGTGATCTCACCTTAGGTTGCCACTGCAACTTATTTGTTTCTCTGACACTTTCACCTCCCAGTTACCACCTTCTGCTTCACTGAGTAACTCTGACTAGTGACTCCATTTCCAGAATATCTTTGAGATATGAGCAATTCCCTCTTTGTCTTCCTTCGGTCACCTACCTGACCCTGAGCTATTTCTCTGGTCTAGTTCCACCAAGAAATCATTGTGCCTCAACAAACCATATGGCCATAATCAGTTCCACTCCCCATCCCAGCTTATCTTTATTACTGGTGGAGGGCAGGGCAATAATTCTGTTCTTGCAGTATCAGACATTAGGAAGGAGAACCAAGATTCTGTGGATCTTACTCCAACGCCAGGGTCATACCCTCCCTGTCCTGCAATGTCTCCTTGATCATCTTCTATGGAAGAATATTTTAAGACCTTTTAACTGTGAGCAGAAGAATCAGGAACTCGGGCTTTTATTTTACTGTGTGCTAGGCCTGGAGAGCACCTTGCCATCAAAAATCATATTTCAGCAAGTGGTAAGCTCTCAATAAAACTCTTGAGGATATTGCAGGTCAATTCCTTTTCTCACTGGAAAGACTCCTATGAAATAACAAAGCATATTTCTGCTTTTTTAGGGAGGAGGAGGAGGGACTAACACTGGCTTGCTGACTTAAGAAAGAAATTGGGACAATGCTAAGAAAAATCCATGCAAAAACCCCTCAGATCTTGCAACAAGCTGTCTTGAGTCTCAAATTAGCGATTCCTCCCTCTTCATCAGTCTCCTAGAATAAATACACCTAAATGAGTATCAGGAAAAAGATATCATTTTTATTTTTTCTATTATAAGTTCCACATGCTAACGTTAGCTAAGCACAGTTCTTCAACAGTTTACTTAGCAAAAAGAGAAAGAATATGAACATTCACAACCTACATCCCTTGCAGTGATTCTGTAAGTGGTGGTGTTTCTTAACCAGTGCTTCCATTATGACTTTCTATTCGCTGTAGTGTGTTTAATTTCATACCTTATAAAACATGAGAAATTTGTATTGTATAGTCCTGTTTTTCTAGCCTTATGTTGGTCATTTCTTTTGATTACTAACAGCTTTTATTATCCTCTGATGCTTAGACACGTATTGCATTTGTTACTCCATGGAAATGGAGCCTTACAGAAGCCAGACAGACTGGCCAGATTCATCCTGGTGTAATTTGAATTTACACACAGGAATGAATTTGGCCCAATTCATTTTAATTGCTATGTTGCTTTACTGTAGATTAGAAATAGATTAGATGTCTAAATAAATGGATATAGTTTGAGGAATTAATTTAACCCGCTCTCTTCAGAGAAAATTCATTTTTCAATTGACCAAATAATACCTACAAAGCTATTAACAAAAATACAGTATAAAGAGGAACACAAAAAACCTTGGCATATATGAAAGAAAGAATAGCAAATAACAAGTAATTTTTTAAAAATCAGTGGCATTTGTCACTGAATAAAGATTCCTTTGAATGTTTTTTCAGTCACCTCATCACAAGATGAGAGAGAGATTAGTAAAATCCATGAAACTAAAATACACTTAATTGTCTTGTGGGATTCATTGCAATGACACATTACTTAGGCCAAGATGTTAATAGAAGTTTAAAAAGAAGTGTTAGATGCTTACAAAAGGAGTTAGATACATAATCCTAGAATTAAAGTGAATTAATTCTATTTCAAGATACTACAACTGCTAATCAATACTGAGGAATTAATAATTATTTATTAAAGATTACTTTTTTCTAGGAAGCCTAGAGTATTAATCTGCATTAGTTTCACTAATCTAAATCAAAGTCACCACTGCTCTTTATAATTAGTTGATGCACTTCTATTTTTTAGCAAGTATGTTGAAATTCTTTTATTTAGGCATGTCCAATATACAGATTCTCTACTATTTGTTCCTGCACTATGTCATTTCTAACAATCCCAGAACCGGAATGGGTGATGCTGTCTGGTGTCTCTGGAGACGGCCCAGTCTAACCCTGCCCTGCCCAAGGCAGGCTCAGTTGGAGCTGCTTGGAACCACGTCCAGTTGGGTTGTGAATATCTCCAGCAACAGAGACTCTGTAGCCTGTCTGTGCAACCTGTTTCAATGTTCAACCTCCTGTACAGTAACTTTTTCCCTTCAAGTTTAAGTGCAGTTTTGTGTGTTTCGCTTTATGCCTGTTGCCTCTTTTCCTGTCACTGGACAGCACTGGGAGGAGTGCGGCTTTATTGTCTTTATTTTCTCCCTCCTCACCTGGGATTTATACACCTTGATAAGGTCCCCCTGGAGTCATCTCCTCTTTGGGCTGAACAGTCCCAGCTCCCTCAGCCTCTCCTCACCTGTCAGGTGCTCAAATCTCGTGATTATCACAGTGGCCCTATACTTTGAACAGTCCTATATTGACAACCAACAAAGAAAACCCACCACAATATTTTTGAGTTTGTATTGCAATGGCTTAAAAAGTCTTGTTTATTAAAACCATGTTATGCTGGAATGTGTTTAAGGTGATAAGAGGAAGACAGTACTTTACTGGTGGCTTTACAAAGAAGACTGAACGCTATTTGCACAATAGATTGCTTCTGGTTTGTAACTGGAGACAAATGTCCGTAGGCCTTATTTTTGTCATGCAGACATGAGCACTGTTGCCAAAGTTTAAGGAGCTCCTGCTCTTACCTGTCTCCAGCCACATCATCATTTCTGCTCTGTGCTCCTCTGTTTGGGTGCTGGGACAACAGGTTGCAGGGGCTGTGATTGAAGATGTCTAGAGTTTTTAAGCAGGCCCTGTATTTTGTTGCGTTGCTGCAATGTGAGAGCTTGGTGTACTTGGTTTAATAGGACAGTAGGGACAAGTGAGCAGCTGGGGCAATGAGGTGCAAGCTGCCGAGGCCACTGAGTTGTTTTCAATCTGCAACCAAAGACATGGCCAGGTACTGAGTAGCTGATGTGGGGTGGGTACTGCATTAATCTGTGTGAACATCCTATGTCAAAGGAACGAGAGAGCACAATGCTGTATGGAGTGGTAGTGCAGGAGGACAGGTGAAAAGCACAGACAGCATTAGCACGTTAGGCTCTGTTCACAATACAGTGGCAGACTAATTAACTTGTTTAAGCCACCTAACAAAGGAAAACTTGAAACCAGGATTTGAAAACAGTTGATATAGTTCTGCAGACATTTACATAAAAATTCTCCAAAATATAAAGTACAGCATGTGAAAATGTGTTAAAGTGCTTTTTTGATAATCTAACACACAGTTAAAGGTTGTTGGAATGAGGTGCTCTCTGGGAATGGGAACTGATATTGAATATAAAATAGGCAATCAAGATATTCTGGGAATGATTTTGCATTTATGCTATTATGATAAAAAGCATCTGGAGAGTTGATTTATACATGCCAGTTACTGTCATTAAGCAGGTGCTTCATTGATGTTTCTAACAGGATCAAAAATTACAGATGCACTTAACAGCCAAAGAGGAGCATCAGAAGAAACTGAATGAAGTCGAGAGGTGTTACGCTACCATTGCATGTCAGTTTGGAATTGTAAAAGGTGTTCACGGAAAACTGGAGCACAGTGGTATGTATGTTTTAAATGTCCTGCAGCATTTGGTTTTGCTGTGTTTTGACAAACTAGTTGGAGACACCTGATGATTCAGAAGAATAGCAGCTACTGTGTGCCAAGCATCAAATACACTGACTGACAGTAACAGTGTCTCAGTAGCTCCGTCAGTCTGTCTGTGACAGTGCCAGGTTAAGCAGCAGAAGCCCTGCACCTCTTCTGCTCTTTGCTGATGTGCTGCTACAGCTGTGGGTGTGACCACATGGTAAATTACACTGAGGAATTGATTTGTGTTCCAAAGAATCCAGCAGCACAGCCACCCCTTCAAAAAAAAAAAATGGAGCAGTGTAATTAACATAAACTGTTGTAGCAGCGCGAATGAGGGCGTGAAAGTAAGGGAATTAGCAAATGGGGGAAAATTAATGCCATTTAAAGTAGATTTAGTGCTGTGAAATTGACAGAAAATATTAATAAAATAAAATATTTTATTGTGCAGAAATATAAAAGCTTAAAACCAGGTCAGTAAATAAATAAGGTGGTATGAAAAATTTTATGCAGTTATAATTGTTATGTAGATTCTGACTATATCACAGTCACAGATTGTTAGGGATTGGAAGGGACCTCAAAAGCTCATCCAGTCCAATCCCCCTGCCGGAGCAGGAACACCCAGATGAGGTTACACAGGAAGGTGTCCAGGTAGGTTTTGCATGTCTCCAGAGAAGGAGACTCCACAGCCTCCCTGGGCAGCCTGTTCCAGTATCTGTCACCCTCACTGGGAAGAAGTTTCTTCTCATATTTAAGTGGAACCTCTTGTGTTCCAGTTTGAACCCATTACCCCTTGTCCTATCACTGGTTGTCACTGAGAAGAGCCTGGCTCCATCCTCGTGACACTTGTCCTTTATATATTCATAAACATTAATGAGGTCACCCCTCAGTCTCCTCCAAGCTAACGAGACCCAGCTCCTTCAGCCTTTCCTCATACGGGATATGCTCCACTGCCTTCAGCATCTTTGTTGCCCTGCGCTGGACTCTCTCCAGCAGTTCCCTGTCCTTCTGGAACTGAGGGGCCCAGAACTGGACACAGTATTCCAGGTGTGGGCTCACCAGGGCAGAGTAGAGTGGGAGGAGAACCTCTCTAGACTTACTAACCCCTCCCCTTCTAGTCCACCCCAGGATCCCATTGGCCTTCCTGGCCACAAGGGCACAGTGCTGGCTCATGATCATCCTGCTGCACACCAGGACCCCCAGGTCCTTTTCCCCTATGCTGCTCTCTAACAGGTCGTTCCCCAACTTATACTGGAACCTGGAGTTGTTCCTACCCAGATGCAAGACTCTAGACCTTCCCTTGTTATATTGCATTAAATTTTTCCCTGCCCTTCCCTTCAAGAAGCCAATCTGTTCACCACTTTAACTCTCAGTGTGTCTTTTGCTGCAGAAAGAATTTAATTTGTGTGTGGTTTGTAAGACCTGCAGTTGGCATGTATGTAACTTGTAAATTCTGAGCAAGAAATTGCAGTCAGTGGCAAAGTCAGGCAGAAAGTATACGAGCCATTTCTTATGCAAACGGTTTAAATTTGTAAACTGTTGTTCTTTATCTACTGTATTAAGGCAGCATGTAGGGAAACAAGAGAGTGAAAATTGATGTGTTATAGTGCTGTATAGGGAAAATACCACCATTTATAATACACCTTATTACCTAAACAATGTCCCACCCTTAGTTTTTTAAAGCTAGAGAGTGAACATGTGACTCTTGTTGAAAGATAGGAGAGGGTTTTACCAGTTTTTGCCTCCTTATTTTTCTGTTGGTTTTTTGTGGGTTTTTTTTCTAAGTTGTATCAGAAAGTGTTTGTTACATTCTTGAGTATTTTCATTTTCACATACTCTGATATAATAAGCAATATTGCTTATTATATTGTAAGGCTGTTGTCCATCATTCCTCATCATGCTTGGCATCTTTAACAGAAAAGGAAAGAACTTTCTGGGTGTGACAGTGTCTGGAGTTCTTGTATTCAAGTGTTGTGCCAGAAGCTTTTTGAGAAAATAAGGAAAAAATATTAGGAATGAATGAAGAGGAATCAGGAAATAGAAAAGGCTGAAGAGAGACCTCAGAGGATCAAAATACTAAAATTAAATAGAAGTGACTTAAAAAGTATAGGCACCAGGGAATATCTTCAGCTTTTCATAGTGAAACTTCAAGGAATTTCCTAGTGATATCTTGGCCCTTTCAAAAGGGACAGAGGTTATTCTTAGAGTTTTCCTTGCCCTTATCCTCTGCTCTTTGCTGTCTTCCGTGTCCTATATGCATGTACAAGTCTACACATCTGTTAACTCAATTATTTGAATGTTCTGTGGTTCATTGTGTTCTATGTTTCTCTGAAAATAAGCTCATCGGAAAATTACAGTTGTTAAAAAGCAAAACTAAGATTAAAAGCTAATGGAGAAGTGATCCTAATAAAGTGACATAAAATGAACTAAAAATCAAATTACAAGTTAAAAAAAGGCAAACCAATGTATAGAAAAGTCTTAACTCATTGTCTGAGGTATAGAGCAACTGGTACCACCTGGTGTAATCCTTTAGTGTAGTATTAACATTATACAGAAAAAGCAGTTGAGTCACATTTTCAGCCTTAGCCTCTTTTCCACAAAGCTATTGAATTATTTTGTGAATTATATACACATACATTGCAGTTATAAGTCAAATATTCATTCAAACATGAAAGTACATATTAACATGTTTTAACTTTTGTTTAAAGTACAAGAAGCGATACAGCTCAATAAGAAACTAGCATCAGTGAATAAAAGACAAGAGACAGAAATCAGTAACCTGAAGGAAGTAAGTATAGGATGTATTTCTGAATGTTTAAGTGGGATTTTTTGGGACTTCTACAACCTGCTGTAGTACTTACAGAAGGAGTGGACAAGCAGCAGTACTGTTCTTCATTCTGTGACTAGTGGCTAAATTAATCTTATGCTCCCTTGTTGTGCACAGATACTTCACATGAATCCCAATTAAACTTTGAGCAGCTGTTTCTGTAACTCGGTAATTTTGATTTACCTCTACCCTGTCCTACTTGTTTCTCAGTGTTAGCAACCTGTCTTCTTGCTGTACTGTGTTGGCATTGCTTCTACCATCTGAAATGGAAAGGTAGCAGTGGTGGTTTCAGTTTAGTCAAATAGCAATGGAACATGGTGAGTAGTTGCCATTGAAGGAAGCTGGTAGATTGCATGTAGGATAAAAAATGTAACTGCATCTCCATCAGAAAGTCCTGTAAACTCAATATCTTTCCATACCACATCTTTTTCATATCTCTTTATCTTTCTATTCTGATTGTTTGTTTGTTTGTTTGTTTTGTTGTTGTTTTGGTTTGGTTTGTGTGTGTGTTTGTTTTTTCTCCTTTTGATTCTCTGAGGGTTCTAGGTAGGCAACAAATGCATGTTTGTTCCTGTCCTAATGTTAATCCCCAGTTTCCAGATTAATGCTTCGGACTACTGTGGAATCCTTACAAAGTTTGTGAATTTCTTGCAAAACAAAAAGGGGCAGTAATTCATAAATGAGGAGAAGGGACCATGGCTATTTTATATTTGGGTTAAACTGAACAAAAATTAGCTGTTTACCTACCCACTTTTTTGCCTGGAAAAGGAGATTTGAAGGTACAGAAGTGCTTGAAAACTCTTCCTGAATTGAGTGTTGTTTTTTGTTGTTCAAAGCACGCAGCCTCTTATTGTTAAGGTTCTTTGGAGTGTGATGCCTCTAGAAGCCTGACTTAAAATTAAACTTCATCTTGAAAAAGAGACAGTTAAACATTTTTTCATTTGTTTCATTCTTACCTTCTCTAGTGCTTTACTTAATTTTTATATTTATTATGTGAAGATATGCCAGCCACAGTGAAGATTAATTGCTAATTCAATATAGATTTTTTTAGTTACATACTACAATGTAACATGGCAAACCTCAGTGTCAAAAAGGTGAAGTTTTGAAGTGATTGATCTGAAGGATTTCAGAACTGCTACCATCATAGAAACAGACTGAGAAACACAGTAAAGCAGACACTGGAAGAATTCTCAAGTTAATATCTAAATCACAAATAGGTTTTATGGCATTTAGAAATGTTTATTTAGCTACCTAATTCAAATTATAGGTTTTATACATACTTATGTGTTATATATGAATCCTATATATATTGATCTGAAATATTTGATGAAGGGAAGAGCAACAGAAGAATATTGGAAGTTGTCAGTGGTGATAACTTTTCTCAGTAGAAAATCCATAGATGTTAAAATGGTAATATCATCATAGCTATGAAGGTCTGAGGACAATATTGTCTTGTGTGCATTGGGTAACCTTCAACTGTACAGTTTCCTTTTTAAAGGAATTGTAATTTGCATGTGACAAAAAGAGGAGCATTCATCTAAAAGAGCAAAATTTAGGAGTTATAGAATTTTTTAAGCATCATAGTAAATTATATTTGCTGCTTTTGGTTAAGAAACCAAGAATAATTAATTACTTAGAATTCTCTGAGGATACGTAAAAAAAGTGTTTAAGAAAATGTTACATAGTGAAATTTGTGAGCAGCAGAGGTGTGTGAGAAACTGATAGTGATTGATGTACTCTAGTGATCAAACATAGTGCTTAATCCATTCTTTTTTGCACCTATACTCATGATTCTTAAGGTCATGGGTGATGAATTTTAAATAAAATACTTTTAGATAAGCAGCAGAAGAGGCCAACTGAAACTTAATCTGCCTTTCTCAGTTCACCAGGAAATGCCTTTATCCTGGTTGTGTCTGAATTTCTTATTGGTTGTTAAGTATTTGACCATCTCATTCAGTGCAAAACTGAGCTGGAATTTAATTTCTTAGCCTTCTCATATTCACATAGCGATGCGGCACTTTGCTGCAGCAATGCCTTATTATGAAAAAAATGAAGGTTTATCTGTAAATACAGCTTTATTAATGAAAGTTGTGTATAATAGAAGCATATGCCTTTTTCCTCAAAATGCAGAATTTGTGTGAAAACAGAGTTTAAAAAAAAAAAAAGACATAGTGAAAAAAATACTGCCTATTTTTCATTATTCTCTATTTCAACAGTGTGCTTATAAAATGTTTCTGAGAAGTTCTGTAGTGTGGGAGTGCACATCTGAACTGTGCCTATAGCAGCTCTTGTGCTGAGGGGCTGTGGGCTCATAGAGAAGAGAAGAGAAAAGAGAAGAGAAGACCTTGGACCCAGACAGAAGTGCCCTGAAGTAGTTTAATTTCATTGTGGCTGCCTTGTACGTAGCCTCACTGTGTCAGATGTGATCTTAAAGTAGTCAGGTATTTTCCCTTCTTGGAAAATGTGTCTGTTGTAGAGCTGAAAGGACCAACAGGAGATCCAAAGCAATGGGAAATCTTTGATATTTAGAAGAGTTTGGAAGAGGGATTACCAGGCTCTTTTCACTTGCTACGTAGCTGAAAGGAGTCATCATCTCTGCAGCAGAAGTTGGGACGACTTAAAAAGCTGGTTTTATCTGCCTTGGAGAATTGACCGACCTCTAACAGCTCTTGACAACTTGTGAGTTCAAACTTCTTTCCTCTCTAGCCTCAGTGCTGGAGTGGGAATGACTGTCCTTAGTACTAAAACCTTAATTTGGCTGTCAGCTCTTATCACAGCCGTTACTTTGACTCAGAGCAGGGTGATCTCACACCTTTGTTCTTAATGGGAATATGGAGTTAGTGAATGCTATTCAGCATTTACGGATAAAAGTAAACTAGTGAAACTATGAAAATGCTGGCATTGAAATCCGACCAAGAAAAGCAGCAGAATGAAACAAACCTTTAAAAAACAGCTGTGCTGCTCAAGGCCTAAAAAATTATAAGGGCTGCACAGACCTCGGAAAAGAGCAAAAAGATTTACTTGTGATTTTGGATACACTTAAAGTTTGCATTAAGGCGTCAGCACTGTCTCGGGCAATGGTTACATCTCCCTGCGCTGGCTGCTTTGCCAGCCATGTACCATGGCCTCATGCTGGCACGTGTGTTTGTGTGGCCTTGAGGGAAAGTAGAAGGAAAATTTTGTATTCATTAAAACTACATTTTACCAAAAAAAGGGAGTAAGTTTTAGCTTAGATCAACTGGCAAAAGGAAAATACATTTAAGGAGCAGGACTGTTCTTTTGTGACACTCTTGCCTTGTGCTGGCTCGAAGTGTTTCTGAAACTATGTCCCTAAGTGTTGGCTGCCAGCAACACAGCAAAGGAAGGGGTTTAAAGCCTTAACATTCTTTCTTAACATTACCCCAAAACGAATACAATTATTTTGCAGATTCAATTTAATATATAGGGTTCAGAATACTGCTAGTGATCTTATTAAGGACAGAAAGCTACTAGAAAAATAAGCAAAAACTCTAAGGGTGAATTTTAATTTCGAAGTATGAGAAAATATACATATTTTATGTAGAAAACTATTTTTTATTTTCATACCATATAGCTCGTGCTTTCACTCACCATGGAAAACTTGGCCGTTATTTTTGGTGATCTGGTTTGTGTTGGTTGTTTTTGGGTTTGTGTTGAGTTTTGGTGGTCGGGGTTTTTGTGTGTGGTGTTTGGTTTGTTTTTCTGACTACAGCTTCGGTACATTAGCAGATCTGGGTTTTGTTCCAGATGGTTTATACACATCCATCTGCTATATACAAAGACAAAAATCCAGTCATCTTTCCTACCTCAAGGACCCATTTTACTTAGTGTGACTTGTCTTTACCCATGACAAAATAGGTAGTAAGATTTTTCTGAACAAAATAAACTGTGAGTTTTGGGAATGATAAAGTATGAAATCCACAGCAGGCTTCTGCACCTGCCTGTGTAGCACTCACCCCATTAGTCTAGTTCTCTGTGAAGACTGGCACAGTGCAGCTTTTCTCTTTCACAAAGTTAAAACCGCTTGCATCTTCCACCACTTAATTGTAGGGACTTTGATTGCATATCTCATTACAGAGCCTTCAAGTAAAAATAGTACAACTAGTACAACTAATAAGTTGTTATTGCAGAAGATGGAAAAAGTCTTCCTATGTTACAGAAAAACACAATTCTAAAGGATTGCTGTCTTTGAGTTTTGTAATTGATTCTGCGATTGCACTTAGTACTTACTAGATCATTTTAGATTGAATTATGGCTAAAAGACGTGAGAAATAAAGCCTTTAGCAAAAAAATGATTTATTTAAGCATAGTACCTATGCTTGTATTTTCTGTAAAACTTTGTGAATTTCAACTACAACATGATCTTCCCTTTTTCTTTTGTACTGTTATATGATTTTGTCCAGAACAGTTAAACCATTGCTCTGTGATAAGATGGAATTCCAGTTTTGTGAAGAAAAGTTAAACAGACCAAACTTAGTTGTTAGATAAAACTATTACCATTCTGAATGCTTGGTTCACCACTATGGCATCGTGAAGAATTCTTGATACTATCTGTGAACAGCATTCATAACCTCTGCTGTTTGTCTGAGTAAACGTCAGAGCGCTCAAGGAGAGAGCGATATTAAACAGACTACTTTGTACCAGAACGGGAGGGGTGGGGGAGAACAGGGCATAATATTTATGGCTCCAGGAACTATAAGTTGTAATTTAATGAGATCAAAGCATTTGCTGTTTATTTGCTCCACTAGGAGCTTGGAATAAACTGGTTAAAAAACAGATACCAAGAAAAAGCAGGATATTTAAAAGATTATAAAGACTATGAAATCAAAGGCATATTTTAGATGGAAAATCATGTTGTAGAAGCCTCTAATTTAAAATTAATTTAGCGTTCTCCTGAGATTAAGTAATTAATGTTTCAGGAAAAGCAAAGATCCTCCAAATTTACAGCCAGTTCCTGTTTTTACCAGATAGTCACTGTTCTTCCTTTTTTTTTTTCCCCTTCTGGTTCCCAGGAACGTATACAGTAGTTATAATAGGTACTTTATTCCTACTGTATATTTCAGTGTAGGAGATTTTACGGATACCAACTCAATGTCCACTTCTGATATACTTCTTGAAAGAAAAAAAAAATTGCCTAAGTATCATAAATACTTAAAACAGTAGAATTAGCACAATAACATTTTATCTCTGAAAAGAAAATTTTAGCCATGTGTGATAAGTTTAAAGTTTAGCTAGTCAGCCTTACAGATTTCAATTCTTCTAATTTATTCTGTTGTTTCCATACATTATTTAAAAGCAGGGCATGACTCAGGATAGTTTAAAAGATTTGTCTTTGTTTTGAATTGCAATGCCTATACTGGATGAACTATTTATACGTGTTTCCTGTGTTAAGGAACTGAAGAAAGTAACTACAGACTTGATAAGGTCCAAGGTCACATCTCAGTACAGGGTGGGAGAAGAAAACATCAATCTTGCAGCAAAGGAAAAACAGTTTCAAGAACTGCAACAAAAAATCAGAATGGTATTTTGGAATTTAAACAAATCTATTTTTTAGTGAATATTTTCTGTTCTTTGTTCAGCAAACATCATGGCAATGATCTCTCTGTATAGAGATTAGTGATTCCTTTCTACTAGCTGCATATACAAACAATACTGCTTCCAGAATGACCTTTTCTAGGGAAGTAAATGTGCTATGAATATAGGTGTAATTTTATAGTAAAAAAACATATGGCTAGGACAACATATTTTAAAATACTTCAGTTTTTTAAACAGCTTCATGATGATTCACAATATCATGTTAATACAATATTACTAAAGAAAATAGACAATAATTTTAAATGATTTTTACTGTTCTTCATACTCTTTTTTTAAGGAGACAGCAGTTAGTAAAAAAGTTCAAGAAGAAAACACTCACATTAAGGAAGAAAAGCTGGTGAGTTGTTAATGTGACTTTGCTATTTAAGAATCACTTAGAATATATGTGCTATATTTTATATTTAAGTTTCTATTAAAACTAATGAAATTCACTTGCTTACTCTTCAGGAATATTTTATCACTAACATAAATGAGATCTTACTCAAATTTTAGAAAGTGTACTAGCAAAATTAAGGACATTTTTTGACACTTTATTCCAAGTCTTAAATTTTTCTTTGAGTTCAGATGGGAGAAGTTTGATATACCCATGAAATAGTTGTTTACATATCGGTTCCGTACAAATAAGTGATAAGGTTTGCACAGCACACTTGCTGTTCTGCTTTCTGGTTGCCAACAGTTTACTATGATACTGCTGGTGCTGAAACCAGGTGAAATTGGAATCATGTGTCAATCGTATACAATGCAAATGGTGTTCCATTCATACAAAACATACACATTTAGAATATTAAGCTATACCTGTGCATGGCTAAACAGAGTTAAGACAATCTTCTATCACAAACTCAGCTATGTTGCAGAGCAAACCCTGATATTCAAATGGTTATGTGGAGCCAGGTATCAAACATAGCAAAAAACTTATGTTCCCTGTAATAACAGCATAATACACTGTTTTGCAGAAAATTAAGTGTAAAAAGAGTGAGTTTATTTTTTTTTTCTTAAACAGTTGCAGAATTTTCATTCTGCAGTTCATTAAAGCAAACATATCAGAGAAGTGTATCGTTCTTGTTCTCAGAGAGGGACAGAAGCAGGACCCTGCTTGTATGCCCACTCACTGAAGGCTCAGCCAGAAGTTCTCTTCCAATCTGTAAAAGCCTGTTTGCATTTTGAGTTTGCTTTTTAAAAATACCTGCCAATAAACACATGGAAAAAATGGCATGCACACTCAGGCCTCAGTACTCCCACAGCCCTGAACACGCTAAAAGCTTTTATGTGGAGATGCTTGTGGCATAATTCTTACGTGCGTGTGATATGTATTATCTAAGAGAAGGACTCTATTTTGTTTTTGTTCTGTGTGAATTGCTATAGGTTGGTTGGTTTTAACATACAGTGGGTTTTGGTATAAATCTGGGGATGGCTCTGAGATGAACTTCATGTTTTCTCCAAAAACTTGGGTTAGAAGACCTGGATTGCTCTATCATAGAGTCCTACAAATTTACCAGCTGGATTAACTGAAGATGTTGGCTTCAGTGGTTCTTGGAGTGAGGCTGAATATACTGTCTAAGTTAGAGCTGATTTACACTGAACTGTATGCAGAGAAGCAATCTTGTCTAGTAGAGTGAATGGTTTACCAGATTCAAAGGACATGGCCCAACAGACCAGCCTGATGACACTGGGCAAGCTGTTCCACATCTCTGGGGTTCAGTTTTCTAGATGTATAATTGAACTAAAGATAAATTAAGCTCCAGTGCAAAAATAGTATTTATCTCTTCATAAGAATATACATGCCTGAAAAGGAATGAGAGTACACCCAAAATAATGGTTTTATTTTTAGTAGATAGCTGTGTCTGTGCATGCAATAGAACAAAATAGATAAATTTGAAAGCTCTTTGCAAGTGTACGAAAGTCCTTTGTTTAATAATATGTTCCTCAATATATCTTGAAGCAACTGAGCACATTTAAGACTGTCTTCTGCCTGAAACTCAGGGGGTTTTGTCCTGTGCAGATCTTCTTTTAGTAACTGCTGTCCTGGTCTTTAGGGAGTGGAAATTGGCTTGGCTTGATCATTCCATCTGCCTCAGAATCTTTGGAAATGTGCTTTGTAGTGTTTAGTATAAAATGACTCTCTGTATCCATTCCATCCTTGTTTTCAGTTCACTGCAACAGACTTAACGGCAGCATCCATGGGTTTGCAAACCACCTTAATCAGCTCATTTTAGGTGGCTTTTTCCATGTTTTCCATAACTGCAATATGGTATCATAAAATTATTCTGATAGATCAGTTGAGCTCACAGAGGCATTGGATTTGCACTACATGTGTTTAAAGTATCGATGGATTGTTCATTCGAATGATAAGAAAAATCTCTGAAAAAGAATAAGTTATAATAAGTGATAATAATGTTATCTTCTCGAAGGCAAAAGGTCAAAAAAACCTGGAGTTGTTCTGATTTCTTCCTACAAGCCTTTACCCAATGTTGACATTGAAGTACATGTTATAGACATGATTTTGTTAACACTGGCAGAATAATAAATATGTCAATCTAAAAGACATAAATTATCTAATGTTTAAACTTCAGAAACAAAATCTTATTCAATATATCCTAATTTGTTTGTATTAATAAGGAAATTCTTAGCTCTCTACAATGCGTGCAAGAGCTGCTTCAGCGAATAACCCAAACGAATGTTAGAATGGAAAGTGAATTAAAGGCACTGAAAGAAGAATATCAGGTCAGATTTTTCTTGATTAGACAAGCTGCTACTATCTGTTATGTATTTTTAAGTCCAGAGCTGTTAAAGACATCTGAATGCTTTTCAGAACTTTTGACCTCACTTCCATTGCTCCCTCAGCTCCTTAACTGTCAGCATGAACCCTGAAGCACAGTCTATGGTTTCCCTCTCTTAGTTCTCCCCATAAAGTAAATCATGGTTGCCATTTGTATCAGCCATTTCTGGAGGGTAAAACCAGAACATCCTGGGGGTTGCTTTCAAGTATTTTGAAATCAAATTATTTTGACTTCTGCTTCTTATAATTTCCATGTTGATATAAATTTATTTTCTGGAAAAGACTTCAAATTTCAGATCTTCATAGCCGGAACTTGTCCTCAGTTTTATTATAGCAGAGAGCCTAAGAGTAAGCATATCCTCAGCCATTTCTGGCTGTGTTGTCTGGTGTTGTATTTGTGCTGGGGGTGTTAAGTAGTGATGCTGGAGAGTGTGGAGTTGCAGCATTCCTCAGTTCCTCTGTGAGTGCGTAAAAGTGGCTCTGAACGGATTAGATCCAATATGACACCAGCAGACAGATTGGCCCACAGTGCATTGAAGATTAAGGTCATAACTGTTCTGGTGAGCTCTGCTGTGCGGAGTTCAGGTACAACCATTAATTGGACTATTAATAATTAGTATCTACTATTTGTCCATACATAACCACAACTATCCCATTCTTTGCTTGGCCTGTGAGGCCAAGGTTTTGAACTAGGAACTCAGTTAATTTCAAATTAAACTTTATTTTATTTCTAAGTAAATGCTTCTATGGTATATTGAAATTTGATTCATTTCACGTAACCTTTACCTTTGTCTTTTAATAGATATAAGCAGTTTGCCTTCTGCCACAATACAAATATATGAATTTTGCATTTTGATGAAACAAGTAAGGTTAAAGATAAGTTCTGATTTCCATCTAAAACTAGCTACATTTTCACTAGAAACTGAAGTACCTGCTTTTTAGTACTGGATAACCTGTAGTGATTAGAAAAGAAAGATATGTCACTGATTTTTGGATGTCTAGGTTCCTGTGTTTGTATTGTTGTGCTGGATTTTCATTCTTTGATCTTGGAGTGCTCTAGAACCAAGAAGTGCTTCTCAATGTGGAGAACAGTCCCACCAGTTCATTATGAATCTTCAGAGTTCTGAAGTTTGTCTTCCGTATATTGGCTCTTTAAAAAACAAAAACCCCACAAAACACAGTTTGATGGGAAAAAATTGTCTTTTTCTTAACATGTTTAAAACTTTTTCACAAAGATTAACTTGACAGTACCTTGGCTGTAGAATTGCCTAAAGAAGCATCATTTTCCATAACCTCTATTATTTATCTGTTAGGTCCAGTGAAACAGCTGGATTACTTGCTCTTCATACAATAATGGGTTTTATTATAGTAAGAAGGTAACATGAATTTTATGTTTTAAGATGATTGAGATTACTTTGTAAATTAAACCAGAAGCTCAAGATAATTTAATTGGTACATAGCCTTACTGATTGTGACTTTCATAATACAGGGGGCCCTTTATGATCCTTGTGTCAGGATTGTTGAATAGCAAGTGTGTTCTAAAAGTGCTTTTTTCTTGATAGTATTTCTGAGCTGTTGTTTCTCATCTCAAAGTTTATAGTATGCCTTAAACCTCCTGCTAAAACTGTGAATGATATCTGTAAGTCTTATCTTTGAGGACTCCACATAATTGTCTACAAGTGTAAGAAAAGCGTAGCTAGTTTTGTTGTTAACATATGAATCAAGTCTCTGTTTTGAAGCCTAAACACGCCAATAGTTGATTTCTGATTCAAATTATACTAATTCCTATTAGAGAGCCAGCTGTGAGTCCCATTTATATTAGACTTTGGAAAGGTATTAATGTTTTCTATTTTTTTTAACTACAGGACAAACTATTTCTAGTCATTAAAGCTTCAGTGTTGTCTTCAAGGTAATTTCTTGCAGGCATAAGTACTTGAGATGAAATTGGTGTTACAAGACATGGAGAACTAATAAGAGGCTCTTGATTCAACCTTTGAAAGCTCGGTTGACTATATGAGGACTCCTCAATACTTAGTTTGATATAAATATCCCTTCTTAGTCTTCACTGTGGCACTGAAGAGCAGCTAAGATTTGATCTCATTTGGGCTTTGTGAGAGCACTCTGTGCATTCTCAAGACCAAGACATTCTTACTTGAGAATGGGAATGAAAATACTAATAACACTTATATAAGCACATATGAGTGACAAGCTTTCAAGAGATCACATCTGGAAGCACAGAAGTGGCTGGATATTTTAACAGATGTGTTTTTTGTAAACCTGACAAATACAAGCATGAAATGCCACGGTTCCCTTAAACAGCGCGATGTAAATATCTCTATTAAAAGAGAATGTCACATGTTTTGTTCTTTCCATATGAGCTCATGGGGTTATTTTGATTTGTCAGAAATATCTGTCTTTCTCTTCAAACTGCAGTCATAAAATATTGTTACTTTTTATAGCTACTTGTTTGGCTGACATTTTGATACAATTACCAGGATATTCCAGGGAATGCGACAGTGTTAACTGCTTATTTTGCAGTGTCATTTTTTTAAAGCAACAAATGAAACTTAGAAAAATTTGGAGCTGTATATATAACTTGAAGGATCTAACCACTTGCCTTCCAGTTTGAGAGCTGTTGCTTTCATCTTTATTGATTCTAGAACCACAATATGATGAATGGAGTCTGAAGGTTATGTTTTATTCTTGTGTTCTGTCCTAAATCCCTGTCGAATTTGTGGATCTTGCTCATCAAGAAAGAGAGTTTCTTCAGAATAACAGAAGAATGGAAGGAGTGATTGTACAGTCCTATAGAAATATTTTTATTCTTATACTCACAAAAATTATGGCTTATTTTTGGGCTTGAGATGACAGTATACTTAAACATTCGAGAAGCATCATACTGTCATTTCTCATTCTGTCTATGCATATGTAGTGTTAGGATACCAATGTCCTTATGAGTTCAGAAAAGCAAGTTATAATTCTTTAACAGATGACAGAATACTTGAGAATGCAAGGAATGCAGGTATTCTCCTCTCTGTACAATTGGCTTCAACATACGATCAGTTCTATTCATCTGTTACTCCTGATACTTTGGCCTAAGATCTGTGGTGGTGTTGTCGTTACCACTTAAAAGAATGAATCCTGTGTACAATTGCTAACCTAAAGATATGTAAATCCTTTCAGTTTTAGGTCAGTCCACTCATCAGCAAAGGTAAGAGTGACTTGCAAAGCACCTAATCAGAGAGACTGACTGTTAAATTCCATCTCAGAGGAGGTTGCATTTGAGACACAAGTGACGTCCTTGGAGTTAGAGCAGGTTTATCAAAGACAGGAGATCTTGGACTTCTAGTTTATAGAACTGGACGGAAGGTGCTACGCCAGTGTGATTGTTCAGATGATATATTGTTGAATTGTCTCATCTTTTTAATTATAGAATCTGTCAGAGAAGATCTATTATATTCTTAGACACAACTTTTTCCATTTGTAAAAAAAATACAAGGTAGTCTAAATTTTCCTAGTGTTAATACCTGTAAAATGTATTTGTATTAATAGTGTAGCTAAATTAATGTAGTCATTTCAAAATGGATGCTAAGTGAATCAAGAAGTAGACTCATTTTGAGTTAAAAGATTAAGTAAAAGGGAATTGCTTTGGACTATTTCTTCCATAACATTTTTCAAGTGGACTTCCAAAGAAAGTCAGCAGAGAGTCATAAATATGTAGCTGGTCATATAGCTACATGTATTAAAGTCATGTTTACATTATCAAATATATTTGTGTCATCTATATAGTAGACAGTGGATGCAGTAAGTCTTTTATCTTCCATATTGTTATAAAAATGTGATAGGATAAAAATTCCAACAGTACCCGAGATGTGTGTGAAGTTACTGCTCAAGTTAGACAAGATTGCTTTAATTTAGCACAGTGCAGCTGAAAGAGTCAACCCAAAAATGTTGCAAGTACAATTATGATAGTATAAAACTTAATATTACTGTTATTTTAATGCAGTCCTATTCCACTGATCTAATAAAAATAAATTAAAGGATAATCAGACATATACTTCATGTTCCAGTAGATATGTTTTAGAATTTAAAGTTTATACAGTTTATAAGATAGGTTAATAAACAATTGAGGACAGAAAAACCGATCAGAAAAATAGAAATCTTTTATTTGAGTACACAATAGTTTTTTCTTTAAGTACAATGGGTCTAGATTGTGCTACAATTCATATTTCTCATCTCTGGACTTCATATTACTTTTTCAGCACATTAAAACTTATGCAGTGAAACTGAATAATGGCAAGTGTTTTTATACCCTTTTATAGCCATTTCTTTTTTCATAACCTCCCCCTGTTTCCTGTTAGCTAAACTATAAGCACCTTTCTGTTAATTTATGAAAATTATTGTTGAGATAGCACATTATTGCTGATCTGTATGGCACTTCCAGCATGTTAGAAGCAAAGGTCCAAGCAACATAAAACACATCAAAATTCATTAATGCGGTATTGATTATTTTTTGGATAATTAATTTTATTGCAGGCCCTTGAAAGAGATAATGAGCTGCAAAGGGAGAAGGCAAAGGAAAATGAAGAAAAGTTCCTTAATCTTCAGAATGAGCATGAGAAAGCACTAAGAACTTGGAAAAAAGAGGTAGGTTTATTAAATTAAATGCTAGAGTATTAAAAGGTTTTTGAAATAGTCATCAAGCATTTCAGGTAATTCCTAAAAGCCAAGAAAATATTGCAGAAATATGACAATAAAAACCAGCAATTTCTTTTCCAGTAATGCAGACTCTTCTAGAAATGAATATTTTTAAAAGGTAGATTTAAGAGATGTGTTGACTTCTGTGCTCTAAAAGGTCAGTGCACTTCCTGCAGTTGTATAAAGCAAGAGCCAGAGTATCAGGTGTTACCTTGAATTTAGCACTTAAAAATATTCCAGAATTACACACTTGCCATCACCTAAATATGGAAGCTGATACACTTTCTAATTTACATTGAATTTTATGTATTCTTCAGAAAATTTGCAGATTTTTACACAACTTATTCAGAGAATACCAGCATTTCTAGGCTGCGCTCTTGTACTCTGAGAAAACTATCACTGAACTGTCATATAGTAAAAAATACATGTAAAGCCACATAGACTGAAGTGACATAGACTAGAGATACGTCTGAAGGGCCATATGCCCAGGAAACAAAACAACAAACAAAGCAACCTCAAACTGAATCAGGTAGACATACTGGATACAGGAGAGCTCCTGATGTATCAGGAATTGTTCTGTGTGGACTGTGGGGTAAAAGAGGATAAGAAAAGGTAAAAACCTGTATGTCTCCTCAGTGAGTTCGCCTCTGTGTACACCTAAACAATAATCAGTCTTCAATATTTGCTGCTCTTTCCACTAATGCATTACTTTTAAAGAATACTTCAGTAATTATTTAATCCAAAATAATTAGCAAAATATTGTAGCTGTAGAAAGTGTCTGCACTAAGTATAGAAAGATCAATACTTCTTCAATAAGACAAGATATTTTAGTGTGTAGAAACCAGACTCTAAGCAGCATTTGTTTAATATTCTTGTATTTTCTACTTCTACCTAATTGGTACCTACTGCCAGACAGGTTTTTGGATTTGGTAGATAGATTACCAGGGAGGCTGTGGGGAAATAATGCAAAGTTGTCCATGTAGTCCTGTTGTCTAAAGCCAACTCCTCTGAGTGCAGCCACTGTGGAGATGATGGCAACACGAGACTACAACAGAGCTGAACTGCTTTGTCACTCAACTGCCCTGAGGAGGTTTGATCTCCCTGATTCCTGAGAGAGTCTTACACCATAGTTTCCTTTGCAGAATTTGCCCTGCTTATTTCTCAGGAATGTTTGCAACCATTCTTTAGAAGATTTCTATCCCCCCCCCCCATATTTCTGCTATGGCTGACTAGAAATTTGGTATCTTAATTTCTTAAAGTATAGCGCTATCGTGGATAACGTTAACGTTATACACTGCTCTGGAAATATTTATAAGTTAAGTGAAGGTATTTCTGTAAAACTGCCCTTCTGTTCTTTTACTACTTGGATGTTTGACCCACCTTTTTGTTCTAAATACTAAATTTTAGTCGTTACATAGCCACTGAAGACTCATTGGATGTTTGAGGTTATTTACAGAAGTGCCAAACAAGTTATTTGCTATAGATTCTTGACAATGTAGGTCAGCAGTGTCAAGCTCATTTTCACTGGGGCCACATCAGCCTTGCAGTTGCCTTGAAAGGGCCAGATGTAATTTTAGGACTATATAAATGTAACTACTCCTACATTACATCTGGCCCTTTGAAGGCAACCGTGAGGCTGATGTGGTCCCCGGTGAAAATGAGCTTGACACCCCGGATGGAGGTAGAGTTTGAATGATCACTAGCATGTTTCTTTGAGCCAGAAAAGGAAGAAAGCTACAAAAAACAAATCTCACTTTTTTTGAGCATTGCTATTTGAAGTAAATGGTGAAAACCCCCAACTAATAAAAGGTATCCTCTCTAATGGAAATGTGATTAAATTTTGGTTTAAATGAAAGAGCTCAGAATTATCTTACTTTGTACAAAGAAATTCCTTAGCATCTATACTTTCTTTTAAGGATTTACTTTATTTTGCTAAGCTGTCGATACCCCTGTAAAATGCTGTTCTACATATTTAAACATGCAGTAAAGATCTGTGCATGTTCTGTGTACCCTCAATTATTACAGGAGGAAAACATGAGAAGAGAAATAGACACTATTAAAAACGAGCTGAATTCCCTTAAAGGAGTTCATAGACTTCTTGAAGATTATCATCCTCCTCAGGGAAACCAGCATTCTGAGCAAGTGGAAAATCTGCAGGTAAGTGTCTCTAATAGCTGTGGTACTTTTCATTTCTTCTAAAAAGTATTAGAGAATGAGAGACAACAGTTTTTTGCATCTGGCTGTCATGTCCACTGATCTTCCGATGACATTGCTAAACCAAAAATTTATCTGATGTAGTCAGTGATCCAAGATGCCATTAAAACTTACTGTACCCAGAGAATGTTCCCCTTTCACCCAGAAGGATGCTTATATCATAGAAACTTGAGATGTTACCTCATTAATGAATGTATACACAATAGATAGCAGTTATCTTAAATAATCTGTCTTCACTAAATCCTATTTCACAACCATATTTTGTGTGAGTTGTTTCTCAAATGCTGTGGCAGCCCCATTGACCTCATATGTACATAAGTTCCCTGGAAGTGTGCCGGTAAGTTCACTTCTACTCAGAGGAGCTAATTTCAACCTCTGTAATATGGGACAGATCACAAGATTCATTTTATCAACATGTAGGTTATCTAAGTTCTTCAGTTTCAGCTTAAAAAAAAAACAACCCAGCCTTTATTTCACTTAAATCACCAAAGGCACAGCAAGCTCAGCAAGTAATGAATGCAGGAGGTAAAAACTGTTTTATGCAGAGCAGGTTGATCTAGAATTGAGCTTGCATGGCCGGATGAACCAAATCCTTGTTCAGCTCTACATTCAGAGCACATACGAGAAATCAACAAGTGGTGAAGCACATGAAGATGGTCTTTTGGAGCAAAAGGAAGAGCATGGAGCCCTGCAGCTTTGTGTTATCCCTTACTGAAACTGAACTGGAAATTTGTATTCTGGTCTTTTGTAAGACTGAAACAGCGGGGAGAGTCATAAGCCATAAGAAAAACCTGTTCAGCTAAGTATTAGTTATATCATTTTTTTCCATTAGTTTTTATATTCAAGTAATTAATTATCCTTCAAAGAAGGGAAAACTCATTTTGCATGTATATGATTTTGCTTTCAGTGTTACGAAAATAGGAAGACACTGAGACTGTAAAGACAGATTACTTTTTTTAGAACTAGTTTATGCATTGTCAGTAAAATGGCTAGCCATAATAATCTTTTAGAATTGGGAAGAACTTAAAATCCATTTATTCACAATGCATGTATGTATGTTTATAGCTCACATACACGCATATATAGACATGTACATATCTGCTGGTATGTGCTTAATTATGCAATGGAAGTTAGACTTGAAATGAGCACTCATCGTGCCGAAGCTGTATGATTTCAACAAGGTATAATGCAGCGTGTATAACTTTTAAAAATCATTGTTTCTTTGAATGACAATGAAATATGAATTATGTTTAGGATGCGGAATTAACGCATACAGTCGGTCAGTCATTCGTGATAAAGAGGACTTGTGCTTACTGAGTTGAATGTTGACAAGCTTAAAGCATATGATCATAAATGCAAAAAACTCTGAGATGTGTTCTATGAAATACATCTTACACTATCTCATAGTAAATTGCCACACCACTTTGTGTTGCATGATCATAAGATTTCCAAAGTTGGGCAGTTCAGCTGAGTCAAATCTCCAGTGGAACACTGCCAAGAAATTACAGAAGCTGCAGCAGATCATATTGATTATTCTACTTTGCGGAATTTCACCTTGCATCAGTAATGAGTCAGTGTCTGGTAAAACATAACAGGGCAAGGTGTTGGCTATGATTTAGACCTTGACTATGGCTCCAGGTGTTGCAAGGAAATATGCATATATTTAATTTTACACCTACTGCAATCTGAAACCCCTCTCTGTGATTATTTGTGAGGCATAAAATTTAGAGTGTGTGTAAACTTCTTCATACTGATCACCTGCGGAAGAGTAATTAAACAAAAGGCCATTTTTAAAAGAAATGTACAATGTCAGACCTCAATACAGACTCAAATTGCAATTTAGTTTAACTTTACCATGCTTCACGTTTAGTTTAATATAATTTGTAATACAGTTGTGTACCATTAGAGAATAAGGCTACACCCTTATGAGGAAAGGCTGAGGGAGCTGGGTCTCTTCAGCTTGGAGGAGACTGAGGGGTGACCTCATTAATGTTTACAGATATATAAAGGGTGAGTGTCTCAAGGATGGAGCCAGGCTCTTCTCAGTGACAAACAATGATAGGACAAGGGGTAATGGGTACAAACTGGAACACAGAAGGTTCCACTTAAATTTGAGAAGAAACTTCTTCTCAGTGAGGGTGACAGACACTGGAACAGGCTGCCCAGGGGGGTTGTGGAGTCTCCTACTCTGGAGACATTCAAACCCGCCTGGACACCTTCCTGTGTAACCTCATCTGGGTGTTCCTGCTCCAGCGGGGGGATTGGACTGGATGAGCTTTCGAGATCCCTTCCGATCCCTGACATTCTGTGATTCTGTGGGTTGTAATTCTTTTGTGTGTGTATGTACAGGGGGTCTGGTTTTGAGAAGCTTTTGAATTTTGAAGTATGAACTATTCTGTTGAAGGAAAGGTCATCTTAGCTATATGTATGTTACTTAATTAGATTTTACTAAATTACAGCAAAAAAAATTAAAATTCAGGTTCAATAGTTTTACAGGTGTAGGCATTTTACTTCATGCATCTTGAAGGGCTGAACAGCCATATGAAGTTAATGGAAACTTGGTTTATTCAACCCATCTGAATCATGTAACCTTTATCTGAGAACACTTTATCATGTTTGTTTCAGATGCATCCAGCAGTTCAGCCCGTACCAACAGATGTGGTAAGTTCCAGTGCCGTAGCTGGTTTACACCTGTACCAAAGAGTAACAGGCACAATTATATTGTGGTGTTTGGTGTTTCTGTCTAAACAAACAGTTCCTAGAAGCAAGAGGGTATAAAAGAATTACACCTTTCATGAAAGAAAAATGAAATTTCTACTATTTGTATTTGAAAGGAAAAGCTTGAAAATGTGATGCCAAGGCTGTATACAGCCAGGAAGCAAAATTAACTAATTAAAAACTTAGAAAACAAAAAAAGATGTAATATTTATGTCTTCCAAATCAGAATGACAGGAAAGATGATTAAAAAAACATGAGGAAAAGAGAAAGACATTTCAGTTGGAACTTCTAGTTGAAGGTGAAGGATTTGGCAGAGGAAAAGTATTTTTAGGACTGTCCTCCATTCCATTCAGCAGGACTCCTTCCTCCCTAAATCAGCAAAGCTGGGAGCATCAGGATGTTTCTGTGACCTGTAGAAAATTGTTTCCTGCAGATTTGTATTCTACATCAGCTACTGTGCCACCATAGCAATAATGCCATTTTTTACCAGTGCTGTCTACATGCCTCCCTCCATTTTGCAATATCCCCTCTCCTCCCCATGCATCCGATGCCCAAGCACGGTGCTTGTAACTCCCTCCCACATCCCAGTTTTCCTTTTGCAACACATCCAGTCACCCAAGTGCCTTCCGCTTTCTCTCACATCTTTTATGGACTGAGCGATACCCCTGCTCCCTCCCACGGCCACCGACTTTCATATCCTGTCCTTAGGGCAAGAGCCAGCACGTGCTCCTGCCTTCAGCTGCCAAACAGTTGATGACGAGAAATGATGCATCTTCTTTTTTTGGGTGGGGTTTTATTAGGGTGTTTCTTCACCATTCAACTCCTCAGTTTTCACAGAACTTTATTGAATGCAATTTATTTGAATTTATTAAAAAATCAAGACACATACAGCTGCAATAGTAGACCGGTGCCTTTAAGTAGACACATCTTTTAGGCATCTACCACTGTTGAATTTGACTCAAATTCAACTTAAAATAGCTATCTGGGAGGGAATGAGGAACTGACTGACAGGAATTGCAAATTCATAAGCCTTATTTGCATAGGAATTGAAGTTAAAAATCCTAGGTGGTTTGTTAGAAGGAAATAGTGTTAATATGTGTGTGTATGCACATGTGTTTGAGTGTAAATAGCAATAATGCAGGTGTTTTCTGCATGTAATTACTGAGCAGGTCACTGATTTAGGCAGCAGACAGAGGGAGCAATCCAGTCAGCACGTGTACAACATCTCCTCCTCCTCTGAGAAATTCTGCCAATCTATATAACTTTTCTCTGTGGACTGTAATATAGCAGGATCTAATTTATCTCCTACTCTTCCAGGGTATTAGTCTGCTTTTAAAATCCATTTACATTAACTTGGTATACTTCAGGTGAATGGCCTTTGTTTTCCATCAGAATTGTAAAAATAATTTTCAGTCTAAGTCTTGAACTTTAAATTTAATCAGTGACCATAGTAAATTACTAAACCTTATACTATTTTGTTCCTTCTTATGCTAGAGTGGTCAAGAACACTCAAAAGACAGTGAAATACGGGCTATCCAGAAAGAAAATGAGTGTGTGCAATCTGTAATAAGAAAAGACGGTAATTTTGGACATGAAGGAGAAATGGAAGTAAAAGCCACAATGGACTACTCTTTAAGCACTGAGGAATTACAGATAGAACAAAGTAATAGCATTACATAGATAATAGACATAAGTAGTGTTGTTGAAGAAAGGATAAATGTTTACAGATACAGAGAATGCTTGAATTCTGAATTAGATGTTTTTGTACTAACAACAGTAAAATTCTCAGTGTCAGTGGTGCTAATCTATGATAAAGCCACAAAGCTCTGAATGACAGCACCATATTTCCAGGGGCTGCCCTGGGACATTTAATAAGATCCATGAGCTGTCACCTCTCAAGCTGTCGCAATGCTCTTTCTGCATGCCACTTCATGAGGTGAACAGGGTTAGGAAGAACTAAAATGTGTATGGAAGTGTTTGAAAGCAAAACCAAGGACTTTCTCCTTCCCATCAAATAATGGAAAACCGCAGAAAGTGATTGCGTTGCACAGGACAATGTAAGTCCGTTCATGTGGATAATCATAATACTTTTCTATACAAAGCACTTTGTAACTCCAGTAAGTAATTTTTTGAAGCCACCTAAAGGAAATGTACTTAATCTCTGATGCTCAGTCACTAAAATGTAGCAAAGATGAGCGGAAATTTAAAAGCTTTTTAACTGCAAAGTGGCTGCTTTCAAGGATCGCTGCTCACAGCCTTCAAGTGCATCTTGCAGAAAACACTTTTCTGATATTGAAATGCTTGTTATTCCTCACCAGCCAACTACCATCCAGTGGTATGAACACAGTCTCTTAAACAGTTTTGTTTTGTTTTGTTTTGTTGTCTGTTTAGCTAAAAATACCATGTTCAAAACCAAAGACAAATACAGTTGTAGTAGTAACCAATGGCTTAAACTTTATGTAGTCCACACAATGGTCGATTAAGTATGTTTTCATTATGAAATGAGAACACTCCTTTCAGTAATAAGGCTGACAGATATCAGTTGGGAAATACTTCAGCTATATGCCATATCTAAAATCTACAGAATGTTAACATACTTTGTTTGAACAATTTATAAATACTTTGCAAGTTACCATAATGCGGTACTTACCTTCAGTAACTTTTTGATAAGTGTAAGATAAGAAAAAAAATTACGGATACTAATCTTGAGCCCATCTCTTTGGAAATTTTACACTGTAGAAATAAAGCATTACTTAACCTCTGTGTTATCTATCACTAACTAGAGAATACATTGCCTCTAACAGATTTACAAGTTCTTGAAAACAGCTTTAAGGATGAAATTAATGTTGCTAGCCCTTATGAAGAAAAGCAAAGGGAGGCTCCTCCCAGGAATACTGGTTTAATTACCCAAGGACAGACCTCAGAAGTACATGTCACCGAGTGCAAAGAAACAGAAAATGTAGGCGCAGCATGTAGAATGTTACTGGATGAAAACAACACAAATTTAGAACAAAAGCTCCAGGACAGCACTGAGCCATCGGCAACATGCTACACACAAAGAAAGGTCTTTTTAGACAACATCGACACTGCACATGCAGAGAACAAGCAAAATGGAAATCAGGAGACAGACTCTAGCAAGCAAGAATTGTGCAATACTACAAGTGAATCAATTTGTACTGGGGCAGATAAAAAATCAAACTCTGTGCAACACAACAAAAGTGTCCTTACACCTGAAGCACCCAAACCTGAGTCTGAGGCGATTCTTTGCCCTGAGAAGAATGTTATGAGTGAGAGAAGTACAGATAATCATCAAGCTAAGGAATTAAGTTTTGGCATCCTCTCTTATATTAAAGAAAATCCTGAATATCAAAAATGTGGCTTGCTGGACAGTGACAATTTTGTGGGCAATGGATTACATAAAACAGAAAAAAACTTGTTAAATCTGAGTGGTTTACATAAACTTCCTTTTAAACAGACACACGTAGATGCTGAAGCCAGAAATGACAATGCCAATGCCAATGCCAGAAACACAAACAGAAATGGTGCTGTGAGGAGTGCTGGTGTTCCAGCCACTGATGCTCAAAATCTGCCAACTGTTTATTGTGGTAACACAAGTGGTGATGATGCCACAAAGGAACACAGTGCTCATAGGTCTCTCTTAGGTACTTTCAATTTATGCCCCCCCAAAATAGAGAGAAGAATAAATGTGGATGACATGCGCAGCAAGCAACCTGAACAAGACAGCAGTGAACAAACAGGGAATGCTACAAATACATGTACTTCAAACAGTGAAGCTGTATCTCCAGTAAAGGCTGATGGTCTTGAAATAATCACTCATAAAAAAACCCCAAAAGATAGAATTAGTCCAGATAAAGTAATTCCATGTAAAAAAGCTAATGATGATATTCAGATACACTCCATCAAAAGTGGACATTCCCTGGAGATTAACAATTCAACAAATAACACATTTTTAAAAGAGAAAAAAGACTCTCTGAGTAGTGCGGTTCCAGGAAGGAAGTTTGCTGAGGGTCACCTGAAAGAATCATGCTCTTTACCCATGAGAACATCTGGAAATTTAGTAAACATAAGTGGAAGGTCATCCTTTGATCTTTCAACCTCAGATAAAAAAGCTGAGAAAACTCCAGTATACTTAAATTTTTTAGACCTCAGTTCTTGTTCAAGAGTAAATCAAATGAGAGGTCAAGCTACGTGGACTTCAGCTTCCAAGGAACCTTCCTCTTTGAAAGAGCAACTGCCACGCTTGGTGGAAAACACAAAGGTTATCACAAAAACCCAGTGTCAGAATCTCAGTGAAAACGTTGACAGAAGAGAAACAGGACTAGGTAAGAAAAATAAGCTTTTATGTTTTCAAGCATGTACTGAATGTATGAAGAAAAATTATCAACGTGAAATTTATGTATCTAAGTTTAATGTAGCATTATAAAAATATAAACCTTCTTATATTTTAGTTACGTGGGGGGAAAAAAAACCAACCCAAACAACTTGAAAGATGAGTTTCTCCATTAACTTAGAATATAAATGCAACTAACCAATTCTGTTTACTTAATTATCTGATTAAATAAACTTTTTCTCATATTTCCCTTTATGAAAGGAAAGGAGTGTGATGGGAAACTGAATTTTTATAGGGATTTGTAGTCTTAATGTAGCGTGTACTTTATCAGGGCTCTGCATGTATCTGAAAAACATTAAGCAGCTTTTGGAGATTATTCAGTGTCCTTGTTTTGCATAGAAATTAGGGTAATTTTTGAACCAGTGGATGCTTCTTTAGATAGGGCTTAGAAAAAGTTTACTTTTTTATTTTATGGTATATCTTCATTCAGATGGACTCTCAAAACCATCTGAATGTGTTGAATATGTGAAGGCAGAAGTTACTATTCTTTGAAGCTCTGGAAAATACACCTCACTGTTAAATGTGCCCAAGCAGCTTTTTCATTTCCTACTGCTGCCACTTGGTGATTATTTGCTGAGCAATAGTTTGCATATGCAAAACAGTAAATATGAACTTTATTCCGTGTGTTTCTAAATCATCACTGAAATGTGGAAAAAACTGTATTTTAGATTTGTTTTACAATAAGATCAGGTGCTAGATTACCTCTATATTTTCTTTACTAAAAATGCCATTTCTAAACCAATTCTTTTACTCAAATAATAGAAGTGTTATTTCTATTCCCACAGTGAAGTGACTCCAGTACATTTATAGATGTTCCTCTACTTCAGTAACTGGGCAGAGTGGTGCCTTCCTTTCTCAAAATAAAGCTCACATGGACATTCTATTCTGAATGCATGTTGTTAAGCTTGAAAAAGCAAATGATCTCTGAGGCTCTAGAAGAAATCAAAGCCCCTGCTTTTGTAGAAAAATGGAGCTTTGGGTGCTTAGATGCTTTTGAAAAGAGCTAGATCCACAATAACAGGGTGTTTCTGTCTATTTGAGGTTTCGTTGATGTGGTGTCATGAGCTTTGCCCCTTGGACATCTAAAGAGCAGATATGTTGTCTCCCAGCCTGTAGTTTTGCAGCCAGTAGCACTGAGACAGAAATCCAGCAGTCTGGTTTCTTTATGTTGTTCTGGTGTTATGTCCTTTGGTTTATAGGTATTTTTGTTTCTGTACTTGGTCTCTTCCCTATGTATATTTGTATACAGATGCACAATTTTTCAAAGTTTAGTTTCAGAAAAGTCTTTGTCCCTAAAACAATAGTGGATGTACAAAGGTAGCAGAATCCTGATCTCAGACAGTACATCATTTCTTAATTGCTGTTTCAAGAAATGCATAGTTATGTGATGTTCTGCATGTACCTTCTCTGTAAGGACAGCACTATCTGTAGTTCTTCCATGTATTCCTCCTCTTGTCAGAAACCTTTCTGTATGCAAAGTAATTCCAACAAGTGACAGAGTGTTTCATCCAAAGGAGGCGGTAGGGATTTTAATATAGCTCTAGTTCCTCAAATGAGTTGCCTGCAGACCGTGCAGTCCCAAACGTCTTGGATTCCAGCAAAACTTCACAGTGGAGATTGTGGTCAGGGTCCCAGATGTGCCTCCTTCTCATCACGCTGCCTCATTGAGAAATGTCCCTTCTTCTCTGGATCCTGCACCTCTGGTGGGGACCAGAGCACCTTCCTGTCCTTGTGGTACTCAGCACTGCAACTTCCAAGATTTATTGTAGTCAGATTTTGTTTTGGTTTATTTCCAGAGATTTTCCCAAATGGCAAAACCTCGTGTGGAATCCTTTTCTTTTTTATTTTCTTTCTTACTGAAGCACAAACAGTTAAGACATATGGAAGACCTAGAGGTGAAGAGCACTGGTGAAACACTTTAGTAAACCTACCTGAGGGAATTCCTTTTGCTGCCTAACCCCAGTGCAATTACTATTTATGCAACTCGGATTCCCAGAGAGCGGCCACTCCGCATCAGTAAATAGAGTGAACTTGGAACAGGCAAGATCTTCATGGCGAACTCTTAGAAAACAAACACAATCTCATAACCGTTTTCCTCTTCCAAGAGAAAAATGACAGAATTCTTTATTAATTGTTACTTTACCATGAGGTAACACGTGTTTTTGTAGCAAAACAAAGATTTGACTGTTGTAGTAGCAATTGACAGGCATCTGTGTAGTGACAAAACAGCCACTATTTGCATCATGAGTGGCTGTGAAAGTACACTTGGGCTTTGATCCCACAGGGAACTTGGTATCGCTTTCAACAGTCTCCTACCAGTGCATAAAGCTCCTGCAGGATTGGAGCCTTTTACTCTGCTATGATTGATCTACTCATTTCCCCTTCCTACCTTTAGTAGATAACTGTAGCCTGATTTCCTGAAATATTAGGTACAGCCATTTACAGAAAGGCTCCTTTTTAAATATTTTCTTTGTCTTAAAAACCTTTGTATTCAGAATGCCTTTTTAATGACAAGTTACTCTGGAGTATGATGTCAGGATGGCAGTAATTACCTATTTTATTACCATTATCAGAAAGGGAGTCTTAAAGTAATACTGTTTAAAAATACACTTCCTATAAATTGCAATTTTCATTTGTCATTAATAAGTGAAAATGATATTAAATATTTTTAATCAGAGTAGAAACATTTTAGAGAAAAAAAAATGCAGAAGTATGTGGAAAAGAGGGAACAAGCTTACAACAGAGATTCAGTGATGTAAAACAAAAATATTTGACTTTTTAAGATCAGAGGTAAACCAGAAGTTTAGTTACTTTACAATTAGTGCCTGGAGACTAAATTGCAGTTGTTACCATTTCCTTTTTGTCAGTCAGGTTCTACCAGTTTTAACAGAGCTGCCGACACTTTGAATACCTCTAGTATCCACCGAGACCCCCAGGGAGACTCGAGTGAAGAATGGAATGCTATAGCAAAGACTTTTTATGATTCTTCTTTTCCCACAGAACATGTAAGTCAATTAAAAATATTGCGGACCAGACCTCAGTGAGCTAATTCCACAGATATTTGTACAACTGTACGCATCTGGATACTTTAAGACTGAGTCAATCTCCAAAATAATATCAAAAGGGCAACAAGGCACCATTTTTCACAATTAAGGTTGATAGAAAGCAGCAGGAAAAAGTCACAGCATATGAATCAAACAGATGCTAACCAGTCTGTTTAGGAGGGGAGGATGAGGGTAGTTCATTGTATACCCTAATAAAAATCATCACCTACAGTCGAACTAGGAGTTAAAAAAAAGTAGCATGTAAAAGTATAAAAAACATTGTTTCCTTTATTACTTGACAGGAACACCTTATTTAAAAGAATACATGAAAGACTAATAATTCAGCATATCTATGAATTAGTGTATCTGTTTATTCCATGATGCCATTTTTAGAGTTAGCTTGTTATTTAGTAGCATGACACTACACAAATGTGTAAAAGCAGAGAATTAACAAGAAGCCTGTTGTTTCCCTTTAAGACAACTTCACTCAGGATGGCATTAGCAGTGGCTCATATGCATTTTTAGATCTATGTTACAGCTGTAACTGCTACATTAGGATTTGACCTAATGCTAAACATATTCAAAAGTGATACAATAATTTACAACTGCAGCTGATCTTCCTTTTCAGAAGAGGTTCTAGAGGTATTTCTCAGGTAGTTATGGCTGTTCTTCCTGGGATGAGGGTTGAGGTCAGGGTGTAGTGTTTTCAAGGGACAAAGTTGGCTGATTTCAGTGCATTTACCAGCTCTCAATGCCACTAGCATTCACATTCTCTGAAATTCAGCAGACTGATGTTTTAAATTACTCAGCTTTCTTGATATGACTCTAATTGGGAATGACAGTGAGGCAGATTTTTTTTAACACACACAGTAGTGGTATTTGCCATGCCTCTCTTGCTTTTTCTCATTGAGGTGGAGCCAAGAATTAAGTGAACTAAAATACCTAATCTACTGCTAACAAAAAGCTGTGTTTCATTACCTGATTGTGGTTAAATCTACTTTGTCACCTCCAAACTAAAGCTCCTTATGTGCCGGCTAAGTAAAAGCTGAGGTGGACATGAACAGGCTGCCTCGCTGCTTTGACCTTAGATTATTTTCCAAATACTTAATCTATGAAATCTTAGCCTGGGACACTGCAGAGCACTCCCTCCCTTCTCTGCTGGTGTCATTCTAATACCTTCTGTCCTCAAATTTGTCATTTTTATGACCGATATGGTAAAGCTGTTAGATTAAAAATAGGCTCAGCAGTCTTTTTTGCTGCTCAGTTTATTTGTTTTGACTAACATGTACAATTATAACTAGAGCAGGCTTATGCATTCTGCACTTTGGGTAATCTCATTCAACCAAAGTACAGTACTCTAAAAAGTGATAAAAATTACAAAGAAATGCAACAGGTGCACTTAAAATTCTAGTAAAAATATTAAGAACTGTTTTAAACATTAGTCTGTACATGCTTGAGTACCAAGCTAAGGATGAATAAGCATCCTCAGTTTAAACACAGGTCCCTAGCTGTGCAGTCATACTATTCAGCAATGAATGGTTTTTACGCATGTCTCCCATAGGTTGCCATATTACTCAGTGCTGGCAGTAAGATGTGTATTTTACTTGTATTTTATTGTAAAGGTGCTGAGGTCTTTTAGTTTGACAGCTGGGATTTTTTTTTAAGCTTTATTCTAAACCCACTGTCACAGAACTATATTAAAATGCTATCTGTATTACCTAACTGCAGTTAGTTCTTCAAAGAGCACTCAGTGTTTGTTGTCTTCAGTAAAATCCAAGTGACATGGCATGGCTTGATTTCACTGGAAAATTCCACTTCCACGTGTGGAAGATCTAACTGGAAGTTTTCTTCTTGGATGATGAGTTCAGGACAGGCACAGCTCCATGTGCTGTTCCATAGAGATTCTGACCAGCAGCTTGCAATGAAGTAAAATCTGAGGCCTTTGGAAAGAGCACGGAAGAGTGTATGTGCAAGTCACTAGAATTACCAGGTTGAAAACTTTATTGCTCAAATGAAGTTGCAATGGCATCATTGCAATGGAGATGACAGTTACTATTGACCTGAAGTATCAGTAACTTCAGGTGCATGGTAGTCATGTTTGCTACAGATGCAATAAGCTAAGTGAACAATGTGCATGAAGTTTATTGTTCAGATTTCAATTTCAGTAAATGCTTGTGCACTGCGGAAGGAAAGTTTTAGCACAAAATTCACCTAAAATAAAGGCAGGTGTACAGTTGGTTGGGGCACAGTTGCCTAAATATTAAAAAGCAATTAAGCAGAGGGAAAAGGCCTCATCTTAGGATACTATAACGTGCAGCCGGAGTGTTAGATGTCACATTACAAATCCCCAAGAACCACTGCAACACGGGCTCTGTGTCACCTGAGCAACACAGTGTTGGGCTACGAGCGAAGAACTCATCATTCAAGCAAAGAACTGTTTCCCCACTGTGTTGCCATATGTGCTTGATTTGGATAGATACCAAATATCTATCAAATAGTAATTAAAACTATTCAAAGAACAAAAAGATCTTTAACATAAAAACCCAGCCTGTTGCAGACCTTGCATTAGTTACTGATGTTTGCTTTCTGATCTATACAGCCAAGCGGAGAGGGAGTTAACACTATAAACCTCGTGCTTTTGGGTTTTGTTAATCAAATGCTTGCATAGCAGTAGAACTGTCAATTGCAACATTAAACTCTTTAATTAAACTATTTATTTTGCTATTCTGCATTCTAGTACAAGGTTGTGGGTTGTTTTAATCATACTCTTCTGTGCTAGCCTTATGTTAAGGTTTGGTTTATAAAAGTATGTTTGTCATTATCAAGTTTTCCAAATTAAAGCCAAAGCAAGCACTTCAGATTAAACATACCTTTTTCAATTCACTTACCTTTCTGTTCACATTTCCTTGCAACATCTTAACAATTTGAACCTTTGCACCCGAATTTCACTAGATTAACTGCTAAATTTGTATTTTGTCAGGTGAAACAGGGATTTGCTGCTTTACAGCACGAGCAGAAGTCTCCTCACATGACTGTAACTCCAGCAAGAAGCGACTGTGTGCTCAGAGATGAGGACAACGGTGCTGTTCCTAACACCGGAACACAAAACCACAGGGAAGAAATCGAGAAATTCCTAAATTTGGAGAGAATTCATTCAGCAAGAAAAAGGAAATATGAAGACAAGCAGTGAAGATCAGTGACAGGAGATAAAAAGCATAGATACACATAGATAAATAACTTACGTAAATCAGATCTGTAAATGTGTTCCTATAGAATATAGTGTATGTACACTGTGCTTTCATGTTTCATGCAGCATATAGACCAGTTCTGAGGTTAAAAATGTCATACAATCCCTACTATTAATATTAAATCTCAATCAAAATGCAAGTTGTTATGAGCTTTGCCCAGAGCTATAAAGTTCACAAGTTGATGTTTTCATATCCATTAAGTAAAATTAAATGGTTACTTAAGAGTTCTCTTCTGCTCCTCACAAGTTTTGACTGAAATACTTCAATTTGGTTTCTCTGTCAGATCGCTCACTCAGTTTTCAAGCAAAATCAGTTCCGTTTCAAAATACAATGGTTTCTCCAAGCATTTACAAGGACTTACAGCAGTTCTAAGTGGCAGAACAACAGGAAAGTTTTCTGCTTACCTTTATGGCCAAATTTTTAAATACATCTTTTATACAATAGTTGATTTCACATCAGTAGGGTCTCTTTCAACACTAAAGCATCAGGTCTGATTTACAGAGATAAGGCAACAGATTTTGCTTTATACAGTTTCACTTCTAACAGGTTCACATTTTTCCTCCCTTAGGGCATAAGGGATATTTTTTTCCTTCTTACAATTACTTGGACCATCATTTCTCTGATCTCCCTCCCTTTCTCCCCACACCTCTTGCAGAGAAAGATCCTCATATTGTAAACTCAAACAAGAACAAAAGAAGCATAACCAACATTGCTTCTGTTTTTGTAATAGTAAGAAAACGTAATGCGAGACAATAAACAGAAGATATTTTCCCATTTAGTTTTATTCCTTTTTTTCTTTTTCGTCTTGCAATTTAAAATTTATCATCTTCAAACCAATTGCATACATTTTGGAAAAAAAGTCACAAATTATCAAAGTTTTTGAATAAATTTATCTATGGTGACATTACTAGGTTAAAAAACATTAGGTGTCTGAGAGGCTGAGGAGACTGTTTTTCACTTGATTCAAATTTTGTTTCCAGGTGTTTAGAGTGTCATACAATTGCTGCCACTGCTGCTTTCCGAAAGTCCGATGCGTGCTGTGACTAGAGAAGTAAAACAAAATTGGAAGATGATTACTAGATGTCATGCTCTCCTAATAATTCCTTTATAGCATCACTTTATTCTCACGAGTGAATAGGAACATTTTTATTTTCTCTACAGAAAGGGCTGCTCTTTACAGTTAGATAATTCTGTAGCCTTCCGAAATATTTAAAGCAACAACAGTCATTAGTATTCTTGTCACTATTAGGTCATTAAATGAAATGTGCTGGAAAATAGGACTCTTTCATTAAATAAGCTAATCACATTCAGTGTGAGCTTTAATAAAATTATGATAAATAGCAACTATTTAACTACCAGCAACTGATAGGAACAATACCTTGCTTCTAGTTAAAATATTCTACAAATGTAAGTGAAATAATTAGAACACACTAAGTTCTGCAAAATGCTGTGAAGAATTAAGTCTTACCTGACAACGACTTTCCTCTGTGTCTGATCGATTTTGCAGTACACCATCTTTGTCTTCACAGCTGGAAAAATCAAGGCTTTGTTGAGTGCTATTTTCAAGAGTTCAAAGGTATTAAACTGCATTAAAACTGTTCCAAATTACATCAATACAAACATCAAAGCGCAGCAGTTCACTTAATGTTGTTTTGCTGTTGGTTTTAACAGTCTAGTAGGCAGAAAAGCGAAATGATGTAACAAGATGAAGGTCATGCATGAATCTTGTTGTGTAGTGCCACGCTATTAAAACAATATCCTGTACAATTTTTATGAACTTCTCTCTCCTACAAAAACATCCTCTTCTCAAGACAGCAAACAAAAGCAGATGACAAATTAAACCTGCAAATGATTTATTAGTCCTATAACGAATTACATGAAAAGACAAACACTGTTTCAAAGACGACAGCTGGCCATGTCTTTAAGCATGAAATTTTGCAACTATATCGTGTAACAAACACAGAAATTAAAACTGAATATTTTTCTGAATATTTAACATTAGTTTAGAAGCCTACAAAAGGTATTTTTTATTAGCATTGCTTGAAGTGTGGTGCTACAGTTCTTACCATCAATAACAAATGCTTCTACATCATCGGCTCCGATCTGAAGTTCCTGTTGCATTGTGTCAAATGATATTTCTTTATTCTCTACAGCCATTCCCATGAAAGTAAGTAGCCTCATTTTTGCCATATTGTGTTCATGCAACAAGCCTGTGTGAAAGCATTGATAGTTTATGAATTATAATTCAATAATACATTAATTCGCTTTAAATGTTATTTTTATTATATGTGCTTCCGATAATTTAAAATTTATTTCACATCAAGAAAGTATTCCACCATCCTTATCAACATTTTTGGAGATAAAACATTTAATTCCTGCATCTTGTGTTTTGCTAAAATGCCTAGTTTAGTTGTGAATTCAGCAAGACTCAGGTGTTGTCAGTAAAAAGTAATAAATACCTACAAAAGTGAAGCACAGAGATTTGTTTTTAAACAGTGAAAACATCACCTGAACTGAACTGTAGGTGATGTGGGGTACAAGTGAACTTTTCAGTTGCATCCCCTGCAAGAACAGCAACACAACAGCAAAGGGAAAGCACTCAACTGGTAGCATCAAAACCTTTGTACGGCCTCACCGCTCGTGCTCATGCAGTTGCTTGAAAATAAACCTCTCTCAGTATCGGTTTAGCAACGTAACATTTTTCTACCAGAAGAATGTGTTTTGGCACTGAATTAAGTGTTTCTACCACAGCAAAAAATCCTCATGAGTGCCACGTGTGCTTACAGCATCGAGCGTGGCAAAAACTTCCTTGTCAAGAATAGAGGAACAGATATTAAAAGTTGGGTTAGATCTTTTCCGTGATTGTTTGAATGGCAGCAAGAGGAATTGAGCCAAGGGCTTACATCAAAATCAGAGACCATTTTCCTGCAAAAATAAAGGCTGGGTCTACAAAGTTTTGACATCCAGCTGAACTGAGGCATTTCTTATTCCAAATTCTGTGAGGTACCAACTGAGATTCAGTGGAAGCTTCTATAAAAATCAGTGTCAGCATCTTGTTTTGGAATGACATTATAAACACTCTCATTGCTTCAGTAAATATTTAAGTTTGGGATTTATAACATCCATACGCTAATAGGAAAGCACATTAGTGCAGGACATCATGTTGTGTTAATTAGCTATAATTATGATGCAGGTTCCCTATTTGGCACCGATTCAACAAAAATGTGATCACCATAATTCATACGAACGAGGAGCACCAGCAACAACACCTAACTGGGTTTAATGGAACTCTACAAGCATCAAAAAATCAATTAGCACACATTAACCCTAATTAACAAATGCAAATGAGATGCTGATTAACTTTCCGAAAAAGACTGCTGATAATACCAGATTAAATGTGGACATGTTAGGGCGATTCAGTTGACACAGATAATGCTACTGCTGGCCTAAGTTGTCAGCATTAATAACACAACAAATTGTAACAAACTGATGCCACCTGTAGGAGCTTTTCCTTCTCCCTGCACAGCTTTCTGAGACTGGCTTTAATTGGTCCCCATCTGGGAAAGGGGAGAGCTAGAGCTTGTGCTGTCACTGAAATCCTACTATTAATATTCTTTATTTTAAAGCCCAATGCCTTGGCAAGTTATTGAAATGAAAAAAATTAAAGGAGAGTTAAAAATCTGTTCATTTTGGGGAATAGATCATAGGTGTTGTGAAGAACTTCTGAATGCCTCATCTAACGTATTGTTTTCTATACCAAACTGCCCTTGTTTTTCAGACCAAGTTCCCAGCATCCTGCTCTGCGCTGCCGCAGAATCTCTACCTTATCCACGGCTCAAAGGCATTCCGAGTTTTCCAACTGCACCATAAAACAGGTGAGAAAACAGGATAACTGGAAGTAAGGCTGCCTTTCAAACCAGCTACGCAGATGTTTAAGGATTTTACTAGGATTACGTGACTCCTGTCACTCGCTGTATATTCAGAGGTAAACGCAGATACAGGGAGGCAAAACAAAATAAAGCATAGCTATTGTATATTATACAAGTAATACTATGTATATGTGTAACTCATCTTGCACAAATTTATTCAAATGTTAGCATAAAAGCATTTTCAGCAAATACTTCCGTGGACTAAAAATAATTACAATACAAAGGCCACGTTCCCCTAAGAAAGAACAGCATAAGATGTCTACACAACTAACATTTTAATATATATGACGAAAGTCACGCTTATCTTATATACACGTTTACAAACTACCAAAAACTTGCTGCTAATTTTATCCACGAAAAATCACATTGATGCTTCCATCATTTTAATACCCAAAGTACCAGCATTGTAAAGCTCTGAGGGTAATTATTCTCAGAATTACACCACACTCCATTAAACAAAATAATGCATGTGGTAAAAGGCTGCACTAAACTCTGTTTGAGCAAAACTACGCCTTTCCTCAAATGCATTCAGCCAGTGTTCAAGTGTCATTTCAAAATCAAAGTTATAAAAAAATAAATAAATCTGGTTTTTATGGAAACATTTATTCATTACCAATATGTCAAAACCTTAATGCAGTAATAAAAAAACCTGCATCATTGAGCAATTTCTGCATTGTCGCTGACCCCTGTCCTAAAAAGCTGGAATATAAAAACCGTAATTTTAATGCATGCAATAGCTTATGAACCAGTGCTCCTTTGAAACAGTCAATTACACATCAACGGGGGAGTGTCAAAGTGTTAATTACTACTCCTTTTTTCCACAGTGTGTAAATAAAGAGGGTGCTGACATTAACATTCCATCACATTGCTTCATGTGATGAAACAAATTAACTGGGACGGACTGTGGCTTGCTGGAGCTAATGCATCAGCACACGCAGACACACACACGCACACACTATTTGTATGTTTTATCTTACTGTTCAGGAAAAATATTTGGTGTTATAAAGTTATTAATTATAAAAAAATTGTAAGAGACTCATACAAGCAGCCGGCTTACTCAGTAAGTTGTGATCTCTGGCCTAGCCTAGAGTATCAAAGCATTAAAACTCCCATCCCAAAAGGTTTAAGAGAAAAGAAGTGGGGAAAAACAGTTCTCTTACAAATGCATAACACAGCTTGTCCGAGTAGAACAACCAGCAGTTAGATGGGCCATCTACGGTCTAGCAGAGATCAGTCTACAAACTCTAATCCGTTCTTAACTCCTGTTACATTTCCTTGGCTTCAATATATGGGTTCAAGCTGGAGCGCGTTGCAGCTTCCATACCTCAAGCCACGTAACTAGTCAGAAATGGAATGATCTGAAAACTTACCAAGGGAGTCAATGAAGTCTTTGTTGTTCTGATAAAACTTGACATAGGATGCTAGTTTAGCACTTACAAAAATTGTCAAAAGCTAGAAGATGGAAAACAAATATAAGAACAGTTTAAATATTGTATGTTTCTCTCCCTGCAGACTGCACAGAGATATGTATAAAAACTATTGGTACTGCATAGAAAAATAAACCATTAAGGGCTAAAATTCTGTTTTCTGTTGATAGCTGAGGGCAATCTGTGCTGAGCTCACTTCCTTTTCTCAGACTTGAAAGGCAGTTTTGCAACAGGACTCATGTGAGGGCAGGATTTGTAACTCTGACTTCTGAAAGTTCTGAAGGGCAACATTTCATATGTAACATTTTAATTTTTTAATTCTAGAAGCATTAAAACAAATAGTACATTGCAGCTCAATATTACTGACATAGATAACCTAATGAATTTCAAAAGACACTAATAAAAGAAGGCACTCCAGAGATATCAAACTATCTTGCTAAAAACAAAGTTACTTACATCATGAATAAGTTCTCCTTCCAAAAATTTGACTGGTTTTAAGGCAAGAAGATGATCAAAGAGAAAGGTATTTGGATCCTTCAATGCTCGTACAATACATCTAATCAGAAAAGAGGAATGCTTATTTTTACAGCAATACACATTTTTATTACTAAGTCCGACTCAATTTGTTGTTCCTTGCTTTCTAGGAAACACCCAAGGGTTTTCAACTATTCTTAGCTGTAAGACATGTCATGTTCCAATTTCAACCTTCATTTTACAGATGAAAAAACAGGGGAAAGAAAGCATTAAGTGATTTGCCAGGTGGCAAGACTACAGATCACCCTCCTGTTCCCATCCATGCATTTATTTCCAGCCCCACCTTCCTTCCTAGAGGTATTTTTACTGTCCTCCTAAAATTTTATAGAATTAAGTTGTTCAGGAAGATTAACTATGAACAGGTGACACAAAGCAGATAAAACCCCAATACCAAGTGCTGCAAGGCCTATGATTTCGCAGTTGCAGCTCCTGACAGTAAGCAGAGCACAAGTGTTTCAAGAGCTCTTGATGAAAGTGTTTGCTCAGTGGCACGTGAGAGGACTCTGTCACTCTCGCTCCACCAGCCTGGAACCACAACCCAGGAGAACCTCAGGTCTGCGCAGCCGCAGCAACGGGACCAACCCCAGCAGACACATTCTGTCAGTTGTAAAACGTCCCCAGTTGCTGTTGGGCACTCACTGGAGTTTTCACTTATGTACAGACACTTAAATTGGCAAAATGAGTCATCCTGATTTTCCTCCATCCTCGAGTATAAACAACTCCCTTGAGAACTATTGGCTGTACACACCTACAAGACTTATTTAAAATCTAATTCCTAAGAAGAATCATGATGGATAGAATGTCAAAATACAAGCTTTTACTCATTTTTGGCAGTGGGGAAAAGCCACTGTTAAGAATCAATTTACTCCCAGCTTATTCAACAAGGAAGTTTATCTCTGTGCAGTTCACATCCTTAAGACTTGCTCACATAAAGGAGAGCAAGAATTTCCTTTCAACAGAAAGTGCTATTTGAAAAGAACACTCAAAGTTAGAGAATCGAGCAATCAGTAAGTAAAAAAACCTGACATAAAGGATGCCAATTCAAATTTTGATTGCACAGTGGATGTAAACAGTGTCGTTACCTGCAGCTGATCTCTCTGCCAGCAGTGACCAGAGACACACACCTGTGCACCTGCACAGTGGAGTAAACCTGACTCTGCCTAAACCAACCAAACCTACTGCTGGCTGCACACAAAATCTCTCCATCAGGTCAGCCACACTACAGAAAACAGGCTGTGGCGGGGCCCTCGCTGCCAGGTCATTCCGTAAGCTTCAGAATAAGGTGATCAACGCAATTTAAAAACTGAGAAAAAGCTACTTTTAAGCAAATGGGGGAGTCAGTATTACCTGTGAGCATCAACTCTAGCCTGGGAAGCATTGTCCTCTGTGTAACTTCCCAGGAGTTCCACCATGACTTTTGCTGCTGTGTCACTATAGAAGAAAAACAAAGTTATCTCAGGGTTACTGAAAAAAATATTTCAAACAAGGCGTTCAAATATTTAAATAATTCCATTATGATGCTATAGGTCAAATTAAATTACACTTGAAAAAGATGTAGAAGAACCATTTTAATTCTAGTGGAGAGAACAAATTAACTAGATGTATTCTTTCAATTCTTGTTGTACAAAATGTTTATCTTCACCCTTCATTTCATTCTCTTAAATTGATAAATTACCTGCTGGCTATGGAAAAAGCTTTCTGAGCTAGGACTAGCTTTATATGGTTCACTAGAATGCTCCTCTTATGCACATCTGGATTTAATCACTGCACAATAAGTAGCGCTGCAAAGTTTATTTCAAATGTAAAATGGCATATCTTAAAGGATATTTATGGTCAGGAAAATGACTGTATAAAAGCTGCCTTTTCTTCTTTCACAGATTCTCTCTTCCGAGTGAGAGCTGCTCATTTCACTGATGACATTAGGCAGCCAGCAATTAGGTTGGTTTAGGCTGCTGTGAAGTGCAAGCAGCTTCCAACACTGCTGTAACAGCCAGCCTTCAGAAAAACTATTCATTCTCAGAAGAATGAGTAATCCTACAGCCTTGTCTACCCACATTGTTTTGTAAACAGCTCATCAATGTCACTGCAAACCAGCCCCGAGACCTTTACTGCGTCATTTTAACAGATGTTGATTTATTTTCATGTAAGAGCTCTTACCACTGGAGAGGCCAACAACTGCTGATGCTTTTTACAAAATTTTCAGAAAAAAATATACACGTTGAATATGCTGTGGGTGTACACACGAAAAGTTATTTCCTATTGCTCACAGAATTCTTGCTAATTATTAAAACAGAAGGCTGTGACAGTTCTATACAGAGAGCAGATTTTGCTGATGCAAAATCAGTATTTCCTTTGAACTAGGTAGGGTGTGGAGGTTGGTACGACCAAAACTCAGCAGTGAGAGCATAACCAAACCTCAGTAATGTGAGCACGAGCTTTGCACGAGTCTCCCGTGCACAAACACAGGCTGGCAACTACTTTCCTAAGCGGTACTTTCTCAGCAGACAGTAGGAAGGTTGGCTACTAGTCTCCCGAATACAGTGAGTTATAGCGTAACATTAAGCTCTTCCTTCCAAGTCGCCCATTTCCAGATACAACAGATTTCCCCGTGTGGTCTAATAGGCCTATGAAATTTTCCTTAAAAGAAAAAAAGCTGTGCAAGACTGAAGTTTCAATCAACTTTAATTACTTAACGGTGTAAATTGCACATGGGAGGAAAAAACACCACAATATTCCCAGTACGTACTGTGCTGTGATCCAGGTTTAAGCCGTACAGCAGCACAGGTCAGAATGTTTTTTATGAGACGATGGCACTATCTTTATATGGGTAATTATTTTAAATCTCACAGTCCTATTATTTGACAACTTCTCTATAGGGTGAGGTTTTGTGCTCCTAGAGAATTTACCAGATCTCACTAATGTGCAATACGAATATTAAGACATCATGGGAAACAAGCAATATCATATATAATCTGGATGTACATTGAGCAAAGACTGTGCCCAAGGCAGGGGAATTTTCTGCAGGTCCCAGCCGTTATTCCAGAACCATGTGCAGGGATGTAAACTTGAATGAAATTTAAGACTTCGGCATTAAAGAGGTCAGTTTATGTTTTGTCCTGGCAACGGATACTGATGTGCAGAAGAACTCATAGCTTTGCATCAGTGAAATAAAATTAGACAGCTTTATATATGAGAGAACTATTTGCACATAAATCAGACGATGATTTCTGAACTGGTGAAATCTTATCAACACAATGTTCTAGTGAAGACAAAGAACCAGTTTAATGCAAGACGGATACTATATACACATTCAACCCAAGAGGCTCCACTCCTGCACTATTCAGCCTAACAATACAAGATTCCTTATTTCATATAAGATTTCAGTAGTTGTTCTTATACACTTCAGAACTGTGTTACAGACTTCTGGAGCTTCTCCTCTCCTCCTCCTCCTTCCATTAGGAGCAAAAATTGAAAACTATGCGTTTAACTAATTTCAAATAGTATTTACAATCCCCCACATATATATATATTTTAATGGGGAGGGAGTGGAATCTTTCACTTGTATTCCTATGAAACATTAGAATGCTACAAGACAACTACTCCAAAACTTTCTGTGCTAAATTCTTTGTCAGTCTCAGCAAATACGGCAGGCCTTTTAATCTTATTCATTCTATTCAGCATTAGATTACTACCATAAATTAGGATGTTTAAAGCAGGAATACAGATCACTATTTTAACAAAGCTCATTCCTAAATATGTATCTCACCCAAGATGCAAATGTGAGCATTTTTTCTAGCAAGACAGCTTGCACAAGTATTTTTGGCTCCGCGTGCCACTCTAGATGCGCAACTTAACAAAAAGCCACTGAGAATTGAAGAGTTATGGTAGATACAAGGAAGAAAAAAGAAAATACAGAGTATTCAGAGACTTAGTAAGATGTTGCAGTCAAGTCCCTCTACATTACGTGATTAAAAGGCACTAAAATTAAGTGAAACAATTCTTTTTGGAGGTGCCTGACACGCTGAGCTTTTTGCCATAGGTATGAATAAGCAGACCTGCTGGACCTGTTTGAATGTGAACTCGGGCAGGACTAATGGCAGCCCAAACGCTGGCAGAGCCCGGCTGGGAGCTGCAGCCGGCTGGCGCCTGGCAGGGCCATGCAGAATTTGGTTCCGGCTGCCTGAGAGCCTGTAAAACTGGACAAGAAAACAGGTTGTGTTACCTTGCAGTTTCGTACCAACACAGCTAGGGAAACGCTGAAGACTAAAGCAGCTGAGACACAAAACTCTATTGCAGAACCTTTATGGCAAGGAGAAAGTATGGCAGCAGAGAAAGTAACTGATCTCTTGCAAAGTTCAGCTACCGAGTACAGATCTCAGAACCAAACCACACCAGCCACTTGTTTTCGACCACTGATTATTCTTTTGTTGATCAATGGAAAGATAAAAATCCCTCTTTGAAGAGATCAAGGTGATTTTGATCATCAGAAAGAAGAAACTTCAACCAGAAAGTGACTGGAAAAGATGTGATAAAACCAGCTTTCACTTAGCAGTGCAGGAAAAGCAACACCACACAAATATCTGCATGAGCTACCAATCTGTTCACTACCAGCTCATCCACTGGGGAAAAGTCTATTAGCTACGGAAAACCAGCTCTTCTGCCACGCTGAGCGAAGTTAAAAACATATAACCAAAAAAACCTGGTTTCAACAATGTGTTCTTTTCCCTTTATAAATCAACACAGCAACTGAGGTATGATTTTTATTACTTATTTTTCAGTTCCCACTTATCTTCCCATACGGCCAGAGAGAGCAACATTCCTGAGTGCTGAAGCTGGAATGCTGCCGTGAGTTTCCCATACTATTGCAAATACTGCCCAGTGATCCAGGAGAGTGAGCCAGGTCAAAGGTGCTCGGGTCACTTCTTGTTTTCTTTTCTGGAGAGAAGTGTAAGTGCTCTGAAAAACTGCTCCGTTCAGTGCAAAGCTTGCTGCAGCACATGGTAAGGACACTGAGTGCAGGACAATGTATTATGGGGTCTGTGGAAGTTTTAATGCCTAACTTAAAAATATCACCTCTTATTAGTAAACAAAAACTATTTGGTAGCGAGGCTACTGGTAGCACTACAAACAAAAATTACAAGTTTAACCCACAGGTTCGTAACAAGAATAGCTAAAAATAGTCAACTATTAAGTATCAGAATTAAATCAGTTAAAACCTCTCAATAAATCAATAGGAAGAAGTGTTTTAAAAGAGTAGGAACATTACAGAGTATCAGTGTAGTATTTGTGAAACAAAGTAAGCACTGAACCACATTTAAGATCTCTGATTAACATTTCTGAAAGTATTTTGACCATCTGAAATCCACGATACGGTACCACCAATGCAAAAGCATTTTAGCGTTAGGAACAGGAATGGGAATTCCCAATAACATCGTAGCTCACAGTGTAACTACTCCACAAGGATTAATCATCCCTAAATTGAGGTTAGTTAAAAATGATCCTGCTATGCTGACACAGCATTTCCAGGCTACAATTTCACCAGGCCAGAATCAGCAAACTCTCCTGTCAAAGAAACTCTCCTCCTCCTATGACAGCTCCACACTCGCCTTTTTTAACCCCTGGCAAGGTCACCTCCCCAGTCCCATCCACCGCACAGCTGCACAAACGGCTACACCAGCACAAACACACACGAACTGGGAACAGGAGGGGACAGGACAGGAAGAGGGGGGACAGAACAGAACCACTTCCTTCTGCAGCAGTACAAGGTTTTGCAAATGTAGAAAATGCAAGTGCAGTTCTGCTGCCCCTGCAAGTCAGCAGTGTAGAGGTCCTGATGCTAAAAAAACCTTTGAAAACTAACTCAGAAAACAGAGTGAAAGGGAATGGTGGGGGTTAACAACACACCCCCCACACCCACATCCCAAACCACAAGGATGGTTTAGATAGGCTGAAACTGCTGCTGAACGAGATGCTGAAACTACTGCCCGTCTCTATCACTCCGGCCAATGCCGCCAATACACCGTATCGCGTCTGTAAGACAAACTGCTGACAGCTCTCAGTTAAGACTTACATTAATTTACAGGCACGACACACACGGGATTACTTTACATGCCAGAAGACACTGGTCTGCCAAGTTTGTTAGATCAAAGATGCTTCTTATGATCCAGGATAATAAGTTAAAATGGCCAAGCAGATATTCTGTGGACATTAATTTCCATGACTGGTGGAAAGCTCTGTCCTAAAGGTAATGTTTACACAAAGAGACTGATTCTGTTAACTATGATTGATAAGCCTCCCAACATCATTAAGTAAGAGATAGCACTACCATGCACTAAAATGTCAGAAGTGCAATTAAATAATAAATTTGGCATAATGCTACAATGCTCAAAGATTAATATTTATAGAATTGAATAGTTTTATTTTGGTAGTCTGTGGTTTGCGGCTAATTCACTACTAACTTTAATGTTCTTGGAAACACTGGTTTAATGTAAGAGTTCTTAAAAACATAAAAAGAAAAAAACCAGGTATATTCAAATTGAATTATCAGGACAGATTAATTTTAGAAGTGCTATGAGAAAGACTTTCCCTACAGATCACTTACAATACTTCAATTTAAAATACAGGTCTATGGTATCTATTAGTTGTCTTTTATACCTTTTTTTGCAGTCTACTAGGACATCATAGAGCAGTCTCAGAAGAGTGTGCTTCTTCTCTGTGCCGAGATTCCAGTCAGAAATCCATTTTCGGACCTAGGCAGGATACAAGTGAAAAAGAAGCACTGGGGAAAAGACTAAAATAATACTGAAAATATTTCTCATCATCTCTCCTTTGTGTCCTCTGACCCTCAGGCTTCCCATGCAGAACCTGGAAATTTTCCTGTGAGAAGCCAAAAGTCTGTGCTCTCCATGTTACTCCCTAAATAAGCATGAGTGCTTCTAATAACAGTGATTCCAGAGCAAGGGACAAGAACTTGATGCCTCACTCCTGATCAAAGCTTCTTGTTTCCATTGCTATCGCAGGAATCAGACACATCTACATCCAGCATCAGAAACAGAAAATAAACAGCGATTTGATTTAGATTCTGTAGACCTTTAAAAGACAAGAAATCCTGTATTCTGCATATCTTATTTCACTAGTTTCTGGAAATGTGTAACAGAGACGGTCTGTATCAACTCTGACTAATATTTAGTGAGATGCAACGTGGTTAATAGAAGGGCTGTAACTCGAAGCACCGCATTAATTACCTGATCTAGTTCAGTTGGAATGTACTGGATGGCACCACACGATGAGGCTACTTTGAGAAGGCTGCAGTACACCGTGTACCTCACAGGAGTGTTCTTGTCCATCCCGTGGAAGAGATTGCTCAGCCTAAACCACAAACAACAGGAAAACTAAGTTAAATTGGTTTCAAAAGACATTACTGGAGCACACACAGATGTTTCTATTAAGCTGTGTGCTAGTACACGCAAAGCACCTGGTGGCACCTTGTCAGTGACGAATTGTAGCAGCTTCCAGTTTTGTAACTGTTCTCAGCAAAGAAGCTGATATTAATTTTAATTTTGTAACGCTCAAGCAAAGAAATCATATTGGTACTTCTATTTCATGATAGGGAAAAAGAAGGTAAAAAAGAGTGCTTCCTGCAACAGAGAGACGTATCTTGAGAGACACTCCCCACTTTGATTTAAAGACAGACAAGACATTCCTGCCTCTTGAGAGGAAGGATTATTTGCAAGGTACCATCGTCTTGCTTTTCTCTGTCCAATACTTACAGCTGCAATCTAAGAGACGGGCGCTCTCCTTCCCGAAATTTTACCAACTTCTCACACAGGCTTTCGATCAGCGCTTCCTGTTTGTCAGGTTCCAGGATAAGCAGCAAAGAGACAACGCTGTTCATCACGCTCTCAACATCTGCACAAAACAAAACATGCAGCTGTTTCAAACTGCAAGCAGCAATCATCGGTAGCTATTTAGTGCTGGAGAGTTACTTCTGCTATGAAGGATTATTTTGCATCGGCAAGAACTGTAAAAGAGAGAAAAGGCCAAGAAAACCAATCTGGATATTCATCAGAATGTACCAGAGATTTGGCTCATGTGGTTTTTTACAAATATATCTCATGTAAAGCAAGAATTACTCCTCCAAGGTCAACACAGAATTTGGTATTTGATATCACCGTTGGTCCAAATTCTCTGTTCATGCGTAACTCAGAGGAACTTCAGGTTTTGACATTAAAAACAAACTAACCAACCAAAATAGTGGCTTCCTCCAGCACATCCAGAAAACTGCCCCACAGTTCTGAAGTGAGAACACTAAGACCTCACATGCAGGAAAACACTTCAGCAGGAGCACAAGGGACACCCAGACCACAGGGACAATGCCCACAAGAACAAGGTATACTCAAAAGCCTCCCCAGCTCCCGTTTCAAGCGTGGTGTTCCATCCTTTCCAAACAGACAGGTTTTGTGTTTGCACAGTCTGCCCAAATATCCGTTAAGCAAAGCAAAAAAAATTCTTTATATATGGAAAATATTATTTATTCCCCAAAATTAAAGCTGACTATGAAACAGCAGAGCAATAACCTTCTCTAGTATTTCACACTTGTTTGCCTGCAATAAAAGGCAACATGAAAAATAAATATAAATACTCCTTAGATGAACCATGCATTCTTTCAAGCAACATGCACTGGTTATATTAGCAATTGATTTTTTACATGTGGAAGTCCTAAATGGAATTTCTGTATTGGTACAGAGTACAGCAGGCACAGAAAGATCATTTGAAGCTACTGCAGCATTATCGGTGTCATTAAAACATACTAATGCACTTTCTAGGGATGTACAACCTTAACACGAAACAAGATACTGGCTACTGAAACTCCTAGTCTTTCCAAAAAATAATAATCAATGTTTAGGTCTTAAAACTTCTACTTACAACTTCTACTTATGTCTAGTCCGAATTTTTGTTGTTACTTGAAGTTTTCACGACCTGCAGCATCACAGCCATCAGCTGACAGCAAGACTTGTTTTTATCATGCTTCTTTTTTCACAATCTATTTTATATACAACTCACTACACCCTCATAACAAGCACAGTCCAGCTCAATTTCTGACTTCTTCAAAGGGCGCTGGATGTTTGGAGAAGGGAGGGGTTGAGTACATGCATATTTTATATGGCAATGATGGAAATAAGCACTTTCAGTTTTATAAAGATGCACGTGTTAACATGCAAGTCACGCAACACACCTCTAAATTCTGTCAACTGCTACTATTTGAAAGCACGGATGGTGATACGTTCAGCAAAACCAACATGACTTAAAGATGCAAACCTTTGTCATCCTCTTTCAGACACACATCGCAAACTTCGATAATCTGTGCCAAGTCCACATGAAGTCCACCTTCAGCGTTTTCTTCAGAGATCTCTGCTCCTTTGGATTTCAGGTAGGCTCGAAGTTCTGCAGCCTTAATTTAAAAAACAAAGACAATAGACACAAAACAGTTGTTATGTGAACAGTAAAGCCAAAGTAATTTCATTTCTTACAGATTTTTGTTCTGCAATCACCCCTCTGCCCCCACTGCTCACTCAGGCTTCCTCTCGCATCTCCTGACCACCCCGTTTCCTACAACGCTCCCTCTCCTCCCTGTTTACATACAACCCAAATACCAACGCAGCAGAAGATGCTGCTGCACATGCTGCTGCTGGTTTGCCAGCAACTGAATAGATCAGACACCTGTGGAACCTTCTCACAGTATGAAAGTGTCACTTAGAACTTGTCAGAGGACAGCTGGCCTAGTGAGTTTTTGTGACAAAGATGCTTTCTTATGAATTCTTACTATCTTTTACACTCTTTGAAAGCTTCATGCAAAACAATAAAACCACTTAGTTGCTTCTTCACCAGAAGTGAAAAAGGGTGTAAAGAAAACCGCTTCAGAGAAAGCAGAACCTACAGTCTTCATGCAAGGTAAAGAAAGTTCCTAACAAACTGCTATAACCCACCTCACCTTGGCAATATTTGAAAATACACTGAGAAAGTACCTTTCCCCCAGCGACAGGCCTGAGTTTAACTTCAGAATCCCTGGTTTCAGCAGCAGAGCCGCAGCCCTAAAGGTTGTTTCTGAAGAAACAACCCCAGTGAGGCCACACAGCTCCTGGCACAGGGGAGCTCTGACGAGGACACCGCTGTGACACCCTGTGTCATTTACATCAAGTTCCATGTCAAATCATGACGGTACCATAAGACAAAGTTAAATGCTCCAGACCCCTTTGCTGCATTGAAGCTGTTTCAGACAATTTGATGGGGATTTACCAGACATTACAGCAAACAGAGGCTGGGCTGAAGGGTTTGCTGCCTGTGGATTTCCAGCTATGTATATATACATACCACTTAAAGGACACTGGAAAAAACAAACACTAAAATTCAAGGGCAAACCAAAGTTGTAGCTCAAAGAGAAACTTCACCGTTCCCATGCCTGGAATACTGCGAATCCTGCAAAACCAAGATGTGTAACTAATACTCCAGGCCCATGTCTGAACTCGTTTTCCTCTCCTAAAAAATGGTGCTGTTGAGAGTAAAGCAAAGTGCAAGGCAGGTGGAGACTTCTGAAGAGGGAACTGCAGAGACAGACTCATCTCATGAGGAAAGGCTGAGGGAGCTGGGGCTCTGGAGCTTGGAGGAGACTGAGGGGTGACCTCATTAATGTTTATAAATATATAAAGGGTGAGTGTCAGGATGATGGAGCCAGGCTCTTCTCAGTGACAGCCAATGGTAAGACAAGGCGTAATGGGTTCAAACTGGAACACAAAAGGTTCCACTTAAATGTGAGAAGAAACTTCTTCTCAGTGAGGGTGACAGACACTGGAACAGGCTGCCCAGGGGGGTTGTGGAGTCTCCTTCTCTGGAGACATTCAAACCCGCCTGGACACCTTCCTGTGTAACCTCATCTGGGTGTTCCTGCTCCGGCAGGGGGATTGAACTGGATGAGCTTTCGAGGTCCCTTCCAATCCCTGACATTCTGGGATTCTGTGATCTTTCAGTTCACAGTTTCTTTGATCTGCCCGCTCGGTCTCTCTAGGAACAGCTCAACAAGTTCACGGAGCTACACGGGCCCGGCAGCCCCGGCGGGACGGGCACCCGCGGCCCCGCCGAGGGGCGGCCCGACAGACACCGGGACAGACACCGGGACAGACAGAGGCCCCCGCCCCGTCAGACCGCCGCCCCCCCAGGCCGCCGCAACCCGGCCCGGGATCGACTCCCGAGGGCCGGGGCCCGGACCCCTCTCTCTGCCGCCGCCACCCGCCCGCCCCGCTCCCCGCCGACCTGGTCCTCCTCCGTGATGTCGATGAACGCCGGGACGCTCATGGCGGGGGAAGCAGCCGCGGCCGCACCGAGCACGCCGCCCGCACCGGAAAGGCAGAGCGACTTCCGGTGCCGCGCACCGCCCGCTTCCGCTTCCCCGCCGTGGGGCAGTTCTGCGCTGGGCGGGAGCGGGGCGGCCGCTGGGACAGGAGCCGGGACAGGAGCCGTGAGAGGCGCTTCTGCCCGCCCGGCTGCGGCCCCTCCGGAGGGCGCAGACCACTCAGTCCCTGCCGGAGCCGCTGTGGCCGCGGCCCCCGCGCGGTTCCCTCGGGCCTGGCCGGCCGAGCGCTGCTGAGGGCACAGGGGCCCCCGCCCGGGCCCGGATTCCACCTCACCATCGCTTGGCCAGGCGTTCCCAGGGCTGTTGGTGTCCGGAGCGCCAGGACTGTGCTTTGGGGAAATATTTTTTTTTCTTTCTGTCTAAAAGAAGTACTCACTCCCCGTTAAAAGTGTATGTTCTTACGTTTTTTCCTGGAAGAGTTTAGATAATACACTTTAATTTAGGTATACTGGAAGTGAAACGTGGTCAGAGAAAAAACAAAAGTTCCCAACCAAATTGTAGGACCATAGAATCGTTTTGGTTGGAAGAGTCCAGCGCAGAGCCACGAAGATGCTGAAGGGAGTGGAGCATCTCCCTCATGAGGAAAGGCTGAGGGAGCTGGGGCTCTTTAGCTTGGAGAAGAGGAGACTGAGGAGTGACCTCATTAATGTTTACAGATATACAAAGGGTGAGTGTCAGGAGGATGGAGCCAGGCTCTTCTTGGTGACAACCAGCAGTAGGACAAGGGGTAATGGGTTCAAACTGGAACACAAGAGGTTCCACTTATAAATATGAGAAGAAACTTCTTCCCAGTGAGGGTGACAGACACTGGAACAGGCTGCCCAGGGGGGTTGTGGAGTCTCCTTCTCTGGAGACATTCAGACCCCACCTGGACACCTTCCTGTGTAACCTCATCTGGGTGTTCCTGCTCCGGCAGGGGATTGGACTGGATGAGCTTTTGCGGTCCCTTCCAATCCCTGACATTCTGTGATTCTGTGACCCTCAAGATCACTGAGTCAAACCATAACCCAACTCTGGACTAGAGGATACCACACCAGACAGCCGCTGTGCTTAAAAAATAGCAGATGATGGTTTTATTGTCCTGGAAATTCCCTATGAAATGTTTTCATTCCTCAGTAAAACAAATCTTGATGAGTTCAGCTTCACTGCCTGGGGAGTGGGAGTTCCGTCCCTTCTGCAAAAGCTGAAAAAACTTAATTCCGCTATAGAATTAGTGGTCAATTTACAGGAATCAAAGTCACAATCCAAGGCTTGGGGGAATATTGTGAGCTTGCAGGACAGCCTTTGCATCCCCTGGCTCTGCACTCTGAGTTTCACACATTTGTCCCACAACGAACACACATAGAGTGATTCTGTCCATAACCTGTTTTTGTTTTGGATCACCAAACATTTTGGGAAATGTTCCTAATATTGGTTTCATATAAAATATGTAGAAGATACTGAGAGCTCGAGCTATTTCAACCTTTTACCAATAAAGGTTAAATTAATTACTAGTCACCTCACCTAATTATCGTTATACCCACCATAGTTTGCAGAGATAAAAGTGTCTTTAAAAAACTTACCTAAACTTCCTAAGTTAGCAAGACTGCTGTACAAAAACCTCCTTTTTTTCTTATTCCTTTTTTTTAATCTACAAACCTGACCAAATAATGACTAGACTTAGTTATTGAGTCTAATAACCAGAGCAGAGGTAGCACCTGCTGCTGAGTTTCCACAGCACTGGGCACAATGAACCTGATAAAAGTCCACGCTGTCTTTAAAGTTCATGACTCAAATTAGTTTTTATAATAGAAACGCTTGTATTTCTTTTGAATAATTATTTGACTCTTAATTTTTCTATCATCCAAATCCTGGCTACTTAATTTATTCTAGTATTTTTGAAATCGTATCTCTGCGTTAACTGTTTAATTCTCTTTACTAAAAGTGTTTTTAAAGAGAATATTTTAATACCGTCTGATAGTTTTACAAGTCTTTTGTATTTCATAGGTCAACATTTTGAAAATTACATATAGGTATAGAGATAGGTATCTCCTTTGTGTGCCTAATCTGGAGTAGGATCTCATTTTTTAACCATTTTCAAAGTGCAGATGAGTTTCATCCAGTCCTTAATGCAGTCCTGTGACAATAAAGGTAACTTGGCATCCAGCACACTGGGGGAATGGAGATATATTGTACATTTGATTTGCACAGATCTTTAGGAGACATTTCAGGTGCTGAAATACATGCTTAGTGCCAGTTTGTGTTCTGGGGTATTGTGCATGGCTACGGGCTGCCATGAGTCTCCTATAGATCCCATACTATGCCTGAGATCCCTATGCAGATGTCTCCAGTACCCCAGGGTGTATAAATGGGCCAAGTCACACAGGGAATTGACTCTGAACCTCAGTGTCTATTTTTTTTTTTTGAGATAGTGCACCCAGATAGAGGTTTGTCATGTATTATTCTGAATATACAAAACTAAAATAACCATTGATCACACTGGGTAGACAGGACATGGCTCTAAAGAGCTCTGCCGAAATATCCACATATGGTATGTTGCATGATACTTTATTTGTCCCTGAAGAATTAGGATGATAGATGATAGCTGGGATTTGAACTTGTGCATCAGGAAGTCCACTTTGAATATAAAGGGGTCAGTGTGTGCTTTGTGAAACTACCACTGGAAAGAGGATGTAGAGGAAGAGCGGGTTTTGGTTTTACTGGAATAATGACGTCTCTGTGGAAAGGAGACAGTTGTTTATAGTCCTGCCTGCCATTTGTGAAGCCAGTTGAGAAACAGGGTGTGGATGGGGCTAAAACTCTGCCTGGGGAGCCTGAGTCAGGCGGTGCCCTGGGGCAGGGAGGGAGCAGGAACACAAGGGAGCTCACGCTAATTTAATTGCAGAACTGGCTGATGCGTGTGTGTACCTATATATATATATATATATATACATATATATATATATACGTGGAGAAAGAAACATCCACTGAAGTCTTGGCTGCTGAAGGGAAAAGATGAACTTTGGCTGGCACACCCTGTAAACTGTTTTGTTTTGTTTCTGTAGGCAAACCAGAGAGAGAGATGGAGTCCAAAGAAGTGATACTCTGTCCTGCATGCTTTGAACACAGAACTGAAGAAAACGAAGACCTTCAGGTGACACATCTTAAAAAGCTGCTTTTATGGAGGCAATATCTCTTTGAAATCAAGAGACAGCTTTTGAAAATAAAGGGTTTAGGACTGACTCTGGAAACTGATCCTCTTTTGTTAAAAGCGTTGATGAAACAGATCTTCTTCAATACAGAAAAGAAGTACAGACTCTATGATGGCATTTTGTTTCCTCTTCAGAATTTGTCTTTCTCCTGTTGCTTTTGATTTGGTTTGTGGTTTTTGGTTGGTTGGTTGGTTGGTTGGTTGTTTTTTTTGTTTGTGTTTGTTTTGGTTTGGTTTACAGTTCTATATCTGTAGTGATAAGGTGAAAGCTGAGTTTTCCCTCTGGAAAACTGGGTCAGAATAACTACCTGCTGTGAAAACTGGCCAGTGACATAATTGTCATAATTGTAGACCCCGTTCCTTCCTTTGATATGATGCAGTACGTCTTGTGCTGAGTGCCCTCTGGAGGTCTCTGGCACACAGTGACCTGGACAAATCCCGGGTAGTGTGACCGTACCTGAGCTGTTCGCCAGCCCTTCCTTTAAAGACTTTTCCTCTCTCTTTTTTCTCCTTCAGGAGAGATGTTCTAACCAGCCTAGAATGGAAAAACGCAAGTCAGCTTTTACTTTAAGTCAGAATTGAGGACAATGGGTTACTAGAAAGGGTAAAAAATAATTCAGAACTTCTTCCAAAATCCCCATCAGGCAAACTAAGTCTGTTTCATATTCAGGAGCTCTCATTAGTTTTATCAGGGTATAGAAATGTGCTTCCTATTTATGTTTCTGGTTTTTCCCTAGTTCTGGCTGGGACTAAAGAGAAAGTGCTAAAATGCCCTTTGAGCCCCTTCTTGCCAGATTTACCAGAGATCTCAGGGGGAAAACCTTTGTCCTTATTCTTCCAGCCTCTGTAGTCAGAGGAACTCTGGATAACTTCAGTAACTATAGTAACTTTTGGGTGCTTACCTGGTTTTCTTATAAAATATATACTTTCTGCATTTGCACACTTATTTCAATTCCCCCAACTGTATTGTTTTTTTTAAAAAATACCTGCAGTTATCCTGACCAGTGTGCTGTCTTGATTCAAAGTATATATTAAATATTCTGAGTTTAAGAATTCATTATTGCATTATTATTAATAATATTGAGTTCTGACATGTAGTATTTTGCTTTTGAAAAGTCTTTAGAAATATATTTTGTTTGGACTCTAGATACACTTATTTTGCTGGTAGTGTAGCAGGTGTTTTTCTTAACCATTTTTTTTAAGGAGAAAACCTACGTTTAGAGGAAATGAGCACTCGATTATTTAAATTTCCTGAGATTAGAGGAAGAACACTTTGCCAAACAATGCCTCTTCACTTCAAAACCTCTCTCCATAAATTATGCTAGGAGATCTTATTAAAAGTCTGTAAAAATTTCCTATTAAAAATGGTTGATTGCAGTCCAGACCATCACAGCTTTTGTGCTTTCAGTGAAATACCACAGCTGTCGCAAAGAAATATATTGTGAGACAAAAGGTTTTGTTTCCTTAGTCATAAATTATTTTTGTGATATCTGAAGTAAGATAAAACTTTCACTTAAGTTTGAGTGAAGGAAGATTCTAGTGATAACTTGTTCAAAAATCTATAAAAAGAATATAAGAATGTAGATTGAGATAACAAATTAGAATCAGACTTCCTTTTTGTTTAAGGAAAGCAATTATTTCTGAAGCCAGTGAAGATTATAACCAGGGATAATAGCATAACTTTGCAAAGCACGGTGCCTTTATCTCAGTAGAACCTGAAGTTTAAGCTTTCAAGTCTGACCTTTGAGAACTATACAATAGAAACCTTTAGAATTGGCTAGTTTTTAAACCAAAGTTAAATAGTATGTAGTCTGTCTACTCATTATACTTACAAAAATATATAGACCATTTTTTGAGATTTTAAAGAAGTATTAAACAAATTGGCTTTGGCCATATTTGTGTTTTCTCTTGGCAAATAAGTTTTCTGCTAAGGAATTCTGCAGAAACAGCAGCTTTTTAGAGGAAGAAGGGCTGTGTGTACACTGAATAGGCTGTGAAGTATTTGCTGTCGGGACTAGATTCTATGTTCACCCAATCAAGGATATTCCACATATGACCTGTATATGTAATGAAAATATTAAGGTACAGTGTATATACTAAAGCTTATTTTCTGAAATCAGTTGCCAAAGAATTTTGAATGAAAGATAAATTTGGATATTCACCATTTGCTCATTCATCATTGCTTCATGTATAAAGGTCAAATTTCTCAACCTCCTCCCCTGCTCGTTATAGAGATTACCGAATAAAGATAGTACAGGTGCTAGAACTCAGAGTGTGAGAGACATTTGGGCTTATTTATGGAAAAATTAATATGCTTTTTCTAACTATCAATATTTATAATATTAATATATAATACTTATAACTAAGCCAGTTCTCTTTACCCGATGCCATCACAAGAGTTTACTGGGATTTCTTTATACGTATATTTAAATCAGGAGTGTACAAAACAAAACTGCAAGATGGTCTTCTCTTCTGCTGTGTAATTCAGAGAAATGGAGTATGCAGCCTTGATCTTTTAATAAGATCCATTACTGTAGCCCCATGTCTTTTTTTCCTTCTGACTCATTTTTCTTATAAATCAAAGTCCATCTTCCTAGTGCTTTTTTTATGGCAACATGTGCTATCCATTCTTCAGGTCAAACTTACTCAGACTGAGAGAACTATGAAGATAAATATCTGTAGTATAAGGTCTAAAGCAAAATAATCAACCTTTGGGAATGATTTCCATTGTGAGGATGAAGATAGATACTTCACATCCCATATACTTGCGGCAGGGACAAGGTGAGTCACATATTTGTGGTGGCAAGATCCAGGAGCTGATGCACACTGGTGTTGATGAGGTGCCTCGCACTGCTCCAGCCATTGCTGAGGGGTGTGCATAGCAGTTTTGGGGTTGTGGGGCAGCACCTAAAACCTCTGGAGTCCTCTGTACCCTGGTAGGATCCAACTTGGTTTTCTCACTCATGCTGAATGGTCTTTTACGAGTAATCCCACTGATGTCAGGGAGACTTTTCTGTAATAAAATGCCGTCTGACAAGAATATGGTTATCAGAATCTGGCCATGCTTGTACTAATTCCATTTTAATGAATACTTAAATGGAGTTGTTATTAAAAAAGTCTATTTCCTAATATTCAATAAATCAAAACTATAAAATCAGTTTGCCTGTTGTTGCCACTCTAGTCAAAGCCAGTTTCTCTTGTATTGAAAAGAGTAGTACATACTGTCTCCATTCAGGAGGGATTAATTGTAATGCTTTTATCTGCTTCATAAGATTTATTTCTAATAATGAAAGTAAAGAAAAATAGGCGAGGTTTAAATATATATTATTTTTTACTACAGCACCCTATATTCATGAGATTTTTCACAAACACAGAATTCGCTTAACCTAAGAAGCAGCTTGTTTCATGAATGAGCAACTTCAAAACAGCATTTTAAAAAGCTTTATTCGTTTCTCTGATCATATCCATTTAATTTTACAAGATGGAACCCTGGGCACTATGTGATAATGCAGAGATACCTATTAGAGCCCACTAAGATTAGTAGGCCAGTCATCTCATGAGGATTATTGGAACAGCAGTGTGATGTGATTCACCTGGCCTGAGTCCCCACTGTTGTGAAACAAAGTTGGACTCACTTTATGGAAAATGATTTGGATTTGAGGTGGTTTCTCCCTACACATGGAAGAGGACTGATCTGCTTACCTTCCATGGTGATATTGACACAAAGAAGTGGGAAGTATGTTTGTGATGCTATTTGACTTTGTTGCACATTAACAAAATATAAATAAAAAGCAGTGAAGGGAGGGCAAAAAATAAATGGAGTTCATTTAAGTCAAAGATAAAGCTTCTGTTGTATTGAGAGCCCGGCAGAAAATTTCTAACAGAGTATTATTTCCTTGGAATTTGCTAAACCTTTGAAATGCAAACGTTTCCCCAGGGTGGGCAGTGTTCAGTTCCCTTCTAGACAACAGGCAGGTTTGCTGATTTTCTACCGTTATGCATGTTGAGTTTCCAGAGTCTCTAGATTTGCTGCAGCCCACTAGACACCCTGATGTGGGGCCAAGGATGCCAACTCCTCCATTACTCTGCAGCAGCCTACCAGGCTGTTTTTACAAATTATCTATTTTCTCCAACCATAAATATTGCTCCTAAAAGGTATACTGAAATGAAGATAATACGACTTTTCAGTAATAGGTCTTCTAATGTCAGCCATTCTGTTTAAACTGTTCAATTTTCAACAGAATTAAAGATCTACACAGTATATTCTACCTCCTGCAGACTGCAGTTGTTAAAAGAAAATAAATCACTTAAACAGGGTCATGAGCAACAAAGGCCAATGTGGGTTCAAAGTTTACAGGTCTCTGCATTTATCAGGTAGAAATATGCTACATTTCACTATTTCATAAAATATCCTTTTATGAAAAAGCCATCAATCTTTGTATGGCCTACTAAAACTGATTTCTCAAATGAAAGAAATGAATGATGACACCAAATCAAGAAATCGTTTATGAGTTTATATTTTTGCAAGACCACCATGACTTTCACATACGTTTTCAATTTTGGTAAGGATGTGATTATCATGTGGATATGTTTTACTCCCACCATCTGTACTAAGGGATCTGTCAGAACTGTGTACCCTTTCCTGGGCAGTTCAAGATTTGCTCAGATTTTTTCATTAATCTATAGTGGTTTTTATCCAGTGATAGTTATCATTTCTGTACATTATCTACAGATTTTCTGGGGTTTATATAGACATACATATATATATATGAACACAGATGTCATATGCAAGTTCACATTTAAACTAAAACTGCATCTAAATGACTTAGTTATATCTCAAAGATTTTTAACATTTCTATAGAATAATTTTTGTGTGATTTCTGTCACACACTCTACAAAACACCATCTTAATTACAGATTATTTTTCTGATATTTACCTACCATTGCCACACTACTAACAGGGATCACCAAGCTCTTTGACCAACTGGGCAATTTAGATACCTAAAAATAATATTGTGTATTCATGCTTCAGGTATTGTAGAACAACAATACACTGGTTTGGGGCAAGAATAATATGAGAAATTACTTTATTTCTCATCTAGTAATGGCAAGCAATACAACAGCCAGCATGCTGCACTGTTATAAGGAAAAGTGATTTCTGTTCTGGTAAATGGTGTGGTCTCCTTTTGTGTCTACGCAAAGCAAATAGGCTTGGCTTTTCCTGGTCTCCAGTGAAAACAGGCACAAAAAAACTCAGTATGGTTTATTAAGAATAAGTCTCGTAAGAAGAAGAATGTATGGGGAAGTTCATCTCAACTTCTGAGAAAGAACTTGGCGCTTGAGTTTTTAAGAGGACCATTTTTTGCTCCTTTTGCTATGGAGTTCATTTTGAAAAAAATACCATTCTTGCACTGTTTTTTAGGAAATTCATTTTTTGCAGTTTATTTAGGAATTATCTTTTTAAACTACTTTTGATTCAGTGATGAAAATACAAAGTTGAAGAATGTCCCCTGCTTCCTTTGTAGCTGAGAAGTTAGATGTTTAGTCAAAGAATAGGTGCTGTCTAAATATGCATTCAGTCCTGTCAACCTTCTCTTTTCCCTCCTAGGACAAAGAAATAAAAAAAAAAGGAGAAAGATGAAAAGAATGGAGTTTAGTTATGATTTTGGGGAAGAACCTTTTGCCAAGTCACACAGAATAAGTGCTTAATGTGGAGCTAGCATTACGAGAACAGAAGCCTTGCTGCGCTACAGCTAGCATTACTGTCTTGCAGCTTTTATTGTAGTTACAGGGTCTTGCGTGGCAATTTAAACAGCCTACTCGTGTATGAGCATGCTATGAAATACATCTTGTGACACCACCAAAGACTCTGGAAAACCTTACATGCAGGGAAAACATAAACATCTTTCAATGAGTACTTCACATTACAAACCAAACTTCTTCCCAAACCAAAATCTATCTTGTCTGAGTGGACTGAAAGGTAAACAAAACTTCCTATTCATCTGGTGATGGTCTTAGAGAAGAAGTTGCTGTTAGACCAGGCAAAGTAGGAAGCTCTGGATTTTATTTTTTTAAATGTATCTCAGATGAATTGTACTTACTTGAAATTTGGAGGCTTTTCCATGTGCTCCTCAAAGCATCCTGGAAAAAAAAAATGTCACAGAATTCTGTAACAATTCCCTCAGGTGCCAAAGTGATGTCCCCAAATCCACAGAGTGAGTCATGAGAGTTCAGTGTGCTTTGCCTTGACCTCTCTGTACTGTCCTCTGTGGTTCTTGCAGTCAAGAGCCTGTGGCTTGTTCACACATCAAAAACATCCAAAGTAGCTGGAATAATCTGAGGCCGTGTGCAAGAAGTGTAGAGAGCTCATAACCCTCTTTGAGAAGTTGTTCATCACTTAATGGATTCTCTACCTGAAGAAAAGCAGATCAAGAACTCGGCAGCTTAAGGTGTCAAAAAGGCACTTTCCATTTTAAGTAGAATGGAAGTGTTATCTTAAAAGTGCCTTAGAAGCACTTTCCATCCCTTTGAGCTGTATAAAATCTGTGGAAACCCTGTTAAATGCCCGAGACATGGCAATATTTTTCAAATGACTAAGATAGTTAGATTCCATTCCGGTGACCATCTACACTGCAAACAGTGTGTGTAATCTTAAATTCAAAGAGAAAGTCTCTAAAGAAAACTTTATTAATGCTTTCTGCAAATGCCTGCAGTTTTCCAGTGCAGGAGCATGGTCGCACAGGACTGTGTCATACCATGTCAGGTAGTTTGTTGGGGGATGATTTGGAGGGTGATGGATGGAACTCCAGAATAGGCTGTCAGAAGAAGTTGTGCAGGGAAGGCAGGAAAAAGGAGTGGAAAGGTTCTTCCTTGTCTTTTCTCAGCCACTGTTTGACATGCTGTGAAATGTGGACATAATTTCCTTCTCTGATAAAACACTGGATGTTTTTATAATCTGTCATTGATTACCAGATCATAATGATAAGAGATCTGTAGCTGATCCATGGAATCACGCCATTTATATGGAGTTTTCAAATATAATTTTGTTAAAGTGTGAAAGATGTTTTGTGAGAAGCATTGAGATATATCTATTCCAAAGCAAGTGGGAAACTCATCTTTACAATGTCTTAAATTCCTCTTCCGATCCTAGTAAAGGCAAGGGTTCCACTAGTTAATTATGTCTCTTACACTTTAGTTTCATTAAAACACAGTTATAATACAGAGTAAGTACAGAGTGCCTGTTTTCTCTGCATCTTTCATTACTTAATATGCATTTGCTGAACACCCTCTTACTCAACAGTTCTCTAAGTGGTATAGTCCTTTTTGTGACTCCTTATCAAGAAGTCTTTTGAGACTCTAATAATTTCTCTGTGGCTCTGACTCTCTGTGAGAAAAGGTCCCATAAGATGTCTTGAAGGAAAGGTTTTGAAGGAAGGTACCAGAAGTACAGCAGGCTGCTGTTGTGTAAAAGTCTCACAAGAGAGCAGAGGTATCTCTAAAACAGCACAGCTTTCCAGTTCTGAAGAATCCGTCTCATGAGGAGCTACACTGCAATCGTTACTCTCTCTTGCTGTTTAATTCTAAGAGCACAGTGATATGTGATGTGTATTTGTCTTGCTCTGTCCTCCAGGACATGCTAATGTGCTGCTGAGTTAGAAATACTTTCTTTAAAAGTACTCAAATGCTGGCAAGCTATTTTTTTCAGGGTAGATGCAACCTGAGAACATCTTTTCTTAGGGAAGGGAAAGGTTCAGAAACTTCTTAACCATTTAAATGCACTGCTAGTTTTTGTAATTGAACTTCTGTCTTTAAAGTTGCAGTATATAATTATCTATGAGCTGTGTATTTATGTATAATCATAATTTTTTCTTTCTTTTCTGCTGAGTCACCTTTTTCTGATAAATCTCAGTTTTTAAGAGCTGTATATTAGCTGTAGGTGCTACTCTTCATGTTACTTTTTTTGTTGTATTTAATTTTACTATATTCTGTCGTCCTTCTTGCTTGAGAAATACCTTCAGGGAGCTGTGTGAACTTGACACTTGCTGGGTGCAAGCTTCTGTCTACCACCATGTCACCACAGCAAGGTCTAAACTTATTGAAAATGCAAGAGTTTTAGATAACTATTTCAATGTGATACCTCTAATCAGACAGTATTTTATAGTTAATTCTTCAGTTAACTTCTCCACAATCCCTTCTCAGTACTGATGAGAACTTAGAAACCTGTAATGTTTTACAACTCTGCTGGATTTAACGGTATTTCATTTCTTGAATCTCCTGTGAAGAATTCCATATGACAAAGCTCCCAGTACCCTCAAAACAGAGTAACTTGCTCTACTTTTCTAAGATAATTCTAAAAATCGTATCCTAAAATTAATATAATTAAGGCCTGTAAGAGCCTTGCAGCCAGGCTTTAATAAGGCTACACAGTGAATCTCTAGGAACAGAAGTATGAACTTGGATCCTAAAGAAAGAAATGCTCCATGTTCATATACTGAGGATGAGATTCATATTCTCTGTTTAGTACAGATGTCTGCATGTGATCCAGTTGGAGAAATACAGTTCATGAAGAGAAACAGATACCAGGGTCAAGTCATTTGACTCATTTTAGTTGTCCACCCAAGAATGTCTACCTTACCTTCAGCTTGGTGAAGGGGCAGGTTGACTAACGTTTACTGAAGGGTGATGCATGCCATAAAAAACGTGCAGGTTAGTTTTTAGTGCAAATCACCAGGAAAACTATCTGCTTAAAGCGTAATTATATGGCTGTGCATGTTTGGTCATCTGATGGTCTTGAACAAAAGTAGTCAGTTATGTTGCCATGTGTGTTAGTTTTCAAAGTGTTGTGTGAAGACTGACAGAGATCACATTTCCTTTTTCGCTGCTTGATCCAGCCCAGAGCCTCTAGAGGTGACGGATCTCTGCAGAACCTCACTGGAGCAGATCACCAAACAGTGCAGGATTTCAAGAGCTAATGGACTTGTATTACTACAATATTCTTGTCATGAAGGTGATGGGGTTTGTGTTGTGGTTTCATGTATCAGTGTGGTTTTATGTCTAGAATCTGAGCCCTGTTGGTAAGCTTGATACAAAAAGAGACTTCTTTAGTTCTTAGAGATGAGTTGTTTCCAAGTGATAGGCTTCTGAGCGTACAGATTCATATATGCTTTAGTGAAAAGTCTACATGTTCATATATGCAGAACAGCTGGAGTCCAACACTTGCACCTGGAGGGAGGCTCTGCTGTTACCGAGGTCTCCAAATCTGAGAAACACCTGTGAGAAGCATCATAAAATTTATCAGAGCTCAATCACAAAGCAGATGGGTTAGTCCAAGAGAGTGACACCTCTAACCAGCTACAACCCTTGGCCAGTCACAGCTGGGTGCTGCTGTTGGCGAAGCTGCATTTTGCTCTGAGGACAGGGTGTGAGCTCTCTGCTTGCTGTTGTGTCTCTACTCTTGGAACTGTTAGGTGAGCTGCAAGTGCTTGCCAGAGGGACTGTGTCTCAGGCCACTGTAGCCCAAATATGAAAACCAGAATAACTCAGCCAACTGGATGAAATTGTCTAGGATGTCTGTATATTACTAAAAAAAATAATAATGTAATTATTTCCCTCCTTTTCTTTTAAGTAACGCGCCTCTGTTCCACATCTGGGGTTTTATATCACATCTTCATTGAAGCAGATGTTTACAAGCTACTTATAAAGTACTGGAATGTGGTTTATATTAAATGTGTACGTGCTACTGTCGTTTATATATACATTTATGCATTCATTCTTTAGTGAAGCAGAGGGGATCTAACACCGCTGTTACAGATAGAGCGGTTCAGTTCCATACTTAGCAGTGACAATTCAGGTTTCCTCATAGCTGCCTTCTAATATTTGTGGAATTTAGATTCGTGTGAGTGTTACAGCATGATTTGGGAGTGACACCAGGGGTCACATCATGGCACTGCACTAAGTAATCACAATCTCCCATGGCCACTTTACAGGAGGAGCTGCCTATTTTGGAATTCCGGTGTTGCCCTGGGAGGTCATTGCCCTGGAAAGTCGTCAGGCCACAGGTGCCAAAGGCAAGTGCCAGGTTTTGAGTGGGACTGGGAGTCATGGCAATCTGACAGGCAACTGTGGCAGCTTTTGCTTTGCAGGTCCTTGGTCCCACCGAGGTCCAAGTGGAGCTGCCATTACCAGAAGCCCCGGTCTGGTGTGCAGGCAAGATACACCCGAACAGCTGGTTGGCAGCATCTTGCCTTTTCAGGAGGAAGCATCTTGTGGCCCCTGTGACATTCCTACCAGAAGAATGACCCATGAATTAAATCCAGCATTTCAGCAGTGATTTCTGATTTTGAAGGCTTCCTCTTTGCCATCTCTAGTGTGGATTTCCAGATGCAATAGCCACTCATGTCTCCGCATTATCCTGACAGGTGGTGCTATTTTTATTGTCATATCTGCTTCATCGGTTGAAAAGTGGAGGAGCAGAGCCCTCAAGGGCCGTGTTCTGGATGTGCCCGTCTCCAGGCCCTTCAGCAGCAACTTGGGAAGGTCACATAGTTCCTTCACTGAATGTAAACATTACTGGTAGCACTGAGACATCTAGGTTAACAGTTTTAAGCAACGCATGACAAAATTTGAAGAGACAAAATTTAGACCCAAATGCTTGGAAATACTTGAAGATTAATTTCACTTTAAAATATTTTTAAAATAATTTTTGGTGAAGATTTTTTTTTTCTGTACAATATAGTGTAAAATTTGTCTCCCTATTTTTTGTGTTAAATGTATGTGTGCATGTTAAAGTTTTCTAGTGGCACTGAGTCTATTTTATGTTGTACTCTTTAGAACATAATACATGAGGACTTTTAAAAGCTGTTGTTTTTCTTGACTTCACCTTCATTAATCTTATTTAGTTTCTGTAAGAGGCTGTTTTGTGAGCTCCACCGATGGGTAATGTTTTCTTTTCCAAAGTTCATGATTCTTCTATTCAAATCACTAATTTTCGCTGTTACACTCCAGTGGTTTAGTGCTTCCCAGGCCTCGAGGAATGAGTTTAATTAGCAATGCTGAATAAATTCTGCGACATGATTCATCTTTCTTGTCACTTGGATCTAAGTAACAAAAATGCACTTTTAAGATGTATTTAAAAGCCTTGTGAGAATGCTGCCTTCTGTATAACTGGTAAAAGATTTGGATGTAAATTTGGAAAAAAGGGATTTTACCTGTGTGTTATCAATTTAGCTGAGAGATACGGGATTCATTCACTTGCCCTTGAAGTCACTGGTATGTTGTTTTCAAAATACTGAGCTATGAGCAGGACTTGGCATGTACATTCCAAATTAAAACTGTGCATTGGACCTTTTTGAGATTAAGTAATTGACTTGGCAAATTTCAAAACTATCTCAGATTTAATGTGATATAATTTGTCTCTGGCTTTTTATATTTCGAACAGCACATACAGAAATCCATTAAAGGGAAAATGTGACCCTGGATTGTTGCAGCGCAGAGGTCCAAATTTTGTTGTGTCCTGTTCTCTGAACCAAGAGGTGTATTTCTAAGACCTGGTGTCATGAGGGGAAAATAGGGAATGCAGGAAGGGAAGCAAGGAGTGAACTCAGGAAAGTGGGGTTGAAATTGAAATTGAAACCTTTGTTTCAGGATGCCCCACTAGGCACTGCCAGCACTACAGAGAAAAGAGCATTTTGCCATCAGGTCCAGAGCATTTTACACCATTAATGGGCGACAACTCACAACAGCTGCAAGAAAAATTAAATGTAGTTTTCCAGAATTTAGGAAAAAGGATAAAAATAGTTCGTAACTTGCCCATAAGAGCTGTAAGCTAAACAAAGCTGAACTGCCTGACTGAGAATCCCAAGTAAATGAGACCACTCCCTCTACTCCAGCACATGGAGCACTGTGAATAAAAAATATGGATTGTTTAGTGCCTTCCTCATCTAGGCACAAAGAAATTAAGGACAAATTGTGACTGTAGCCAGTTCCCTGAATTTTGTCAGATTCAGGCAGATCCCAAATGTTATTTTAATGTAACCCTAAAGGAACCTCATTGCTATTAATGTTGTATTTATTGCAGTTACACTGACCCTAATGATTTTTTTTAAACGAATTTGACAGATGTCACAAATATTTTCAATGCAGTTTAACATCATTAAGTATAACCTTTCCTAGAAAAAAAAAGGTTCTATGAAATGAATGTAGGATAAGTGCAAATGCAAAGTCAAAGGTATTGCATATTACTTAGTACACAAAATAGGTGTAAGAGAATAATGTTTGTGGAGCAGCATTAAAAGGTTCTCTCTCCCATGTCTCACCAGTACATCTCACCTAGAAGGACAAGCTCCTTTCGAAGAAATCCGTTCATGAATTTAGCACTTAGGTATTATGTGGAGTTGGTTCTGCCTTCAGAACCAAATTCACTAACCTTAGCAACATTTTCCCAGATTTACTTTTTATTACTTTGCTCACATGTGATAGCCTAGAGGGTTAAACGAAGCCTCTGAAAAATAAGGGTTATTCCACTTCCTTGGAGATATGATCCTGTTTTATGCTAAGTTTGCACAGTTTTTTGCACGTGGTGGCCCTAGTTCTGCTTGGAACAAGGGCAAAGAATAAATCATAGCTCTTCACATTGTATGCAAACTTGTGAAGCAGAGGAAATACATCATTATAATCTTGGCCATCAGAAATACAAAATGAGTGATTTGAGGACTGGATTCTACTGGATTCCAGTACTTTATAAACTTTAGAACACTGGTAGGGTCCCCAGTTGGAATATAAATAAAGCAAACCCTTCCAAAGGTTTATAGGACTCTACTTGGTCCTCTCTTACTGCCTTAATTTATGATTGTTGCAAATTCACAAGCTGTGAAATGTGTTGGTCGCAGAGCTGATGGCAATAACTTCAGAATATGAATGAGAGCATCTGGGTTGTTATTTACCTTTGTTTCACAAAGTCAGCTTCTCATCTTTGCGTCATTTAACCTCAGAAATATGGCTGGGTTAGACAGGCATATGGAGCCTTCTATGGAACAGCACATTTGCTTTCTGTAGCTTCGTTAGTGTCTTCTGTGAAAAAAATATACCATTTGCTTTCCCACCACTGTGCTGTTCCCCTACACAAATACAAATCAAATTAATGTAAATAAAAACAAGCAGCATCTTCCCTCTGTAAAAGAAATAAAGGTGCTGGGACTCAGAAGTTCTTTATTTTATGTTGACTCTGTAGTGACTTGGATAAAATGAATGTCCAGGCAGCAAGCCTGTGTAGCACTCAAATCTCATTTAAACCTGACTTTGCAGACTTTCATTACTGCATAAAAATTTTGCTTGCTTTTCGTTCTAGATTTATTTCTCTGTGCCTGACTTCCATGCCTTTGAGTTTCACTTTCCATATCTGTAAAATGGGAGAGAGATGATAAAGCTTTTCAAATATTTGGCAGTTGCCATGAATTTTCTTTGGGCTGAAAACTGTGATATTGGGTCTTGCTATTGTTCACCAAAAATAGGAATCCACCGCAGACAGTTACTGTGTGCTAACGCTATTTTTGTGCTTGATGTCCAGAATATTTGAGATTAATTCAGGAATAGCTCTCTGTAATTTAATGGTCTGTGTAATGTGGGAGTTCAGATTGGGTAATGACAATGGCTACTTCAAATTCTATGCCCCAGTAGGCTTTTTTACCAGAAAAAAAGAGAGAACTTGTATGGTGATCGGTGACTCTGAAACAAGGCACTGCTGCTTTGTGATTTCCAAATCAGGATCATTCTTTTATTGTGATGTGACTGGATAGAACATCCCAGGCTGCACTTATGTGAGAAGCCTCTTGAGGCTTCTCGGAATTGATGGGTTGATATAAATGAAACTTAAAGACTATTGTCACCATATCTAATTTTCTGTTTCCACTTGACTTTTGGCAGCTCTGCAGAGTTTATAGTAAATATTATTTGTGATGGATCCCCTTGCTTGGCTCGTAATGTGTTTATGGAGATAATTTCAACTGCTTGAGAACTACTCGTGCTGCCCAGTGCCTCCAGGCCTCTTGATACAACACATAGTAAACACCGTGTTAAGGACTGGGCAGCTCTAAGGGGATGGATTAAGGCTGAATAAGATGGAAAGAAGATTTTCTTGAAAGAGACAAGAAGTTTTGCATCCAGTGAGAAACAAAACTGTTTCCTGTTAAGAGAGAGAACAGAATTTGTCCTTTGGTGTGGAAGGGTTAAGGTGAGGCTAAACATTGGTTACTACTGTGAAGAACAGCCTGTGAGCACAAACACAGGTAACCTATCAGCCGCCCAACCGCTGGGACTGCTCAGGTACTGTCCATGGAGGCGGCTCTTCACAGGTGACCTGTCCAAACCCCTGCTTTGCAGTTAGAATTTGTGGAAATGCAAAGGAAGGAGGAGGCTGGTGCAGCCTGGAGTTTCTTGTTCTGTCACTCCAAGCACTCGAGTTTGTTAGTTGTTCTGTGTTGAGTTCAGACCAAACAAACAAAGTTGATTCATCATTACCTGTTTATGTGTCTCTAATGCTTTTTGAAGAGCTTTTTGGCAGCTTTACGTTAATTTACCATACATAGGATTTGATTAAAATGCCAGGTAATTCAGTTAGAAAACTAGTCTTCCTCTCGTCATTCTGTCTGGTTGTGGTTTGTTTGTTTTGCACCGTTCTTTTGAGTTTCCAGGTCAAGCCTGGAGCTGGCGCTACCTTTCTGGGGTTTAGATGTTGAAAAGCTCTTTGATAAATGATGTGAGAGGAACTCTACAAATATTTTCAAGTCTCTTGAATGGCAGATGGTTTTGAAAAAAATTTAATATTAAAGGTGATGGATAGTGTTGGGTCCAGAGTTTGTTCGCCCCAAGCAAAGTCCATAGAGCATGTGACAGACAGGTTCCTCAGTGGCATTGTTTTGTCATGCTTGATGTGATGTGGAGATAGTTGAAATACCTCTGTAATGTGCCTCTGACAAATATGTGTGTAGTGTATCTGCCTCTGTATTTATTTATGTCTTAACCTTTTTGAAAATATCGATCTTCAGTATTGTGTATGGTTCTCTTTTACAGACTGTAAATGGGTATAGTTCTAGATTCTTCTCTTGGCTGAGTATTTTTGGTTTTTCTTAGTTGTCACAGGACATCATGCTCAAGTGGCCTATAAGGAATATCTGTTATTTATATATATCATTCCAGCTGCTGAATTCCTCCTCTTTTAGATACTAAGGGTCTCACTTGCTTCTAGGCAGGCTTCACAGTTTATATTCATGGCCAGAGCACACCTTTTTCTAACATTTCTTTTTGTGTCTTTCTTTTTTTGATAACTTTAAAAAGGAATATTTTGCTCAGCTGGTGGGTGCGTGATTCTAACTTAGTGTTTCGTTAGTGTATTATGTTTCTGTTTCCTCTGCTGAATGCTAGAACTGGAGTTGCAGAGAAGTTCATCCAAGATTCTCTATCTTTTACTATACGATTAGGCTCCTAACAAACTTAGGTAATGTATTTCTAATTTGGATCCGTGTTCATTTATTCACCATTGAAAGGAAGAATTCACAAGAGAGGCTCAGGTTTATGTCAGTGTTTTTTTCTAAGGTTTCCTCAGCCAATGAGTCCCTGGCCACCGCAAATGGCTCAAGAGTCTTTCCAAACTTAGTGACCTCAGGTAATTCAGAAAATTCCATTCTGGAGCCTGGAATCCCGTTAGGCTGCCGCTGGTCCTCCATGGTACCACACTGGGCCCCAACTTTGTCCCTAGTGCAATATCTGTAAAAACAAATGTAATCCAAGCGAAGATTAGATTAATCTTAATCCCATTGCAAACTTAACTCCACTTAATTTGGCTACGTCTGCTTGCGATAGTAGAGGAGGCTGGCTAATAGTCTTGCAAATACAGTATTCTGGAAACTTTCTGTTTGCTCCTTTTTCTGACTATGTGATACCAAATGGGTGAGCAAATGTGATTGATTGTACACAAATATAAAGCAAGCCTTTCCCCAAGCCTATTTCAAAAAACCCTGATGCTGCTGGTCACATCGTCAGTTTCCATTTAAGATGATACAATCTTTATGCATTAAATTAACGATGACCTTAACTTAGCGATGTTGGATTTGTGATCAGAACTGTAAAGTTTCAAATTCTTTCCCAGTCGCATCCAAAACGCAGCTGTGGGTTTCTCACAGTGAGGACTGAACAAACAGAAAGGTCCTAGTGAAAACAACAACCCTGGTGCGATGCAGTATATCTCGCTATTTTGCGTAGTGGCTTTTGTAAATATCTACGGATTTTATCTACAGTTTATAAATAACTCTTGTACAACAACAGCTGCGGCGGAGCGGCTCAGATTATGCAACCGCTTTCAAAGAGCCCTGACTAAACTCGCTGAGTTGTGATCAGGTTGAAAATTTGTTACCTGGGAGTTGAGAAATGAGCCTGGAAGAGGCAGGAAATTGCTTCACAGGGGTGACGGGGACCCGGACAGTCAGGAAAAGAGTTGGAGCGGGTGGGAGTTCTGCCCCAGAGAACTGCGGGACTGGACGGTGCGTTGGCAGCGATGGAGCTCAGCGCAGCAGCTCATCAGCGCTGACATCCAGTAGGTGTCATCGCAGCCAACTGGGATTATCAGTCACAGAAGGCAAGGGTGATTTGTCAGGGTGGGAGAGAGTGAAACCCAAGTCAAAGAACACCATCTCGGAGCTGTAAATCCGCGAGCGCTTTTGGAAAAGGATGCTTCTACTTATAATTAGATTTTTCCGCATACGAAAGCTGTGATTTCTCGTCAGCAGCCTCATGCTTTTGGAGACATCTGTGTTTAGTTCACTGCAGATTAAAAGTAAAAAAGAAGTAAAATTTTCAATCCCTCTCTATGAATTTGGTTAGATTAAAAATGAGCATGTTTTGTGTGTAAGGGAAAGGTAGAGTCTACCTAAGGTAGAGCTTAGATGAATTATTATCAGAAAGGTTATTTTAATCTGGAGGGGTTGATCTACAAGAGGCAAATATTGCCTTGGAGAAAGTAGTTTATCGTGGGCCATAAAGCTAGAATCATAGTGCTGCGTTCAGGGTTATGCTTTTATCTTAAAGGGACTTTTTCTTGTGATTTGGCTTATTATAGAAGTCAGTAGGACTACTCACAGGCGTAAGAATAATTCATGTGAGTTAGAAATTGCAAGTGTAAACCGTATCTTCATTTGTGGTGCTGGTGACAATGATATAAACCAATATTTAAAGAAAAGCATTTGAGACTTTAGGTGGCAGAGTTATACATTACACAAAATTATTTATTGGATGCATTGTTTTTTTTCTCTTGTGACAACTCCTGAGTTCACAAGATTATGGCTGTGGTGTTTCTGAATTAGTCACTTTAGCCTTTATTACATTATGTGAAAGGATTCGGGCTGTTCCTTTAGAAAGTTCCTCAGACATCTTGAGTTGTCTTTTAATTGAAAACCAGGAATCAATTCATATATGTGCCTTCAACATCTTTTAAAATCCAAATTATTCTTAGATAGATGATCTTTATCCATTCAGGGCTTACCTGTGTTAGCTTGAAAGGATCAACTTCTGTATGGGTTATTCAAAGGACTGTATGACTGAGGCTCAAATCAGGTGTTTGGGAATGCAATGTATTGCACACACAACCCCTCCCCACCCCCCCCCAGTGTATTTAGGCTAAGAATAAAGGCTGTAGATTCTCTTAAAGCACGTTTTGAAGTGTTTTCCTCAATACTTGCACAGCTCCAGACTGTAAACTGTTTAGACGGCCTTTCAGAATTGTGTTTACAAGCAGTGGAGAGTGCAGCAGAAGAAGCCATACATGATCACTGCAGATGAGTTATTCGTGTTAATATTTACTAAACAATACTACCTAAAACAGAGAGATTATGAGCTCAGTTTAGAAAGATATTTGGCGTGCAGCACACCGCGTCCAGTACCCCCAGCAGAGGCACAGAAACACGGCACGGTAGATAACAGCTCCCTTTGGTCTCCCTAGAAAGTGCTGGGACTACCCAAGCACTTAGTGCTCTTTCTGTCGATGTACCCTGATGTACCCTGAAATCAAACTCCTGTGAAATAAAAATAACAAAAATAACTTAAATCTATACTTAGGAAGTGTTGGGCCAGTTCCACAGAGACCTGAGTAAACACAACTTTAAAAACAAGTGGAGCTGTTTGTCAGTGGGGAGACTTTTAAAATTGGCATCAACGCAATCAGCCCTTGCTCTGGTGATACAGAATCCGTTCTCTGCAATACTATACTCTTCAAATGAGTTCAGAACATGGTCTCTCACTAATTTGAAAATACATCTTTTTATTCAAGTACCCTCTTGCATTTTCTTATAATTGGCACTTCCTCTGGTTGCTTTCAGTCTATTAATTGCGAACAGATACTTCCTGTCAAAATGACTTTTATTTTAGGAGACATTAACAAAGGGAGAACCCATATAGTTTCCACAGGAGGTGTAGCTGTGATCTTCTCTGAGTCCCAGGAGACAAGAATATTCTTCTTACCATGGTGAAAATCCTGCACATAGTGTGTAAATTCTGTACATGGGTGAAAAGAGCTGCTCAGGTCACTGGTACCTGTTTTAACCATGGAGTGAAACTTGCATAACTGATCGGTTTTCTGCAGACCAGGAGGTAGCAATGCAGTTTTGCTCTTATCAGGAGGACCTAAAACCTGCAGTTCCATCAAGGAGATGATGAACTCACTCCCCAGAGCTTTTGGGACTCCTGAGAAGCAGCTACTAACCCAAGTACATTTGTGGGCTCACATCTCCTGAGCTGCAAGGCAGAGCCATCAGTGCCCACTGGGGAACACCACTGGTGATCAGCTGCCAAATAGATTTGACTCCATTCACCACCACTCCTTTATTTATTTAACAGTCACGATAAACAGGTGAGTATAGAACAAGTAAAACAGCAAACAAATGTAATATCAGAAGAAGTACTAACATCCATATAAAATAATTATACAAGTATACAAATGGTTTATCGCTTATGCATTACTTTGACTTAGGTCCAAGTGAAAATACTGTAAATCCTTTATTAACATATTCCTGTCTGAATCTTTCTGTTTAGTTTTGTTTCAAACTCCCTTTTCCAAGCCTTGAATAGTGTATTTGAGGTGGCTTGTTTCTTAATGTTTTGTCATGGTAGCTAAAATAAATTCTGATCCCTTCCTGTGATACGAAGAGAAAATTGTACACATTTCTTAAAAATCAAGTATTTGCATATAGCTTTTATATGATTTCTATTTAGTGGACAGTGTGACTAAATGTTCAAAAGAACCTCTTCACTGAAATAACACTTTGGTTTGTTATTGATTGGACTGGAAATCTTTCATGCGGTGCTTGCTCAGATCAGCTTTCTCTCTGTGTTGATCAATAGTCCATCTATTAAAACCGAAATACTGCTCTGATAACTGTCATCATACCTTTTAACTTTGATAACTCTTCTCAGCTCAAGAGATAAAGATGTTGGAGAATCTCTTGTACACTGCAAAGACTCTTTGCAAGATTAAGTTGACCCCATACACTTTGGCTTAAGAGTTCTATATTCTCCTGTAGAAATGCTGAGGAGGTAGTAAAGGACTTCTTCTAACACAGGTTTGTTGAATAATGGATGTTAGGAGATAGAATTAGAGCCAATGAGAAACAGTTTGCACAAACAGATTGAGTCTTCAATGTTTTAAAGTATATTTTAAACCTTTAACCAATGGGGATGCATGCATACATTTAAGAGGTTTTTAAGTAGCAGGTTGGAATAAGAAGTTAAAATATAAAGCTTTGAAAACAAGTTAGAAATCCCTTTAGATCTGTCTACATCCATTTTTTTTCTTTTTTTCTCCCCGTACACTACCAGTGTATTTGGTGGCAAACAAATAATCCGAATTCTGATATAATCCAAAAGGAAAATCTGACAGAGACCTCTGATAGAAATTAAAGCTCTACTGATACAGCTGTCTGCTCAGGACTTCCAAAAAGCTGTACAATGCAAATACAAAGAAATCAATATAAATGCTATTTTTCGATAATTCCCACATTTCTGGGGATTCTGAGATTAATAATGAACACCTTCTCTCCCCCCAAAAGTATCTCTCTTGGGGCGCTGTAATTGCTTTAAGGTGTGTCAGCCCCAGTTTAGGAACATGGTCAATCCTGGCTCTGGATCAACCTGCTTGAGCAGTGGGGTGGACTCGATGACCTCCAGAGGTCCCTTCCAACATCAGCCATACTGTGAAGACTGAAATGTTACTGGGATCTGTGTTGAAATGTTCTGTATATAAAAACAGCCACTCAGTAGATACGTCCTCAGGTTAATTCGGTCATTTTTTACTATTGTTATGTTCACCTGCCCAATAAACCTGTGCTATCATTTTATAGTTGATCACATAGTGGAAACTTACTCAAAGCAAGACCATTAGTTCAGCCTTCCAAAATAAAGAGTTGGGTTTGTTGGTTTTTAATAATCCATTTGTAAATGGCTGTAAAGCATAAAAATATCAGTGGCCCAGGGTGTTCTGTGAATGTCACAGAATGCTGTGTCTTTGCCTCTCTAGCGCTGAGCTGTAGACCAAACACTTGTGTGCTGAACACTATGGGTTTTTTAGCAAATACAAGTCAAAAAACAAAAGGGGAAAACAGCAGGAAAAAAAAAAACCCTTATACATTTATCTTCTGGAAATTGTCTGACCTTGGTTGTGCTAATTAGTAGCTCCAGAAGAAAAACAATTTAGTCTTTGATCCTACTCCCCATGGAGATTATTGTTATTTGCAAACATCAGTCTTTGTCTGTTCATTGATATATACATACAGTATAGTTCTTTTTTCATTAGTATTTTAAAATCCAAATTGTCTAATAGGATACTACACAGGTACTGCCAATAATCATTGTTTTGTAAGCATTCATCTTCCACATTCTCATTAAAAGGCTTGCATTATTTTTGCCATGGAAATTCCAGCTTAGACTGGATGGCTCTTCTAAGGCAGGGGTTTATGATGATTTTGGAGTAGAAAATAAAACAAGCACGTTGTAATTTAGTTAACTGCTTTTAAAGAGATGCAAATTTCTGAATTGCAAGTGCTTAAATTCCTGAGTTCCCAATATCGTTGCTGATACCAGGTGAAGCTTGTTAAGCTTGGAGAAGGGTGTTTGAATCGAGAGGCTGAGTGTGAGACCCGAATTGAGCCTTTTGACGGGGAAAGGGAACGTTTAAAACATGCCTACCCGGGGACGGCAGCACGAGCAGCACAATAAGCACAGCCTCTGCACGAACTGTAAATCTGGTGGTGGAAGACTCAGCAAAGGCTGCGAATTCGAACACTTCTCTGAATTAACTGGAGCAGGGGAGGAATCCACTCGGTCATGAACCTGTCTCTGTTTCTCCTTGCCGCCCCAGAGTCTCTGAGAGTAAGTACTGTGTGACAAGCTCTCCCTTTGTCTGGGCTTTCATTTGTTGGGGGAACAAAGGTAAAATTCTGTTTAACACTCAGTCTTGGGTTGATAATAGGTTCTTTTCCTTTCCCTTGTTTGAGGAGGTTTTTTTATTTAAGGCAGGCATTTGTTCCTCTCCTAAATTTCCAAACGGTTTTCAGGCATGAAGATAAAAAAAGAATAGTTCCTATTGCACTGAAGGGGTTTTCCCCCTGAGAACCCCAAAGACAGGAGGCAAAACACAGCAATTCTTTCTGAAAAAACAAATACCGGCTCTCGGCAGAGCACGAACGAGGCTTCATCAATCAGGAGCCTACGAGCAACAGCGTGAGGCTTACACAAACAACCACACGCGCTTGCACTCATACTCCGAGCTTCTCTCCTCACACCAAATATTTGCTGCAAAACTTTTGTATCGTTCGGTTATCTGCTTGCTTTTCGAGAGGACATTTTTGGGCAGCCTGCAGCACTTCTGCAAAAGAGATTCCATTTTGCACACTGCGAGTGCTTAAATTCATGCAAAATTAAACAAGAAAAGGGGTTTTTTTTTACAGCGATGTAGCCTCACTCTGGTGTTGCTCAATAAAGTGAAATGAGGATTTAGCCTCTGTAGTGATATATAGTATTTACTTCAGTGTCATATGTAGGTGTGGCTATCATGAAAACAAAAAAAAGGGGAAATTGTTGCAATATCTTTTTCCTTTTACAAAGTGGAGTTAAGAGTGATGTTATTTCTAATTATTTTAGACTGAGATTTCTTAAAGCTGCTCAACATTAGCTTTATATTTATCCTGCAGCAGCTTTTTCTTCCCCTGAGAAATACAGCTGAATCTGAGCATAGTGCCATGGCAATATAAAGTGATTAGAAAATCCCTGCAGCTGGTAGAGAAGGGAGCGGACACTCCCTACAATCTCCCTTCTGCGGTTTTATTAATGGTCATGCTCAATAAATGACCTCATCACATAGTGCATATTGCAAGTGAGGGGGGTTACTTGGAACTAGAGGTGTTCCTTGTGGTCTCGAGACAGTTTGGGGAGACAGCAGTGATTTAAACCCTTAGGTTTCCTAAAATTGCGTCAAGCGCTGCTCTGTGTGACAGAACAGCCCGCAGTCCGGCAGCAGGAAAGTGAGTTAAGTCTGTTACTTGTGCGGGCAGGTCAGTACTGTGTTTTCAAGCCGTATTGCAGCAGCAAAGTTAATACCAGTACTAAATCCTGAGGGAGTCTCAGCTGTGTCTGTCACCCGTGGGCAGGGACCAGGCCTTTTCTCTCAGACCAGCTCAGTGGCCTCTGGGATCCCTGGGTGGGAAGCGTAGGCTGAGATCCCACTGTAGATAAAACAGTACTGCTACTTGTGGTTTTAATCACCTGTCTCATGGTACCTCGCAGTAAATTTGATAAAGAAAGAAACAGCGACAAAGAGCAGCTATAGCCAGTTCCCTGTAGTTTTGGTTTTCAAAACACTTGTATCGTTTCTTTGGCAAAAAACGGGGGAGTGGTAGCGGCATCGAATGAGAGGGAGAACTGAGCCTGAAGTGGAGTTTCCTTTTGCCAAGAGCAAAGAAATTATAAAAACAAATTCTTGGCTGAAAACTTAAAAGGATAGGTTTGGAATGTTATCTTAAAGGACGTTACAATCTTGGAGCTTCCAGTCATACCCCAGATAAAACACTTTGTTTATACTTTACCCATTTCACGTACAATGGCTCCTATGGCAGATGAGCTATAAGTTTTCATCCTGGCTTTGAGTGACATATAATTTAATTAGAAGTTTCCTTTTTTTTTTTTGTTTGTCTTTTTCTTTCTATAATCTGCTATTTTTATGCATCACACACATGATCTGCATTTTTTGCAGCAAGTACTAATTAAACTGTTCAGACACATTTCATATTGTAGTTGTAGGATTTATTCCCTTTCAGGGGCAAATGCTGAGGAAGCCAGAGGAAGCAGTAGAAATATACAGTATTTACACCAGTATGACCTGGAGCAGAATCCAGAAGAGAGTTTTTAGGAACGTGTTTACCATCCACTTTAGACTTTATCATAGAATCAAAGACTTTGATTTTAGTTTTTATCTCTTTGGGTCTTCTTTTTAATAAAGAAAATGAGACTTCTAGAGTTGTCTGGATTAAATCCATGTTACCATTTTTATACTGATGAATTGTCTAAAGTGTGGCATTTCCAAAAATATCCATACCTTCATGACCGAGAGAGATCACAATTTGCATAGTATTTAGCTTAACCAGTAGTTAGTTGAAAAACTCACCGCATCACAGCAAGTGCTGAACACCCCTCTTTATTGCTGAAAACAACACAAAGGGCTAAATTTTGGGCTTGTGAGCTTAAATGATAAAAAGAGGGTACAGTTCTGGCTTCCACTGAAGCTGATAGCGGAGCTCCTGTTGACTATACTGGCAGCGGTTTCACCCTAAACAGCGAAGCGTGGGAGAGTTGCAGAAGATCTGCAAATGTTTTTGAAACCCGGTACTAACTTTGCTTCTCCTCAGTGCTGAGGAAATAAACAGATTTCTCCCTTGAATAGACAGCATTTTCATTTCTTTTCGTTCCGCTTGGTAATTTGCTAGTACTTGTGCCTAACAGTGTTGAGGGACTACAGAACAGAAGGTGTGGTCTTTTAAAATAAACTTGTATTGGTTTTGTGGGATCCACTTGATGCTTCTCACTTTTGCTTTAGCAATAAAAGTGACTTGTGCTGGCAGCTGGAGTAATTACGGTGCGTGGAATAAAACTGACTCTTTTCTCACTCCAGTTCTAAAATGTAAGTGGATTCTTGCAGATCTAAGCTGAAATACATGGATAAATTTTTGTTGTATGCAATAAAAATGGTTTATATGTTTTCCTGGTGCTTAAATGTGCAGAAGACACATTTAACCATTATTGAAAGGTAAAAACGAGAATGGGGCAGATTTGAAGGCAATAAATTTTAGCTTTATATCCTATTCTTTCTTATTGTTTGTTATTATTTTAAGCTCTCCTGGTGCTTTTTTCAGCTCCCCTTGAAATTAATGAGAGCCAGACCAAGTCCCAAGAGACTTTTGTAGACATTAAGAAAGGTGAAACACACTTTCCTTAGGGAGGTTACAGAGCTTTAACTTCAGATGTGTCTTGCTGAAGAGAGTTAGGAGCCATCTACTGGTGCAGCAGACAGGTACCTGCCCTGAGGGGTGGTAGAACTTTAAGCAGATACCAATAAGTGACAGTCCTGTCACTACCTTTGTCACAGTTTCTGCCTGTTTCCTCCCTTGAACATTGTTAGAAAATACGGCAAAGACATGAAGCTGGCCAGATTTGTACTGGATGCCGTTGGAGACGGTAAATGGCTTGGGCATTTTCATAGTGGTCACTCACTTGGGAAATCAGCAAAGCCCACATTTTGGAGGTCAGGTAAAGGAAGGGATGACAGCACATTGCCTTGTGAATCTTGTCTCACTCATCATTTTCGTCTACTACAAAAGTTCTTTTTTTGTTGTTTTTTTGGCCTCTTTTTCTACAATTCTGTCTCAGAAGGTGATGGGAGGATCCGTTTTTAATGCAGCATACTTAAGGAAGATAGAGATGCTGTTCAAGCTTTGCGCTGTTTGGTGGTAAGAATGAGTTTCAAGAACCTTATGCACCAGTTAAGTTATTAGCTGTAGGGTTAGTTGTATCTCTAACAATCAGCGGGTGAGTTTTCCTCCGAGGTTCCCTCGCATCCCTTCATTCCCATTGTTATCAGCACAAGCAGATTTCGGCTGACAGTGGGAGCACTAGAAGAACCAATTCCTCGTGACTTTGGAGAGACAGAAAACCATACAGTAATATAAGGATTCAAGGAGGCCCTTTTTAATCATTACCAATTTAATTGGTATAAAGAACTACAAGAAGCACAGCTGCATGTGGTAATTTCTGTCACTTGACCAAATTTCCAGGCTCTGTTTCACCTGGCTGTGGTAGGAGTTGGAGAGATCCTGAGACAGGATCAGGTTGCACATCAGCTGTGCTCAGTATATTCAAGCTTGCACAGCCAGAAGAGAAATGCACATTCCTAAGAGTGACCTGTTTTTTCTGTCCCTGATGCTGGCTGTCATTAGAGCACTTCTAAAGAATCTTTGTTTCATTTCCATTCTTTCATACAAAGTACTGTTATTTTGTGAAACAGTGTCTAGTTGAGCCATATAGATGGGGAGAGAACGCTTTTGCCCAGAATGTAGCAAAGCTTGTGGTCAGCGTTGATGGAAAAACCCACATTCTTGCTGGCTTCTGGAATGCACAGCTGCATTCCTGGAAGAACCAGCCAGTCCAAAAACCTGCTTCTGTCTTTCCCTCTTTTGTTTGGCCTTGAGTTAGGTGACAACTCTTTGTGTTTTTATTTCATTTGCAAGAGTATGTATCTGTTGTCATGTGCGTATGTGCTGGGTTTTGATCAGAAGAAGCAGTTCCTTTCTGACACTGAAAACCAATAAAACAGTATTTCCTCAGTATGTTAGATCACTCAACAGACGCAGACAGCTCATCGCTAAGTGAAATACGTGTTAAGTGTCCACCATCTGCACGGTACATGCGAGTTGTATTCTGCGCAGTCTGATATAAACATAGTTTTCTTGGACCAGCACCACAGCTTTGATTCAAGATTAAATCCTCAGGCTGTTTGTCAAGTTTACAGCTACCAGAACAATCTGGCTCTGAAAGGAGTGAGTAGCTGCTGTGAGTAGCTGATGTTCCCTGAGTTGTGCGGAGGTTCACTTGTAGTAGGGGTAGGGAATCAGCAAGGTATAGAGGTCTAAAAGGATGAAGAAACTTATTATTTGTAAAAGAGGATTTAGAATATAACTGAGTGCCACACAGTGACTAATGGCTACATCCAGCTGATGATATCTGGCACAGAATAAGGACCCAAAATCCAGGGGCTCTTTCCCTTTGGGATTGCACCCAGTGATTCACCTCGCTCATGTTCATGTGGTTGCTACTGTATTGCAAAAGTCACTGTTGTCAATGGAGGTGTAGAATTTAGCTCCGTATCTATCACTACTTTTTTCCAAAATGATTCATAAAACTCAGGTTAGGGTATGTTAAAATGGTTCATTGTAGCTGTCATATTTTCCCCTTTAAGCAGATAAAATTGTCATTCTTTCCAAATTAAAGAAAAAAGAACGGCAAACAAAGAGAGAAATCTATATTCTACTACACTGCACTGTCAGCCGCAGAGCTTAGTTTTCAGTTACTTTAAGTTGCAGAGAAACGTTTATCTGAAGTAAGGTAATTTTATAGATCCATAAAACTTGCATTTTCTCTCATGTTCCTCTCCCCTCGATTTTAGACATCCAGAAAAAAACCTGAAACTGTAAAATAAATCTTCAAATGCTGCAGAAGGCCGAGCACGGCTTTTACTACATACCTTTGCAATTAGAACTAATTTACTGCCCTGTGAGATGGGGGGAAATGTGCAAGGTACTTCTTGGATAAATATACCTCAGTAAGAAAAGCATAGCTGCTTTGTAAGAGTTATCTGCTTGTATTCAACAAGTATCAGGGTCATTCTTGCAGCTACATACCGCAGAGTGTTAATTAATGGGGCTGCAGCTGGTGGTACCACTTTGGCTGCTTCAGCCCAGCCTCTTATTCCATATTTCTCAGGTTCGTATGACCAGTCTTGGACCACGTCCCATCATTTTTTCCCCCCAAAGTACAAAAAGTACTTAAGTCTCTATTGGAAAGCTGCCAGACTTTCATAAAAAGAACTGAGCTGTTTCTTTGCTATTTTTATCTTCTCTGCCAAAAAGGACACCATGTTGTATTGGCAGTTGTATATTTAAAATGGCTTTTTATGTTGAGCTTCTCAGGTCAAACCCCAGTTTTTTCTGCAGCCATGTTGCTGATTGAAAGTCCACTGTGGATTTGGGGGCACTAGATTACTTCAGATAATGATTCCCATGTAAAGCAGGATTGCATTTCTCAAGTTTCCTAAATGTCAGGAGGTGCGAAAGTTTGAAAAAGAAGTGGTGAGGTAGGTGTGCAGAAAAGAGCACGCGAGCCTGTAGTAGAAAGCTGTGTTCAGTCATGATGCCTTTGCAAGAGGAGGGCACAGTCATGGCTCCATTGGGTCCAGTGGTCCCAACCTTACTGGAACAAAGATCTCATGGTCTGGGGAAGAAAACAAACAAACAAAACCACTGCAACCACAAATGGAAAAAAAAATCCCCACCAGACCCCAAAACTAAGGTTATATAGAAACTGAAGTGTACAATGTACTGGAACAAGGTGTCTACTCAGTTCTTTGCAGAAATACAAGGGGAGAGACCACCTGAAGTGCTACGCAGTAACGTGGAGGGCGGTGATTCTCAAGCTTTTATACTCTGGAAATGGTCTATGAAAATAATTGATGTTTGTTCTCTATGTGCCTGGGACATGGGGGAGACTTCCAAGTGCATGGATTGTTTTAGTACTGGACAAGTACTCTTGTCACACTTTCCCAAACACCTGTTGTGTGACGGGTAGGATGGATAGCTACCAAAATCACGGGCCCATGGACAGTTCTGTGACAAGGTTTGCCATGTGGAGAAGGTCACAGAGCTGGAGATGAGGTGAAGTGAATGGGAAGTAAAACCAAAATTCTAGTTACGTGAAAGAGATGGGACCATAGCACTGGATGTCCCACAAAAGGCTTTGTGGTTTGGCCTGCAGAACCACTGCAGAGGATCTCACCAAAAATTCTTAATAACACTGAGCTTCCTTAAAAGGAGTTTTAATACATACAGTTGTCATTATCAATCATCATATCAAAGCAAAGCAGCATATCTCGGTATGTCAGACGGGCATTCAGAAAGGCGGATTTACTGGGTTTAAGAAATGGGACATGCAGTGGCATGCTGCAGTTTTTACTTTTCCCCATTCTGGTAGTTTTACATGTTCCCATCAATACTTTTTTTGTCTCACTTTGTGCCCTTTTTTTTCAATGATTATAAAGCATTTATACCATGTGAAAGGCAAATGTTTTTGACATAAGTGTAATAGAATTTTTAAAATAAGTTCACTGCCAAAAGCATTTAAAAATAAAATTGTAAGCAAACTACAAAACCCAAAAGTACTTACTTTGCCAATGCTTTTCATTCTGATGAATTATCGTTTAAGATAATACTTCAGACTGTGAGAGGTAAAATTTCATTGCCAAAATACAGTCCTTTCCTGTGAGGGCTCACTCTTACATTTAAATGTGAATGAATAATATGACTGGCCTTTTCTGTAATTGCTACAACCTAATTTGGGATGTGCAAAAAGCTTGCAAGATTAAGACGTTTTGCAGGTTATTATTAACACAGACACAGCCTTCAGCTCCAAACTACCTTGGAAATATCTGTATTTAACTGTACAGCACCCCGGTGATTTTTTTTCCTGCTTACAAAGAAAACGGCATTGTTCCCATGCAAAAAATAAAGCAGAGTCAAAATGAGTGCTGCCAGGCTGCAAGTGGAGCAGGGGCCTTACCTGCAATGGGTTCTCAGACAGTTCCCAAGATGTTTGATGGAACCCTGCCAGAAACAGGCTCTTCGCTCGGGCTTTTGATAAGGAAATGCAAGGCTGGCAGATTAGGAAGTGAACAACGAACTTATGCCCTGGTGGGTGATTTTGCTGTTATTTATGATTCTACTTCTTAGTGCCATTTAAATAATATTATTGTTATTTTATATATTCACAGAAACATGTAAATGTTTGAAAAACAAGAGGAACAGTCACTGGAATAGAGAGTGTCCTACCACACCACAGTGCTGTGAATTGCCAAGCGCTGAAAAATGTGACCACACTTGTTTTGTTCTCTACGGCTTTAAATGTTCCTTTCCCCCCCTACATTCACTTGGCTCCTCAAAATCCTTATAATAAAATGTTTTTAGGGTCATTTTCATCATTGAGTTTCTACTGAAAAATGCTGTGTAGATGAACACCTGCTTTATTTACATCAAAATGAGCTTTCATACTTTAAGAAAGGCTTTGTCATCTTGGGTACCTATGCCAAATAGAATATAGCTGGTGATTCTTCTGCTTCTGAATGGAGAATGAATTTTATGGGCATATGCAATAATATTTGATAAACAGTTAGTGTCTTGGGCATTCTTTACAAAGTATAGTAACTGAGAGGAAGCTTGTGGTGCCCTGAAGAGGATTGGCAAGGAGAGGGTTCGCTTTACCTCCTTACAGGCTGCTCTAAATCTTAGTGGGACCGCACTGTAAAGAAGCAGATCTTTCAGCTATTCACCCTGGCATTTTTTAATTCGTATTCTCCATGCCAGCTTCTGTTAACACAAAATTTGGTAATCAGAGTCAAGAGCTCTTTTGTCCTCCTCCATGTAAAGCAGCAAATAGAGTCCCGGGCAGCTGCCTTCCCATTCACAAGTGCTGAGAGAAGCGGTGCTTGAGGGAGCTTGCGGGCTCGGTTCTCTAACTGAGCAGTGATTTATGGCTTTTGACTGAGGTCATCGCTTGGCACATGGTGATGACCAGTTTGATGGATGAAGGACTCAGGCAACTCAAGGGCCCTTAACATTTGTAACCAATCATCATCTGGCTGGCAATGACCACAACAAAAAAACCCCATGTATTCTTGTTTCGATCTATTTTAAACTAGTTTGGCTTTGTTTTCTTATTGGGGACCTGCTGCTGCCATTGGATACTCTTTGATTTGGTTCCAAGGATGGGTCAGAGTCACCTTTTTCTTTGACAAACCTGCTTTGGTTCCCCCATTGATGTACACTGCTGAAAGCTGCACGTTTCTTTTCGGTCTGCTATTACATTACCACATCAAGGAGAGCTCGAGGGGCCAGTTCTGTGGAGCAGGAAAGAGGGGATTTCACAGTGTCAGTGAGAGTACATGCACTATTTTTCATTCATATCCGCTGAAGCAGCGGGTCCTGATTAACCTCACCTTAGATATCAGCAGTTCATCTACACCTGCGCACTGTGTGTAAGGCAGAGTTCTCCCCTCTACTACTGAGCAGTCGGTAGCTCACGTTTGTGAAATAAGGAATTTTCCTCTGGAAGGTCTGTGCAGACAGCTTCTCCCCAGCTCCATAAACCCTCCTTTGAGAGCCATTCTCTGTTTTAGCCATTGGTATCTCTTGGAGATGCCGTGAATCTCTTCCTCTCAATAATTTGCCTTTATTTGGTCTCATTATTTTCTTTGGATTATACAATATCTTGTAATACTTGTATTATTGCATACGGCGACGTGAACTGCAGAATATCTCCCTGGCCAGTGGTGGGAGAGAAGCTCTGAGTATGGGAAAAATTATTCACATATTTAAAAAACTAGCATAGATCATGAGACAGATAGTCATATCAACTGCAATGCCCTGCGAGGCTGATACTAATGTGTCCTGATGATAATGCTGTGTGACTTTGGTATTGAACCTCTTCCCGTAAAGCTGTGCTTTGAAAGCTGGCTTTTCTATGTCAAAAGTGCCTTGCAGTACTGCATGGCTGGAAAGGAGATATTTCTCTGGTGTGTAGTGCAGGCAGCTCAAACAACAGCACTGAGAACTCATACTAGTCAATACTCATATAGCACTTTTCAACCAGTGTAGTGAAATGGCATCTTTTGCACTGGAAAGTCACATTTTACTCAGGCAGCTGTGTTTTGAAGGTGGTGATTTTTTGTTCTATGGTATTTCACAGTTCTGGGAATTTATTTAGAGGATATTGGTATGTCTTCTGGGTTTTACTTTGTTACATTTTAAGTGACTTGCATGGTGAATGTCATCTTTCCTGAGAAGATCTCTAGCTCAGCGTTGTGTGTGCAATGCTCCTGAGCTAAAATCCATGCTGGGAACATCAGAATGTTCCTTAAGTTCTTTTGGGCTCAAGAGCATCTGTTTCATAGAATTGTGAACCCTGTTCCCAAACTGTCCCAGATCTCGATGCTCATCTTAGAAAGCGCACCTCCTCCTTTTTACAGATGGAGGTAGGAACCGAGCTCTGTCTGTCTGTGGTCAGGCAATACGTCACTGAAAGAGCTGGAACTAAGACCTACTGCCTTGTAACCTCGTCACCTCTGCCTTATTCACAAAAGGGTGGGGGTGAAATGAGCTTTCTTCAAATCGCCAAAAATGACAGCAGACTCCTGAGATCTCCAAATCTAAACTGTCTCCAACGCCTTCTCATGAGTCCAGGGCCTCACCTCCTTCCCTCTGTGCAGCTGCCAAAACCTCCAGCTTCCTTTCACTGACAGCTTCACCGTGCAGCTGTGTATTTTCAATGAGTAGCACTAGGAAAAATTGGGGGTGGAATATAATTAAATTTTTAAAACCCACAGGATAGTCTCTGGTTTGAACATATTAGTCACTCAAGTTCAATTAAAGCTTTAATTTCTAAAGAAGTTACTTGATGCTACCACAGATGATCCAGAGAGCTGCGGGCTGATCTGTGCTGTGGGTTACACTATCGCTCACATCTGAACTTGAATCAGTAGGAAAACCAAGGTACCAAAGGCTGGTGACAGACTTATGGAAGGATTTGTGTCAGAAGCAGGTAGGTCTGGGGAAGCTCTGGTTGTAGTTGCTGTGCGAAGATCTGTGGCAGCAATCCTTTGGTGAAGCACAGCAGAAATCAGCCTCGCCTTGTCATCTGCTGAGGAGAAAGTAAACATTAAACGCACCTCAGTTCGGAGAGATTCTGGGTTATCGTTTGTGCAAGCCGTGTTCAGTGAAAATAAGGTAATGTTTGAGCTGAATGTGTGCTTGCCTTGTAACCCTCCTTTTTCCTTAGATGCAGCCCCAGGTGCTGCTAAACAGAGGTAGATCTGCTGAAGCACGCGCCCGTGTAATCCTACTCGCTTTTTAAGCAAGGGCTTCTTTAGCTTATATGGGGCATTCGTGTAGCTGGTGTCTCTTCTTGGATCTGTTTTAGAAGTGTGGGAAGTCAGTGGTGCATTATGTGAGACACTGATAAACGAGATGCTGATATGCTCTGGATTTATTTGCTGGTTGTGGAGTTGTTTAGCCCTGTCAGAGTCCTTATTTGAACAATAGAAAATGTAAGAACACAAAGGCCAGATGAACGGAGCCAACAGAACATGCTCCGGGCTTTCTTGAGCGTACAGCTCTCACAGGTACAAGTTATAGCTCTGTGACTGTGTCTGTCCAGATGAAAGACCAGCAATGGGAAAGAATTGCACCCAGCTTTGACTACCAAAAAAGCAGCTGTGGATTCTCTGGTGTGAGAGCTCACTCCTCACCGCCATGACCACTTTATTTTTTATCTCTTTTCCTTAGCCAACCCATAAGGTGGCACCTAGAAAACAGAGAAGAGATACATTTGACATGCCCTGGATGGGAGATGATGGCAGGAGAGTGAGTGCAGCCATCTCCCACAACCATCTTTAAATTCCTCACAAACCTTTCCACACCCCTCCACACTCCTGAAACAATTCTGCTGTCTCTTCGGCAAAGACTTTTTGCTGTACTGTGAGATACCCAGGTCCGCCCCGCCAGTGAGTTTGCATGGGCTTTTCTGGCTCCTGCATCCTACCTTTCCTCTTAGCTCTGCAGAATTGTGCAACCTAAATGATGAAACCACGCACTAAAGCTGCTCTGTGGGCAAATCCTGCTGCTTTTCTTTCCATGAAAATGGCACATGTTACATCTGAACTGAATGTCCAAGACCCTTTTCCTCTCAGCAGTGTGCTTTGGCCATTTATTCTCGGTGAAACCTGGGCACATACCAGTCTTTTTCTTTCCCTTCTGCTCCCATATCTCAATTGCAGCGAAGAAGAAACCCCCAGAGGCCCAGTGGAAGCCACATGGGTAACTCAGGGCCAGGGCTTCAGGACAAGCAGGTACCTCCAGACAGTTTAAGCACAGCCACTGGGTTGGGAACATTTTTTGCCAAGAAGGTTTAGTCCCAAGAGCTACTTGTCCCAGCCCGTAGCCAGCAAGACACTGCAGAACAATCTAGACTTCTCCTTCCCGTGGATATTGAACTTGCTCTTTGGGAATCTCAGCTGCTACTGGTGTTGGGAGCAAACCACGAGGGAGTTGGATCTCTGCACTTAAAGGTGGAACCAGAAAAGGCTTTCCAAGGGTTTGTACCATTCTTTTAGGGACGGCTTTGTTAGAAGTAACAACTGGAGTTTTAAGTGACAGCTACTCGTCTGATTGACACTAGAACTGACTCCTTTGGCGATAATTCCACTTCTACCATTGTCAAGCCCCCTGTTAGTGGCTGTTTCTCTGCTTTACCTAGAGCAAAACTGGAGCTGATTTTGGGTGTCACTGAATGTTTAATGACATTTAGGAACAGAGAGTACTAGAACCAGAGGAACTGGAAACCGAGAATGAGAAGACTGAAATTTTTCTTGTAAGATTATGTGTTCTAGAACGATGTGGGCACTTCTATATCATCTAGTCAGTTTTTGACAGAGCAAGGAATTGATATATAGCTCATAAATACATCTGTCTGGGGTGGTTTCTGTCAGCTGGACTTTTCTTTTTTGAATCTGACCTCCTTTTGTCTCTGTCACAGGACAACTTTTTATGGGGTCCTTTACAGGAAAAGAATCAGTTTACATCCTGCTTAGAAAAAATGGCATCAAACAACTTCTTCAAAGGTCAGCACATTTTCCTAAGCAGAAGTAAAAGCCTAAAAGGTTAAATCAATCCCAACTAATTCAACAGTTAGTAAACTCCGCCCTTACTCACACATTCTACTATTCCCAAGCAGAATAAAAGGTTGGTTTATAGGGGACAATGGTGCAGATGAAAAGAAGCATTAAAAAATCCCCCTTTGGAAAGATACAAGCTGTTCTCTGGAGTATTTAAAGCAACCTGATGTTTGTTGCATCTCTATGTCAGTGCCATTATGCATCTTTTCTGTCCCACATCAATGTAAGTGTTTAGCTTGCTGAGCATAAACCAAATCTTCCACCTGCACAAGCCTCTACAGTTGCAAGCAGGATCTGAAATGCCAGCAAATAAAGATTTTGCAAGACCAATATCGATGGAGCTGTGCAAATAACTCCTTTTACTCGTTTCTTGGCTGAACCGAGAAACAAGTTGTTCCGTGGCAGTGGAACTGATGAATCCTGGCTGCCTGGATTTGGATCTTTGCCTCTGAGCTCTTTGCCCACCCTTCTGCCCCCACTCCCTACATGTCCCCTGTGATTCCCTCCCCTCCCACTACCTTTTCTTCCCTTACTTCTCCCCACATAACAGCTGGGCTGTGGTAGCGCATATTGTAGTAAGTTCTGATGAGTAACTGTACAAACAACTGCTGAGCTCACACCGCGGGGTTTCTTCAATGAGGGCACAAGTTTAGGTCCCTTTGTTCCTATCAAGCTGCCAGTTTCTTGAAGTTTGTGCGCACTTAGCATTGCTGGGAATGTCATGTCTCTACAGAATTTGGCGGAAAGAGGGCTGGAGTTGAGAAGTTATCTGAGAGACGGGACTGGCAGTGCAATCACATAAGCCCTCTTTCCTAAGGGAACCTGCCTTCAAACGCTTTGCTTGAACCAAGACAAAACATTTTTGCTTTCTTTTCCAAGACTTGTTAACTGCTTGGATGAAACTACATATGCATATGAAATGATACTTTAAGCATGTTAGTACTTCTCTGTCAGTTCATGCATAGTTTGGTTTTAAAAAATAGCAGTGGATTTATTTCTTTAATATTTTACAAGCTAGTGCTGCCTAGTTTATGTTGGCTTCACAGAATTTTTGCTGTCATGATGTTATTCCCTTGATATTCCTCTTCCTTCCCTCTGCATTCGATGGGAATAGCCCAATATTGGAATAGCCTAAATGTTGATGTCTTCATGGGAGAAATACATAGTGTCTTTCAGACCTTGCTGACTTCTTAGAAGGTTATGGTTTTAAGGAAAAAGTGTTTTTCTCCTCACCTTAGCATGGTTTTAGGTGTTCAGATGTTAGGCAGCTTTACTTAATACAGAAGACCAAAACTGATAAAGAAATGGCTAAGCACACCTGAAGTACTATCTATAGCCTTTTGAATTGTGAAGTCCTAGTTTGCCATGTCCTTGAAGAGACACCATGCTTCTCTTTGGGCTTTTTTTGTTGACAGATAGAACTGAATACCAGAATGGAGTCTTCTGACTTGTATTGCCATGTCATATTTAATGATAAAGGTTTGGTTTTCCTCTTTGTGGGCACAGCAACCTTCAATATTAAATGGTTGTCCATCCTTGTTAAAAAAAAACCAAAACAATTCCTAAGTGCATAAATATCTCATTCACTACATCCAGTTTGTCACAAATTCATCTTCCTTTTCCTAACTTATTTGAGAATTATGACTAGCAATTTGTAATGCACTACAGGTGATTAAATGATCATGGTGTTTACAGAGACACAATGTGATTAGGATTTCTTTTCTGACCAAGGAGCTTGTTACTATCATCATACTGTTATATAGAAAGCACAGTAATGAAAAGATAACTACAGGAAGCCATCAACACTGTCATCATCTATCGAACTGTAGAGTAAGAAGAGTTGTACAAAATGATGCAGCTGGCAAAAGTGATCAGTAGGTCTGAGAAGAATTGTGTGGAAACCCAGGCCCTAGTTTCTTGGTACCAGATGTTAAGCTAAACTGTTAAGAATTAGTATTTTCTAATAATCACTTTTCCTCTGCTGCTGTTCTTCATTTGTACTGCTGAAGCACCCAGGAACCCTGGTGCCGCAGCAGTGCCATGCTGTTCTGAGCACTGTGCGAACACAGAATGGAGGTGAGATTCCTGCATTCAAGGGTTGTGAGTTCTCATGAAAAGAAAATCAGTGCTTTGAAGAACATCAGTAATGACACTGTCAACTATTAATCTATTCAGTAAATTATGCATCATCTTTTCATCTGTCTACATTGCCAGATATCATGCAGAAATATTTGCCTCCTGCATATACCTATTAATTTTTGTCCTGTATTTCATTTAATGCACTATATGAATGTACCAGGAGAAAGTATACTTGCAGTGCACTGTGTGATCACCCCACACCACAGGTGAGCTTTAGTGCATTAGTCTTTGCAATCTAAAAGCAAAGAGATTTTAAGGCAGGAAAGAGATGCTCGCTAAATCTAAGGGAAAATACAAATATCTTGAAACATGGGACAGAGTGAGAAAGAGGTAGGTTGGTAGGTTATAGTGTCTTTTATTTTCACTGTGTTCAAATCCAGTCTTGATGGTATTAAATGCATCATGGTGTTAAATGCATTATTATCATGCTGCTGGCTGCTTGGTGTCTGGTAAACAGAGTTCACGGGGTAATTCCTGTTCACAGGAATAGCCAAACTTGATGCTAATTGCCAACTTTGTTGCCATGGCTATGCAGAACAAACATCTCCCTCACCCCCTGGGCAGGAATCAGGCATAACACAAAGGTAGCTAATTTACTGCTCTGAATAGAGACAGGTTTGAATAGAAAGCTTTGGTCAGCAAGGATACTAATCCAGTTTCAGTCCCTGAGCATCCCTGTGCAGAGAAGGGATGTTGTGGGTTATAAGCTGTTAAAGCAGACACATGGTTTTGTCTGTATTTTCTCTTTTACAAATGTCAAGCTCATCTGAGCTTTCTGTTCAGAAATTTGACAAAAGAGAGAAAAGGTTGGTTTGCCACAGCAAATGAGGGGAATCATTAGGAGCTGGACTCAGTGATCCTTGTGGTCCCTTCGAATTCAGGACATTCTATGATTTCTATGTATCTGTTGTCTACCTTTGCTAATGTATAGAGGGTGTATGTTTTGGGAAAATGTGTTGCATTTTTATCCACCTGTTGAGCTCTACCAATACTCCCAGTGGTGGTGAACTTCCATAATGAAAACATCGGAGAGATTTTTAGTATGACATGATTTACGCAGCTAAGAAACTGCTAAGCACTTGTGTCTGCTTGATGCCACTGTGTTGATAATAGCAAATGGAGCTCATGAGACAAATGTGATGATGGGCATGAAGCAGGGATGGGAGAGCTGGACTGCTTCTTCTAAAGGAAGGAGCATGGGAGGGAAAAGAAAGACCATGGCACACACAGAAAGCCAGAGCAACTGGTGTGGGACTGGTGAGCTGCCTGGTGAGCTTGGTGAAAGGGACAGAGGACCACTGTCCTTGGGGGAGATCGTCCCCTTCTCCCACCTATAGCTACAGCCCCTGCTTCTCCTCTCCTTCCACTGGCTGCAAGAGCAAGTCTGGTAGACACAGAGGAGATGGAGGAACTGTGGTCATTTTGATATCTTCTCCAGTCTTTGGGAACATCCTTTTTGGCCTGTGCCTACAGGGAGTGCTGTGCACAGTGACAAAGGGGCCACCAAAAAGTTGTGCCTCTTGTTCACAAGTGCAGCACTGGCCCTCTCAGCTGGCAGTAGCGTATGTTCTGTCTGCAAACTACCCAAAAATGTATTCTTAACAAACTTCTTCAGTTATAAAGGCCATTTAAATGACATGTGACTTTCAAAACAAGGTATTCTGTGGACCTATACATCTCTCCCCACTCCTGTGTTTGCTTTTCCTGCTTGAGCATGTGACATTAATGTCTGTCATTGAACATCTCAACCTTTGTATTTTTCTCATGGGGGACACAGATCAGAGTGTTTAAGCTTTGTAATTTGGCATTGCTGGCATTTTTTGTTCACCACAAATGTTTCTAATGATACTAATGACATTTAGTAAGTTTTGGAGGAAAAATCATTAAGAATAGAGTGAAAAAAAACCTCTACAACTTTGTGATCTGAATTGCTCTCCAAATGAACTCTAGGAAGTTTAAATTCAGACACAACATCCAATCTTTCCATTTGTACTACAAGTGAGGCTGTTTGCAGTTATTCTTTAAGAGAAAAACAATGTTGAAAACTTCAGACAGAAGTTTTTGGTTTTGTTCAGAGAAGGTGTGAATAGTGATCGAAAATACATTCCGTGTGTTTCCAGTTTATTGAGACATATTCGTTTCCAAGACCAAAACTGCTGTCTTTTTATTTTTACAGTCTTTGTTTGAACTGAAATCAACATTCATTGTTACTGAGCTTTAATAATCTAAAGGTCACTTGAATGGCTTTTGTTTGAGAGACCTTTCAAGCCAAGCCAAGGCAGCAGTTTAGAGAACGTTTCTTGTTTGTAGACAAAAATATATTAAAACAACCAAGGGAGCTATTACTCTTCCACATAATTATTTTTAATGTCTCATTGGACATGTATGAAATGCCTTTCAGTTCCTGTGGGAGAGTTACTTTTTTGGTTTGTTTTTACGTTTTGCAGCGCAGCTTTTGTTAAATTTCTGTGCTGCTTTTCCATTGAGCAACACTCACCCCAAAAGACTTTACAGTGTCTCTAGGAATATGCTTCCAAAATAATCCACATAGCGCTTAGAGACTTGTCAGCAGTCATACGGCCCGATACCTTGTGTGCTTCATGCCGCCTATTTTTTCTGGCGATAAGTAAGAAAGAATATGACCCCGGTTCACAGTGGAAAATGTCAGAGAAGTGCTGAGAGCCCAGGGCCATGGGAGGTGAGGCAGAGCAAAGGCAGGGGAGACGGGAGGAGGGCTAAGGCTCCCCAAGCTCCTTCTCCCTGGTAAATGCACACCAGGTAATCAGAGCAACCTTGTGTCTTCAGCATGGAAATTATCTGCAAGCGACTGCATCCTTCTCTTTTGTAACAAGAAGAAATCCAAGAGGAGAAAAAATCACAGAAATCAGTGGTAGATGCAAAGAGTAGCTTTGTGTATAGACATAAAGCATTTTCTGAGAATGTAGCTCTAGTGCAAAGATTTGGGCTTGGCGTGGGACATGCACATTAGGTGCCATTCCCACTCCATGGAGATGCAAGCTGAGCAGGCAGAGGAGGTGCTTCACTTAAATGTCTCCTTGTTATTGTGCATTCACAATCCTTTAAATCTGCCAGCTGCCCTTTCCATGCTGAAAGATGGCAGGTGTTTCTTGCTCAGGCGTTGAGGACTCCCTCAGGTCACATAGTAGTTGGCTTAATTTTGCGGCCATCACGCTTCTCCTGGGCACAGTGAAAGTTTCTGTGCTGTTAGAGCGGTTCTAACACATTTGAGCAAGGGCCCAGGAGGCATCAGGATGCACTCTCAACCTGAAACCTTCCACGGAGTAAAAAAGAAGTTACTCTTTATCTGTGTGTCACACACAGGCCATTTAACATGCTGCATTCCGTGTCATGGTACCTGTCCTGTCTCCTTCCTTGGGGCTCATGTGTGCTCTCAAGGTCCAGTGACTTTACCTGTCTCTTCTGCTGTAAAAGGAAAATCAAACTCCCAGTTTAGGGAGTAATAATGTAGCTCTGTGTCAGCTTTGGCACCTTACACAAATATACACCATTATCAAAGTCTAGTCATAAAGCTTATTAAAGTTGAGCAAAAATGATAAACAGATAACTGTCTTTCCTAAGCGGATTTAAGCCCAATGTCAAATACGTAGCGCTTCCAGATTTTGAAGAGATAAATGACCATGTTCACCATCGTTAGATGACTAGACTTGAAGTCTTCCAACCTGAGCTTATAAAATTGTAAGTTATGTAGATGAAGTATAATTTGTAATGCATTCTGGTTTGAGAAATGACCTTGCCTTCTTTGTGGATAAGAACCACACATTTCTAGCAGTGAAAGTCGGTGGAAGCTATTTCATTGAAGCAGGATATGATAATAGAAGCAAACTATTGTAACTGTGTAACATAGTGATGTTCTAATGTTTTCAGCATGAGTTTCACAACAAGAAGTTATTTAATTGGGTAAAAAGTTGCCTTTGCATGAACTTCAGTAACTTGGAACAATAATTAAGTTGTGTCTCAAGAATGTATTATAGGATTGTAAGGATAATATGCACTTGCCAATAGCTTCTTAATGTCGCAGTGACAGAATGTTTATAAAATATTTTGTACATAAAGAGCACTGCAAATATGTACTTAATAACACATTCCTTGAGACAAGGACCATAAAGCAGACTGGGGAATTTTTTGAAGACATCTTTACTTTTGGGCTTCCTGTGAGGTTGATCTTGCAGTGTCATCCAGAGTTCCCTATACCGATTTGACAATTTTATGGCTTTGGACTCTCGGTCAGTTGTTCAAGGTGATTTGGTCATTGGTGTGTGCATTTAGAGACTGCCAAATGTAATTGTTTGCAGAATATTTAGTTCTGTTCTGCAGAGATGCTGTTGGAGGGAGCTCAGAGGAGGACAGAAGGAAAAATGAAAAGGACTAAATGTGAGCAGCCTGAATAAGGGGTAGGAAAAGCCGGGATGAAAGGGTATAAAGGCCTACATGAAACTGAAACATGTAAGCATGAGAGAGAAGAATTATGTCGAGTTTGGCAGGAGGATGTAATGAGTAATAGATGGAATGATGAAGGGGAATAAAATTGGCTGGAGGAAGAAAAGCTTCCTGACCGCGAGATCTTGTTTGATTACTGAAGTTTCCCGGGGGACTTCTGTGATTTGGGAAAGGTTGTACAAGAGTATTCAGAGCCTCCCAGTGCCCCACAAAGCATAGCTCTGTAGTCACCTAATAACTTGGCATCCAGGAATGGATAGTACCTCCCATCTTGTAGCTGTGTTTGAGGTTCTTTGGATTCCTTGCATTTGCTGGGCAGGCCAGAGCATCCTTTGTGTGCTGGCCAGCCTATGGCTTCTCTTTGGGTTAGGAGTCCTAAGTAATATTACAGGTCTTGAAGAAAACCTACCTCCTCTGATCTGGTGCTTGCAAATGTGTGCACTCTGTGGCCATGGGGCTGATCCTGTTTCTTTGATGCTAAGTGTGGGAGACTGCAAGGTTGGATCCAGCTGTCCAAAGGGACCCAATCTTTGCAGATGCATAAGGCAGTAATCACATATGCCTTTGTGTGTGTACTCATAAATATGGGCCTGGTATCTCTGCAATATCTGGATGGATATTAGTGAAAGATGGTGTTGGAGTGAAGCATATTGCAAGTGTGAAATATTCTGAAATCCTTGTTTGTCTGAAGAGGGTTTTTTATGCTTAAAAAAAGTGTAGTAAAACAAGGAAAATTACTCAAGAACCTATTCAACTTATTCAAGAACTGTCATTCCATTATAAAGCATATGTAACTATTGCAAGGTGTTCATATTACCCATTCGTAGAATTATTTCATTGTAGATCTGGTGTCTGGTTAATGCTGACTCCAGTGGTTCCTCTGAGAGAAGTTTATCTGATGAAAAATTAAGTGTGTTTTTAGCTGATATCCAACCAATTTGCTGAACTTATTTTGACTTCTGCCCAGAGGTTTTGAGAGTAAACTGATAACTGAGAATCCACTTGGATTTGAACGATTAGGAGAGAAGCATGCAAAACCCAAGAAACCTGGAGCTAGTGAAGACCACAAGGCTTCTACAAATTGGGAAACTCAAATCATGGAGTTAGGAAAATGGGCTGACAGACTGATGTGTCTCTTCTGCTTGGCCTTTTGGTGTATTCCTGTTTTCCATCAGCTGCTCAAAGCAGTGGAACCCATTTCCTCCAATGCACATAGAAATTGCAAAGGCGGCTGCTGCTCGGGATGAAGCAATGAGATAAATATTGCTAAGTTTTGAAACCACACACAATCCAACATCTACTCTTCTCCCAAGAGTTAACTGGTTGGAACGGTGGAAGCCCTGAATTTTGAAACACACAGAAATGTGGATTTTTTTCATGTAAATTGATCCACTAATAAATTTAAGGAAAGAAAAAAAAAATTAAAAAAGGAAACTCCTTCTTTGAATTATCTTCTTACTTGGATTTAACATTTATTATCTCATGGGGGCATTATTAACTCTATACCAATAGGTACAGAACTTGTACACTCTGAGATATATCTAATGTCTACCAAAGGAAGAAAAAATAATAAATCATTTAGATCTGGAACAGTGATCACAATGGAAGTTTCATTTGCAAAGAATTTATGGAGGCTTGAAGTCAGTATTATGTTTTGAATACATGCACCATTGACCAGTATCAGATTTCCATAGGCTTTATCTTGTTTTTTCTAAGCAACTGCTCATAAACTTTTCTAATATCTTGATTAGCATGATGGTGCTACTTGCAAATCTGTTCATGGGGCTATTAATCTGTGACAGTGAAATCTAGAGGAAAGAATCGCACTTAGTTAGTTGTTCCTTTCATTGTTTCCTTTAAAAAACAAACAAACAAACATACATAAATAGTTTACAAGGGTTTCTTTGTGCTGCTTTCTCTTCAACTAACATGTTAAGTATTTCAGGAAAGGTTTGTCAAGCCATCACAAAAGTAGATCTTAGTTCTGATCTGAACTTTTTTGAACACTGCTTTCATGTAACAGAAAGGGAAAATGAGTGGTAGATTTATCAGTTTAAGTGTCCACAGCCCGATGGTTACAGCAAACTCTCAGTGCTTTTAATTGCTGTGTCGCCTCAGTACTCAGTCAATTTTTGTGGAATCAAACATATATAAAATCTGAAGGGAATCACGAAGAAGAAATTTGTCTTCTAAGGCAAGTTCAACACATGGGCACCCTCCCTCCTCTCCTTTCTTCCCCTATCTCTCCCTGCGAGCTCCATCTCTCGCTGTCCCTGCACATGTCCCTCTCAGCATGAGCTTTGTGAGACAAGGCTGTTGGTGGCAGGTGGGTCAGCAGCAGCTGCTGCCACACGGTGACAGTCACAACATGAAAGCAGCCGAGTCCTGCAGTGACGTGCTGATGAGAACCGTGCAGGCACCTGCACAGCCCAGTGTGGTTGTACTCGATTCTGTGGAGGGCACCAGGTCTCTGTCCCTGCTTGCAGCAGATCTCCCTTGGCCCGGGGCCCTGGAGCCGTGGAGTTCTCAGATGACCGTTCATCCTCGCAGCTGGACCAGCTATCCCATGCAGCAGCATGTCATGCACACAAGGGAGAGACCAGCTTAAAAGCTTTGGTTTTGAAGAAAAGAAAATATATATTGAGTGAGAATGCCCAGAATAAATAACTGGGAAAGCTCTTGTTTTGATTGGAGCTACGTTTTTGCTGCCCGTTGCTTCCAGCCAACTAGATGAGAAAAATGAGCTTGTTTGCCTTTTGTGTATTGCAGCAATCCACACGTACCAGTACATATAGTCCAGAGAGAGAAAAAAGACATGTACCTTTATGTATCTGCAGCTAAATGAAGGACTGGGTATGCTCAGTGACTGATGAAGCTAAAGGGCTGTGCCGAGGGGCGGTGGAATCTCTCCCCAGGCTGGGAAGGAGCTGTTGGCGTTTGCCGTGCTAGTGGGGCTGGGAGCAGGGACTTGCTGTGTTGCAATAGCTCTCCAGCTCCAGCCCTGCCACCCCCTCACAGGTCACATCCCTGGCAGATCACACGGAGCTGTGCCGCGTCACGCAACAACCATCTGCGTTCCTTTGCTTACCCAACGTCTCCAAGGACTCCACAAGTACTGCTGGAGTCCCCCAGTGTTCTGGCAAAACTGCTGTTGCCTCTTCCATTTCTCTGAAGCATTCAGAAAGCACTGAACAGAACCCAGGAGCTTTTTCATCCTCACCTGCTTTAGGCACTAGACACATTGTCTTCACTGCTCGCCTTTTGCACTTGCTGACCGTCTGCAGGCAAAGAGGACGTGCTTGGCTCTCCCCGCTGCGTGGTGTGAGGCATTAGACTCTGGTGGATTCAAGTCCTTCACTGATTTCAGTGCAACCACTCTTGCTCTAAAGGACCTTTAGTCAGGTGCTTACACATGTGAATTCCTCTGAAGTGTGTAGGATGAGAACAAAATCCTGTGAAAAGGGTTTAAATGCTCAGTTGAAGTAAGACAGATCAACCTCACTGGAGCCCCACTGGTTTCCCCCTGAGGAGGGCTGGACAAGAGAGTATCTTTGCACAGGGCTGCAAAAGGGCTTTGCAAGAACAAAGTGAGATTTGGACTTTGCTTGCATCGTTAAAGTGTCCCTGTTCAAGAATGGAGTTGAAAGTTAAAGGTGTGGATGGTTAGTGTTAAGGAAAACATGCTCATGGCCAGTCCACTGGAGAATCTGGTAAGGGACAATTCATGTTGTGTCCCTGTCCTGTAACACCCAGTGGGCAGTGAGAGTCGCAGCTGCTGGTGGCAGCAGTTACAAACTGCTCTTCTGTACCCGTGAGGTACCAGAACTGCTGCAGTGGGGGGCTGGGGACAGCAGGTCCACTTCATCTGGAGCTTTCATAACACTTTTGAGTGTGTAAATGTTTGGTTTACACTTCCAATGTGTACCTGTATTCAAAGATCGTATTCCAGGTGGCTCAAAGAATTCTTCAGATTTGTGTCTATGACAGATACTGTTACTGATTTGTTTCTGTATTACTACATTTAGAGTTGAGTGTGCCTTTACAGTGGGATCTGAACTCTACAATCAGGGAGAAATTAATTCCTTAGATCTCAGTTACCACACATCCATTTATGATGTACTAAGTTTAGACTTTTTTTCCCCTCCTAAAACAATCATTTTATTACTTTCAGAACCATTAGAGATAGTGCCAAGAACCGAGCATGTTACCTAAGAGCTCTTTTTTTTTTCCTATTTGTTTTGTATGTAAGTACAAAATACTTATTAAAATTCTATATAATAGTTTTAGCTGCTCCATAACTGTATCCAATTGTATATCTAAGACTTTTAAAACGTCACATACACCAGAACCGAAAGATGTTACTGATACCCAGCCTTCTATGAGCGCTTTTCCCCAGAACCCCGGCGAGGGCAGGACACATAGGGATGCTTTATGGCCCTATACAGCTCCGTGATTTATACCGAGCTTCGCCTTAGCAGCATGCCAATAAATTTAGCAAAGCCCTCGCAGTACCTCGTACTTTAGCCCCACCTCGCACGGCTCCGGCCCTGCAGCGGGCACTGCGCAGTGTGTGTGTGTGTGCGGAGCCGGGCTGAGCGGCCCGGGGGCGGGAGCGGCGGGGCCCGCAGGTGCGGGAGGCGGGGAACCGGGGAGCCAGAGCGCCGCCGCCCCCCGGGCCGCTCGCCGGGTTGAACGCGGGGTCAGGGCCCGGCCGTGGCCCGGGCCGCGGTCCCGACGGGCCGCCGCGGGGCTGGGCTGGGCCTGGCTCATCAATTTCCCGTGCTCGGTGCCTGCGTCCCGGCGCGGCACTAATGCGGAACAAATTGAGACATATCCTAGCCGTAATTAGTTCCAGCGTTTCAAAGATTTACGGTAAAATAATGGCCTGAGCCCCACCAGCCGGGCCCGGCCCTCGGCGCTCCGCACGGCGGTCGAGGCGCTGGGGAGGCCGCCGTGAGCTCGCCCCGCCGCCGCTGCCGCTCCGCTCTGCTCTCCGCCGCCGGGCCAGCGGGGCCTGCAGGGGAGCGCACCGCCCGCCGGGGGCGCGGCCGTGGGACGCGCTCGGAGCTGGCACCGCTCAGCTGGCGGAGCCCCGGGCCGCGCTTCCCCGAGTGCTGGGGCCGGTGGGGCGGGGGAAGGAGCCGTACAGACCCGAGGGAGGTGTACAGGTCCCCGGGCGCCGACGTCCGCCGCGCAGCCCCGGCGTGGCTGTTCCCAAACCTCGCCACTGCCAGCCCGCGGAGAAACCTTAGCGCCCGGGATGGCCTGTGCCCTGCTCCGCTCAGCAGAGGGGCCACGCACCTTTCCCATTTTGTACCATCAAAAAAGGCTTTTTTCCCCCTCAAAGGATAAACAAAATGCCCTCTTCCCAGCTCGGAAGCGTGCCAGTGCCCCCGTCAGCCCAGGCAGGGAAAGCTGGGACCGGCCTTGCCGGAGGCTACTGACTCCCGTGGTGCCCGCAGTGCTCGGCGGGGAGGCAGCGAGTAATGCAGAATTGGGCCCGTCGTGATGAGCTGCTGCCCCTCTGCGCCTTGCGTTCCTGGAGATGCTCCGCCGTTTTGTTTCTGCTGCTCTTGGCATTTAAATAATCAAACTTTGATCAGCTCTCTGAGTGAAAGGAGACAGATCCCCCTGAGTGCTGTGACCGGCTCGAGCGGGATTGGAAAGGCTGGGGATTTATCTCCGTTAAAGTCGGTCTCCCCCACCTCCGAGACGCGAGGGGGTCATTTATGGAGTTTTGTAAAGTGTAGTAAGAACTACTCGACTGTTAATTAGTTAGCACGGCAGGAGAGAAAGCAGAACGGGGGAACGCCGGCTGGGGAGGTGCTTCAGCTCAGGTTGGAGCAGGTTCCCGAGCCCGTTTTGCCGGGGATCGAGTGAGACGCTTGGTAGAATAATCCCGTCCAGGAAATATGTGTTGTGCGATCTTGTAGAGCATACCTTCGAGCACAATCGAAGATTGAGCATTATCAGGAATTACCAATAGCTATGGAATAGCGGGCAAAACAATAAAGGCTGATTGCTGCCTGGCAGAGATTTGGATCGGACCGAATTTGGAGGGGAGAGGGCAAAAAGTTCCGGACTGCCTGGGTGTGGACACCAGCAAAAGCGATGCGGTCCCTGAACTGCCACCTCTCTTGCCATTGCTCTTAGCTGGGCGCCGAGGCCCGGACGCGGGCGCCCGCTTTGCGGGACATGGGGTGATTCACTCTGAAGTGCGACTGGAATCGGGCTTGGGATCTCCGGGGATGGATGTCCCCTGCACGGGCAGAGCAGCTGCTTTCGGCATGCCGGGGCGCTCCCGAGGGGACCTGCTGCCAGCGCTCCCGGCCTGGGCTAGAAAAGTGCCCTCGCTTTGCAACGGGGCGGGAGGTTTGCGTCTCTCCCTGGTACTATGTAGAAGAGAACGGCTGCGGAAAGTGATGCTGGCCGCTTCCCAAAAGTCGCCAGCCCGTCCAGCGGAAGAAGGGTCGGGTCTTCCCTCCTTTTCCTCGGGCTGCACCGCTGGCTTTTTCTCCCTGGACATGCCCGAGGCCCGCCAGGGCTGAGGCGGCCCTGGAGGGCGCAGGTGTCGCTGCCAGCGCTGCGCAGGGCTGAACGGGCGGCCCCGGAGCCCCCGGCCGACCACTTGCTTTCCCCGGCCGAGCGCTGCTTTCCCCGACCTCGCTGCCGGCAGCCGCGGGGAGGGAGGATGCGCCGCTGGCCAAAGGCTCTTGTTTCACCGCTGGGAAGGGCGAGAGAGGCGAAGATTGGGAAGGACTTCGGCAGTTCTTCCTTGCAGGTGAAATAACGCAGACCTAAGCGATCGAGAAAGCATCTTTCCCTTTCAAGATTTGTCAAGCTAGGTGGTTTCAAGAAAAGAAAAAAACCCACACTATTTCGAACAGTCCGCTGCGGGAAAGGCTTTTTTAGGTTTGTACCAGGAGAGGTCTAGTTGCCACGGGAAATTAAATACTCCGCTTAGGCTGGCCAAAGGCTTCTATTACGATATGTACGTCGTCAATTTTATAGCCGGAGATGAATGGGACCGACCTCAGGTGTCGGTACCGGTGCGGATACCGGGCCGGAGGGTGAGTGCAGGGTGCGGGAAGCCCCGATGCTTAGGGAGGGGGAGCGAGGCCAAGCGACGGGGCCGGCGGTGTCAGCACAAATATGGGCTGCGTTCGCAAATGCCGCCCGGGAGTGGTTTAGTTTTGTGTGTGCTCAGAAGAAACGGCAGATCCTGTAAACTTAGACGATCTTTAATGCGGAACAAATCTTTCGCCCTTACGTTACACGTAGGTTTCTGTAACAAATAAATTTACGCATCGAAAGAGAGATTTTAAAACGGGGTTCTCCGAGGACAGTTTGTGAAAATTTAAGTTATTTCACTAATCAAAAAACACGGACTGTTTTGGTTAAAGAGCTTAAAGAGAAAATGAAATTATATTTGGCTACTCTAATAACGAGCTATTTTAGTTTATTTTGTTGTACCATTCACCCTGCGAATTTTAAAACAGGGTTTCAAGATTGGCGATGCTTGCGGTAACTTTCAATGCCGCGGAGGCAAGGAAATATCGAAGTGTGTATTGTCACCGGGAAGACAACGGGTTCGGTCTTCCCAGCGGCAGATAAACGTTGGTGGCGTTTCCCTGGTTCCCGCAGCTGCAGAGGGAGGGGAAGGCGGCCAGGAGGCTGCGCGCTGCTGGGGCCGCTTTCCGTTCCGCGGGTTTAAATAGCGGCCGAGGAAGATGCGCAAGGGCCCGCGGATTGCGGTGCTTTTCCCGCGTACTCTGCCTTTGCGAGGACACTGCATCGGGGCGCAGCTCCCAGGAGCTGTCCCACGCGTGCCTGTAGGAGCAACCCTCCCCTATCCCCCCGCCCAGGTGATTATTAATTAGTAGTTTGGAAGGATGACAGCAGGATCCCTCTTGTCGCATTTGGTGAGAGCGTCTCCCGAGGGGGAGGCTGCGGGCTTGCCTCTGCCCCGAGTCCCAGCAGACTCCTGGCTGTGGCAGGTACCGCCACCTCTCGCCGGGCTCTGCCGCCCTCCCCGGGGCTCCCTGCCGGTCCCGCACCGCCGAAGTCATGGCATCCCTCGCTGCCCGGGCCGAACCGAAACCCGCCGTGTCGCCTGGAGGACCGTCCGGGGATATCGTATAAGATGCCACCGGAGGCTGTCCCGCCGCCGCTCCCGGGATGCATGCTGAGGAGCTGCTGTCCAGGAGGCTGGGGAGGGAAGAAAGAATGCGGGGCTTCAAGAAGCAGTGCCAGGTGAATCTCCCAAAAGCAGGTTACTTACAGCGCTGCGATCCTCCCCCGCCCTCCCAGTCACTTCCTTCCCTTTCGCACTCAGGTCGGAGGGACGGGGCTGGGACCGGGCCCACGCCGGCCCAGGACCCCTCGCAAAGGGTGCCCTTCCCTCCCGCCCCCTCGCCGGGGAGCCCTCGGTACCGGCACGGCCGGCTCTGCGCGACGAACCGCGGCCCGACGGCCCCTGAGGCGCCGCCGCAGAGGGAGCGCCAGCGGCGCGGGAGCGCCAGCAGGGCGGGGGCGGGGGGGCGGGCAGGCAGCCCGGACCCCGCAGGAGCTCAGGGGGACCCGGGTTCCTGCCAGAGCGGGAGACGCACCTGGAAAGACACTTTCCCCTTACAGGGACGGAGTCCGCCCACCCCGGGCTGGGTCACTTCCCCTGGCTCCTACAAGGGCGGAGGCTTCTGCCCGCGGTCCCCAGGGCCTGCGACCCTGCCGCCCTCGGGAGTCCACACGGATGTGCACGGAACTGGCGTGGGAAGTCATCCAGCACGTACTTACTGGCCTCTTGGATCCCTCTAACAGTCTCGCAAGTCTCTCTCAAAGCGAAGGGACGTTAGGGTGAGATTTAGTGGCGCTTGCACCAGAAGAAGGGTGGGAGTGATGTGTAGGGGAGATATATTCTCCTACAGTAACCTCTCCCCTTCCATCCCCGGCTCTCCTCGTCCCCCCCTCCCCTTCCCCCGCGTGTCTGGTCCGGCTGGGTTCAGCAGAGAGGGCTGTGGGCAGCCCCTCGGCGGAGGTTGTGTGAATGGAGGATCGGCGTGGCTGACTCCTCCTCCCCTGCAAGCGCCTCTATTTGAGCTTTGCAAAGTTGAGGGTGAGCAGGCATCCGAGGTGAGGCGTGCGAGTCGCCTGTGCCCCCCGAGCACGGACCGACGGACACACGCACAATACAGACGCACACGCACAGGCGGACACACAGACACACGCACAGCCCGCTCTGCCCTACGCTGCGAGCGGGTTGCACCCGGAGGCGATCCTGGAGAACAACCTTTCCCTGTCGCTGTTGCCGGCTCCCGCAGGGCTGGACCCGGGGAGCTGCGTTGCGGAGCAAACTTCCCCCAAAGGGCTGAGCTCGCCAGCCTGGTGCCTGCAGCCGGAGCCGGCCTCCGGCTTGGCGGGCAGGGGCCAGGTGTCCTGGAATAAGTGCGGCCCGGGGGGAGACTGGCTGCCCGGCGGCAGGCAGAAGGTCTGCGAGCAGATGGGCTCCGATGTTCGAGACCTCAACGCGCTGCTGCCCTCCGTGCCCTCCCTGCCGGGCAACAGCAACTGCACGATGCCGGTGAGCAGCGCGGCGCAGTGGGCTCCCGTCCTGGACTTCCCCCCGGGGGCCTCCTACGGCTCTCTGGGGCCACACTCCTTCATCAAGCAGGAGCCGAGCTGGAACGGGTCGGACCCGCACGAGGAGCAATACCTGAGCGCCTTCACCGTCCACTTCTCCGGCCAGTTCACGGGCACGGCCGGGGCCTGCCGCTACGGGCCCTTCGGCGCCCCGCCGCCCAGCCAGCCGCCCTCCGGCCAGGCTCGGATGTTCCCCAACGCGCCCTACCTGCCCAACTGCTTGGAGAGCCAGCAAGCCATCCGCAACCAGGGTAAGGGCAGCGCTGCCGGGCGCCCCGGGCTAGGGGGGGGCGGCCCCCGGAGGCGTCCGCATAGCCTTGCCGGGCCGCGCTTGATGTAAACACCAAGCCCAGCCTTTCTCTCCGCAGCAGCCGGGCAGGGTTAAGCGAGCCAGCCCTCCCGTGCATCCTTTCCTCCATGTACGGCAGCCGCGTCGCTCTAGGGAGTTTTGGGAGCCACGAGTTGCTTGCCCCCACCCTTCCTGTGGGGCAGTGGGCTGCGGCGGGCGGCTCTGCCAGGCGGGCTGGAGCCCCCATCCCCGGGTTGGAGCAGCCTCTCGCCTAGCAAAGGTTTGTTCAGGCCGGGCACGGTACAAGTCCTGGAACGAATGGGGCCGGTGCCCCGATACAATTCCCCCTACAAATCTTGGGGAGGCGGGGAGGTTGCTGCCTCTAATGCGTCTCCTGAGGCCGAAAACCGCTGTCTGCACGTTAGTGTTTTCAAGCCCTTTGTCGACTTAACTTCGGGAGGGCTGAATGCCCCTAGGCCGGGGCACGCAAACAGGGGCACCTCGTAGTTTCTTTGTGGCATCTCCGTGGCCGGGCCAGGCTGCGCTCCGGCTCGCTGCGGTCCCCGGTGTTTGCACCGCCCTGGGAAATTCCCCTTGGGCTGCACGGCCGGGCGATGGGTCATCCCCTGCTTGTGGCACTGGGATCATCATCTAATCTTTTTTCTTCCAGTGGCTGCGGTATAAACATCTGGTGGTGCAGGAAGAAAGGAGAGGGGGCGAGCGTGCGGAGAGCTCGCCTGAGACCTTTCGGGTCTTTCCCCCCCCTCCTTCAACTGGGCCCGTGTTGTTGAGCGCCTGCCCCGCACTCCTGGCTCCGGGGGTCTGGCCGGGGGCCTCAAGCCGTCGCGACCCCGCGACTCGGAGGACGGGGGAGCGGTGGCGGGTGCGGGGCCCGGCCGGAGCGGGGGGAATTCGCCAGGGTCTCGCCGATTTTGGCGCGGGGTCCCCCGCGCCCGCAGCTCGGGCTTGCTGTGCGCTTCGGGGCAACCACGTACCCACAGAGAGGGGCTGGGGGCGACCGCCCCCGAAGGACCCGGCGATTCGGGGTGTCCCCGGTTTTCTGGCAGCTGACGAACGGAGGCAGGGACGAAGACACAGAGCGGAGGCCGAGGCCGGACGGTCGCGTTCTGTGCTTGCCGCGGAGCAGTGGCCCAGGGCCGGCAAGGCGTTTGCACTGAGAAGTGATGGCGGCGGAGGGGAAGCGGTTGTTCAGCAGCGCGGCCGCGCACGGGCCTCTCTGCCTGGCAGTGTCGGGTCGCTGTCCCGGTGCCACCGCTGCCTTCGTCCCCCGGCCCCTGCACCCGCTGTCCGCCCAGCGCCGGCTCTAACGTCGGAAATCGCGAAGCGGGGTGCCAGGGCCGTGTCGCCGAGACAGGCTGCGAAGAGAGCGGCAGCATCCCTGGAGGTCGGGTGGAGGCTCGGCCGCGGGGCTGAGAGCGAGGACCCAGGCTCCGATCGGCAGAACCCGGCGGGGAGCGCCCTGCCATCGCCCCAGCACAACGGGCCAGGGAGTTCTGCCGGGGATATTTTTTTAAGACATGTGAAAGGATTTTAGACATCGGAGGGGATTTGTAATCGTTGGGCCGAAATAGAGACGAGAAGGTGGAGAGGAGGCAGACGGAAATAAGCCCGGCCCTGGATGGGTGAGCGGGTGGGCGAGGGACAAAATAGGTGCGACCGTGCGGCATCCTGTCGCCTGAGTTTAACCACTCCGAAGAGAAACGGAGCCTTTAACGCACCAAACCACGGAGCCCGTGTTGGGCTTAGCTGGGTCTGCGGGCGGTGCTGGGCCTGCGGCAGCACAAGCCCTGCAGACACACACCTGTGCGTGCCCCAGAGCCGGGGCCAGGCCGCCTTACCTCTGCACAGCCTCGGCCGGGGACACGGAAGCCCTGCAAGAGCCTGGAGGAAGGCACCGTCCCGGGGAGCAGGGGCCATGTCCTGGTTCCCTGCCGGGCTCCTCCAGGCCGAGCGGCTTCGCCGCGGGTGCGGTCCCTGCGCCCCCGGGGCTGCCTCCCCGCACGGGCGGCACTGGGGCTCAGCCACTACTGTTTTCGGAGACACGCAGCGAGCTCCTTTGGCAAGGAGAAATTCGGCGAAGGGTCTTTGATTTTTTTTTTCCCCGTGGATGGATAAAATGTTCTTGCTTTGACTCTCCTCAAGGTTGAACTCCTATTTTTTTTTTTTCAGCCGGTTCCTTCGACCGTGGGAAAGACTCTACCTTGGCTCTGCGATGACATTACTGCTAAGTCTGGGATGGGGTGTGGGTTAGGGAGCTAAGGCTTTGAAACCTCTGCCCAATTTTCTTTTTCTCCTTCGCCTCTCTCTCTTTCATCCAGCTGGGCTCCTCCAACAGCTGGATGCCTCCAGCGGGCCCCCTACTCCAGATGTACAACTTTCAATTATTTTCAGCACATTTTAATCAGGCCTGGTTCTGATAACGCCCTAATTAAAGAGACCTCACTATCGGCAGCTCGGTTCAGAACTCAACTTTCTTATCACATTCCTGAAGCTTTGGGTCAGGCAACACCGGAAAATGCGGCCAAAACCTCGTTATGCTCCGAGTTGAGTTCTGAAGGTCACCAAAAGTCTGCGCCGGGCCAAAAGTAACGTAGAAAGTGTCAGTGTTTTCTGAAAGTTAAAAAAGAGGCAGAGGGAAATGGGGAAAAGGGAGTTGAAGGTTGAGCCTCTACCCTGAGGGCTAAGGGAGGAGATAAGGAGTGAGAAACAGCTGTGAGATGGGAGCCCGTAAGGTACCGGCCTGTCAGCGCTGCTTGCATCGCCGTGAAAGGAGCTCTGCTCCTGTGTCGAGGGGGATGCGAGAGAGATTTGGCCGGGGACAACTCAGTTCCACTCCTGTCACAGCCCCGCAGTCTCATGGCCGGCTTAAAATAATCGCGCAGGTGAAGGTTTCAAAGTCTTCTGGATTTTTTTGTTAGTTTCTTCCCCGTTGTTCCCTCCATTTCTCCCGCGCAGCCCCTCAGGTTAGTTCATTCATATAATGTCGCTGAATGCAGGCTCTCTGCAGAGAAAAAAGAAAAGAAGCAACAACTGGATTTCTTTGTTGCCTCTTCATTTTATTCTTTCTGGATCCCCCTGTGATTATCGATCGGCGGTGGTGGAAGAGAGACCTGCACCGCGCCGAGCACTCGGCACCGAGGGGAACTGAGAGAGGAGCCTGAAAACAGCCCCGAGTGCTTCCTCTCGCCCAACAAAATCACCCTCCGGCCACATGCCACATCCAGACGGGGCTGCGGAGGATGCCCGGGCTGGAATAAGCGAGTTAAGAGAGCAGGGTGTGAGGGAGGGAGTGCTCTTCGTCTCTTTGGGTTTGTTTTTTTCCCAGCCCGCGTCGGACTTTTTGTTTTGGTGTTTCTTTTTTTTTTTTTTTTTTTAAGAGGGACTCTCGGAGGAGTTTGGTTCTCGGGGTAATGCTGATGAGCCGAGAAGCCTCTGAGATAATATTACTTAGTAATTACTTTTTTAGCCGAAGTTGTTTAGCCAGCTCCAAGTCATTAATGAAAGTTGGTGTCCAAGCACCTGATTTACGATTTCGTGTCGGCCCAGGGTCAGCAGAGGTGGTCTCTTTCCATCTGAATCTGCTCGGTGTAGGAAACAAAATAGGCTGTTTATTATTTTGGAGAGCAATTTTCGCTGAAAGGAGGAGTTTTATTTTTGTATGTAACATTCCGCCTCTTTATTGCAGACTCTTCAAAAAGCCGCTCTTAAAAACAAAACAAAAATAATAATAATAGAAAAAAAAAAAAAGATTAAAGGGTAACTTCTAAATTGGAAACGGCAGAGGAGTACACGGAGCAGATGGGAATCTTCCTCTTCAATATGAGCAACAATTAATGAAAACATCCTTTTTATTACCGGAGCCGATCTGTTCTCTTTAAACACGAACGAGACTTCCGACTTTCGGCCCTTCGGAGCGGGCTGCCCGCCTCACCTCTCCCTGGGGCGGGGGGTCTCAGGGGGTCCTCCCCGCACCGCCCTGCACCCCCAGCCTTGCCAAATGCGAATGCTGGGGAGCGGGGTGCGGTGGGAGACTGAACCAAGGGACTCGGCCTCGCTGTGTCTTTATACCCACCGTGGGCAGCAGCGCCGGGGAAAGAACAACACGGTGCAATACACGTGAAATATTCCGGCAGGCCGTGGCCGTGCCGTGGGTGCGTGGGGGGGGGAGCCTGTGGCTCTCGGCCGGTCGTGGGCTCCTCTCCCTCGACGGCTCCTCGGAGAAGCTTCGCGGGAAGCTGGTGTCCGAACGGGCTTAAGGCTCCTCCTAACCCCGCTGTATTCTCTTCGGCAGGTTACAGCACCGTGGCGTTTGACGGGACCCCCAGCTACGGCCACACGCCGTCTCACCACGCCGCTCAGTTTACAAACCACTCCTTCAAACACGAGGACCCCATCAGCCAGCAGCCCTCACTAGGTAATTTCAGCCTCCGCGGGGTGCGGAGAGCGGGGGCCCATCTCAAAGTGCGCTGGCAATTCGGAGTGACTCCGGAGCTGCCCCTCTGCTGTCCTGGCACAGAGCCAGAGCTACCCACACGCTGGAGGACGAGGCCCTACAGCCCCCTCTGCAGCGCAGGGCGGGGGGAAGGACCGGTGGCCGCAGGGTTTAACTCTTTGCTGATTTCTCTGCAGGGGACCAGCAGTACTCGGTGCCTCCCCCGGTGTACGGCTGTCACACCCCCACCGACAGCTGCACGGGCAGCCAGGCCCTGCTCCTCCGGACCCCCTACAACAGGTACCTCCGCCCGCTGGGAGCTTTGCCTCCCCTCCTTCTGCGCGAGTTCTTGCTCGGGCGCGGTCTCTCCCCCGCATGCCTGTCAAACATCTTTCTATTTTATGCAAGGAAACAGATTTACTTTTTTCCTTTCTCAAGAAAAAAAAAAAAAAAAAAAGAAGGATTCACACGTTAAAACCCAACAACAACAACCAAACAAAAACTCGAACAAAACCAAAACAAACCGACAAAACCAAGTAAATGCCTCCCGCTCTGCCCTGGACCCCGCCGTGTCGCAAAGCCCTCCCGGGCCGGGGTTTGCGAGGAGTAGCCGAGCCCCTCCATGGGGCACGGGCTCTGTGTCGCCAGCCCGGGGGAGCCGCTCGCCGGCGGCAGGTGCCGGCCACTCCTGGGACACGAGTCCCGGGCTGCCGAGCCTCCTTGGGACACACCTGTCCCGGACGGAGCCCGCTGGTGCGAAGGTTTTGGGATTTGCCTTCATCCGCGCTTCGGGAAAGTGCCCGGGGCAGCTCGGCAGAGCCCCCGGCCCCAACCCTGCTCCAGGGCATCCCCTCGCAGGGCCACCCACGCCCTACACCCGTCCCCTCCTCCTCGGCCCAGGGTGCAAAGCCCGCTCCGGCCGCAGGGTCCGACCCGCAAGGCCCTGCCCCTGCGCCCTCTCCCCGCTCCCGGTGCTGGGAATCCCCGCTGACGCTCCCCACCAAGGCCGGGAAGATGTGGGAGTGCTGGCTGGTGAGCAGCAGCGATGGGCAGAGCGTGGTCCAGGCGATTAAATCTCAGCTCCGTCCAGGGGCTTCCTTTTGCAGACCAAGAGCCCTTCCGATGGCTCACAAGAGAGGCGGGGACTGACCTACGGGGAGGTTATTTATTGAAAATGGGGCAATAAACCTATCGGATATCCTTGCTGGGAGAAAGGTGCGTCTGGAGCTTTGCTGCAAGCCCGAACTCTCTTTGCCAACAGACGGGTCCGTTGCAAGCGGGGCTTCCCGCATTCTTTGGTCTGGCATGGGGGCTGGGCGTATCTCTCGCAGTTTTACAACGTGTTTAGTGAGCAAAGAATTTCCCCAAAATTTATTCTTCAACTTTTTGTGAACTTGGAGCCAGTCCCGTATCTTGGAGTTGCTAAGTAACTCTCGCACACAAAACAATGTGCCTCCGAGAAGGAAGCCGCAAGCGGCTCCTCTTGTAGGCCGGTTATATCATCTCTGATTAATCAACACTGGACTTGGGACAACAAAATTCTGTCACTTCCAGAAGTCACTTCGCTAATGAACGTGAGTTGACGTCAAGGGAAGGAGGGAATGAGGTAATGAAGGAAGGAAAGAAGCCTATCCAGAGAGATTAGCTTGCAGAAGAATTGGCGGGGCGAACTCCTGTGCTGAAGTGACAGAGATTGCTTCGCCTCGCAGGGAAATCTATAAATATGGTGTGTAGGAAGGCTTGAGAAGGGCAGCTCCGACCCGCCGCGGGCAGCCGCCGCTCTCCCCGGTCTTGGCCGGTCCCGGGGTTCACCTTCACCGCCCCGATCCCCGCCCCAATGCAGGGGCACCCGGCGGAGGCATCACAACGGGCGCTCCCTCCTGTGGCGTTTCTACCGGTTGGTACGTTTTGGGGACCGATCCCAGTTCTGGGAGATGTGATCCTCATAGGAAACCGGTGCTTGTGCCGAGAGCTCTCTCCTCCATGTGCCTCTACCGGGGTAGCATCGGGGAGAGGAGGAGCACAGCCTGGCATCGCCCTAACATGGACCCCGACGCTATGGGGCTGATTTCCTCCTAACTGTAGCCTTGATCCTACTCAGCTCCCTGGGAGGTTTACTGCTTTACGATAAGGATTTAAGCCCTTAAACCTCACGCGAGCCACTACTGATGTGTGGGGGTACAAGCCAGGGCAGAACTTGTTCCGTGTCAAGGGCAGTTCCAGTTGTACAGAGCCTGGTCCAGCCTCTAAGCCTGAACAGGTGGGTGAGCTTGGTACGGCCTCCCCTTGTCCCCTCCTGTACGTGTTCAAAAGCATCTGGAAGAAGTGATTTTCCTACTACACAAGTGTTCTTCCTAGAAAGTGCTGTCAAGAAAGTGGGTGACCAGTTACGGTGCAGAAACGAGCGTGATTCATTAGCCACATTTGCAACGGCCAGAAAACTGACCGCGCTGTCTTGTTCATATTGACTAGGCGGGATCTTTATCATTGTTATTAAGACCATATTTATTCCGTACCTCCTTTGTGAAGATTTATTTTGCTTTTCGTAGTTGAGGTCAAGTCTGCCAGCTCTGCTTTGACACCTGGTGGCTCGGTTGCCGTCCCTGAGCACTGGGGCTTGCAGAGATGGGGCGGCGGCAATGTCCCCCGCCGTGCCCGCTGCGCGCCTCAGGACTGTAGCGCAGGGCGCGCAGCGATCGCGGAGGGCACAGTGCTCATCCCCGGCGTGACGGGGTTGGTCGCCTCTGTCGCTCCTCGCACTCACTGGGGACAGCAGGCGCTCCCGTTCGACTTCAGGGGCAACGTGGCGGGACGAACCGAGCTCGGGAGCAGGAAATGTTGCCTCTTTTCCCAGCGTGATGCGACGGCCGGTGCTTGCCTCGCACCGCCTCTCCTTCGCACCTCCCCGAGACGTTCGAGTAGCGCCCGAGCGTCGTTTGCGTTCCCTCTGCCACCCATCCCTCCGTCACCCCCCGGCTCTGATCTCTGCAGAGCCGAAACGAGACCCAGGGGGTAATTCTCCCCTGAGCAGAGGCAGAGCGGGAAAGCAGCTGCGAGGAGATGCAGGAGTGAATCACCTCCACCTGATGCTCTCCTCCCCGTCATCTCCTCAGTGCCATGCAAGCCGCTATCGGCCTTCTCGCTCTCCGCCCGCGGGTCGCGAGTGGGCGTGAGCGGCGGGATCCTGTGGCCGGGGGAGCTCCCGGCCCGGCTGGTGCAGCCTGGTACTCGGGCGGGCCAAGGCTGAACAGCGTTCCCCTCTCTCCCGTACCAAGGCAAAGCAGTCGGGAGAGCGACAATTTGAAACAGATGGTTAAAATATCGCAGCTCTTATACAATAAGCAAAAGCATCTCTGAAATCTCTCGCCTCGGCAACTGCGTGCTCTGTTCATGGCGCAGCCCGGTCCTCTGCCAGGGAAGACCGCGCCTGATGCTGAGGGCTGGACGTGGATGACAACCCCGCACGGGCTGCGAGGGTGCGTTCGATGACTAGCGTTTGTGGGCCTGTTAAAACGGTGATGTGAACTTTTCTACCTCGCGCTGTTTAATGTAGTAAACATGCTCGATGTTGAAAATTTACTGTGAGTCACACTTACAAAGACTTTAAAAGTGGAGGAGTTTCGGTTCAGATTATAGCTCTTTCTGTGCAGAGGTCAGGAACTCGGTAATACTGCAGTGCAGGCCAAAACAAACTCTATATGATCTACTACTGGTTTCCTTTTAAGTTCCCTTTTTGCTCAGCGTTGACTTCCTTTTATTCCACTCCAACTTACATTAATCCCCGCTGTAGAAATGTTCCCCCTCCTTCCTCTCGTTTCTCTTTAAAAGCATCTCTGTAATGAAAATAAGTTATTTTTAGTGTCGTCTTTGTGGCCGTTTGGAGGGCCAAGGATTCAGATTGGAATCGGTGCAGGCGTATCCCCCGGGAACCTCGCTTTCCTTCTCATCATCCAAACCTCATCCGAAGCCGAGATTTTGAGAGGAGCTGTTAATTCCATGAGATCACCTTACGGTACTGTCAATAACAAACCATGGCGAGGCGCAAATGGACTTAGGGATGTCCTATTCTCTACGACATGTCAGATACGAGATGTTTAATCTTGTGTCGATGGCCCCCGGGCAAACGACGGCCGGCGCGACCATTCTTGCGGTGCCCACCTGCCTCCCGCCCCGAGGCCGCTTGAGGACGATTTAGCCGAAATTTGGGCAATCCCGTTTATTTTTTCGAGATGTAAACCTCGCAGGATCATGGGCTCAGCATCTCCACGGAAAAAGAACTTTCTCCCCTTGGCCATTGCCCGCAGCAGGGATCACACAGACCCCCTGTACAACCCGTGTGATGGACGTGGGGTGCCCCACTGCCGGGTCTTGCCCACTCGAGAAACCGCAGCGTATCCGGCGGGAATCCGCCCTCAGGGGCTCAACTCAAACTTCTCCCCAAATCGCGCAGCTGCGACGCGGCCCCGCTGGACTCCCGTGCTGGGGGGCGGCCAGGTCTGGCGTGGGGTGCCCAGCCGAGTTGCGTGGGGTGCCGACCCCGGCTGGCGAGAGGTGCCGAGCCCGGGCGCCTCCTCCCCCCGGCACTCATTCCCACCGCAACTGCAGCGGGAGGGCAAGAGTGGTGCGGGGGCTGCGGGTCTCTCCTGGGGCCGCCCCGAGCCAGAGGCACCGACTGCGGCAGAGCGGGATTTAGCGGTGAGAGCGGAGTTCCTCTCACCCCTTTTTCTCCCAGCGCTTTACCCGACGCCCAGCCCGCCTGAAAGCCGCTCCGGGCGCCCTTCAAAGGCTCAAAGCAGCTCTGGCTGCGCCATTGAGCTGTTGTCGGAGCTGCGAAGCCAGGAGCGAAGCGGGGACGTGAAATGGGGAGGGCAGGAGGAGCGTTACCCGGTGAGCTGCGGCTGCACCCCACGCCAGACAGGGCGCTGGTTTCCGAGCCGTTCCTTGGGGACACTGTCACCCAAAGGCGGCATGCAAGACAGTGGCTGCGAGCTAGTGACAAGATGAATAAGTGTATTGCTTTATGAAAAAGCAAAGGAAGGGAAAAAGTGGATATTGTGGGGGAGGCTCTTATAAATGAACTGTCAAGGGAAAGAAAGTTAAAGGGAAATCTCCTGCTGTAAATGCATCGGGCGGGTACTTCTAATAAAAATCAGGGTCCTGGAGGAATTAATTACAGCAGCATTACAGGAAGAATTCGTGGAATTGCAAAACGTAGTTGGCACAGACCAGCACGGACTGCTATTGCAAATGGGGAAACTGCAGGAGAGTTTAACAATTCCTGAGCTGATATGCAGGACATTGTAGTAGCATAATAGCACTTCAGACATACTAATGAATAATAGTGTCCAGTGATACTGACAAATGATATTACGCATACTTCGAGATTGAAGTAACTTAATTTGTTTTTATATGCAAAAGCTTCCCACTGGAATCTGACTTTTTTAGGTCGCTCCTACCTGCCACGAAGAAAAAAAATAAGGAAAAAAAATCCTCTTCTAATAACAGAATGATATAAATTCACCACATAAGTCCAGCGAATTTAGGTGTAATTAATCAACAGGGAGACTTGAGTTTATTGTGAGCGGCTGTTCCTCTGCATCAATCACAGCGCTCAACTGAAAGGCACGGGGGCTCCCGCCTCGTTCCCCCTCGCCGTTCGCCGGGGCTAATGGGGAGCCGTGTTTTGGGGAGGGCCGGGAGAGGGGGAGCCCCGCAGCCCGCCCCGGGGCGGGGGGGTCACCCCTTCGGCATCGAGGAGCCGGAGGGCGGGGGGACACGGCCGGGCGGAGACTCCGCGGGGGCTCCTCGGCGGCAGCGCCCGGGGCCGCTCCTGCGCTCCCAGCACCGCCGTTCCCCGCGGCCGCGCTCCCCGGGTTTGCCACTTGCAAAGCGGGGAGCGATGGCCGGGAAGCCGCGCTCTGCAGCAGCCGCCCCGCTGCCGTGTACCGGCGGGGAAACAGCGTGTTCCAGCGGTGAGCTCCGTTTATCGCTCAGCCACTCCATTTTTCTCCTGCTTGTCAAGCCCCTCTATGTAGTAACATCCATCATGAGTCACGATAGCTACTTCACTCCATTAACCACGTGGTCTCTTACACTCCCGCTTAAAACAGTTAACAAATTTGCCTTTTTAAAACAAATAATCCGCTTCGTTAGCCCACAAGGCTGCCTATATTCGTTTCATTAATTTCAATGTGTCAATATCGGATATTACTTTTCTGTAAGGAAAAAGTTTTGTATCTCTACTTCCAGCTGTTTACAAGTTGACAAGCTTGCAGATTCGAAGAGACTTTTCAATCCAAAGCCATTCTTTTCTTTTATTTCCTTTTATTTTTCAAAAATTCATAATACAACGATAAAAGGGATTATATAAAATAAATTCACTTTCTACTGTTCTATATTTAAAATCAATAACAAAGGCAATGTTGCTATTTTGACGTATCAGTTTTAATTTGATTGCAGTAATTTTAGTTCTAATTCTATGTATTTTCACAACAGTGACAATTTATACCAAATGACCTCACAGCTTGAATGCATGACATGGAATCAAATGAACTTGGGATCCACACTGAAGGGGTAAGGAGCTTTATTATTTCCTAATTTTTTGCCCTAGTGTAGTTGTTTTACTGACCTAACTTTATATTGCATTTTACGACTTGAATCCGCGGTCACTAGCACGAAAAAAATACTGACCAGTTCCGACAATGGCTCATTGTCTGGCTACAGTTTACTGTGGGATTAAGTATATTCTAATGCCCTAAATTAAGTGTCCGGGTGCTGGCTGGCTCAGGCTTACTAGGTTAGGCGGGAGGTGTTGAAAAGACGAAGCTTCCCAGCCGCAGTTTGTGGCCGCCCTGCTCTGCCCCCCCGGGGCTCGGGGCCGGGCTGGGGGTCCCGGTACCCGCTGCTCCTGGTCCCGGTGCTGGTCCCGGCGGGGCAGTTGCGGCTTCTCCGCGCTCTCCTCCTCGAGTCGTCGCCCCTTCCTACCATCCCTCTTCCCTTTCCCTCCGTTCGCCAGGCCCTGCGTCCTGTGTCCCAGCCCTGCCGCCTCCCAGCTTCCTTCCTCCCGGCCATTGTCGCCCTCCCACCTGCCGGGAAGAGGCTCCGGCCCGCCTCCCCCGCGGGGTTTCCTGCCGCTGGGCGGGCAGGAAGGCCCCGAGGCGCCGCGGGGCCCCGCCGGGGTGGCGACCGCTGAGGGGGGCGCGCTCCGGGCCCCTCCCGCCCGGCCCGGGCGGGCATCTCCCCCAGCCCGCACCCGGACCCCCGCTCTCCCCGGACCGGCCCCGGGGGCGAGGACGTGCTGCTGGGGGAGGAAGGTGGATAGAGTCCACCGGCAACCTGTGCTCGGGGATGGTTGTCCCCTAACGCACCTAGGGGAGCATGAGGTAGGACCCTACTGGTTTGGTGCACAACCGTAACTTGACCTTGTTTCATCCATGAGCAAAAGAGCCAGCTTTTGATCCAAGATAAAGCCAAAGGCTGCCTGCTCTGCTCTGAGCCGATTATCTAATTGTGTTTGAAAACTCCCCTGCCGAAGGCAGGTATCACCAACTTGCTCTGAAATGTTCTCAGTGCCTAAGTATGTGCAAACAGTCTCAAGTGAACAGCAGGAGAAAAAGCCCATGTGGATCTACACTTTTGTGTCGTTGTCCATAAATGTGAAAAACTTGTTCAAGGTGGACTTAGTGTACAGTGCTGTAGCGTGATAAAGGAAAAGAAATGTCATGGGTTGGCTTCTAGCTCATTCACAAATGGTGTTTGAAGGTTAGAGGGAGAAGATAGTAGCATAGTAAACTATCTGTATCAGAATGAACTAGAGAATGGAGCTTGGAGATACCTGTCAAGGAACTCTCTTGGTTAAGAAGAATCCCAAATCTTACAGTTGGCCACAGTTCTGTGTCTTTGTTGCCAATCCTCTCTTTTTAAAGGTTATCTCCTATTTTTTTCCCATAAGTGTTTTTGATTTCCTCTTTAAACTGTACCCTCTAAAGATCAGTCATTGCAATATTAGACACTGTTTTGTCTCTTCTGAAGAAAATATCCTGCAAAATGGAGAAACACATCAACCTTGACCGAGGTCCAAGTTATTAAAGCAAGGAAGAGGTTATTCTTTGGGGAGCTCAGTGAAAAAAAAAAAAAAGGACACAATAGAAATATTAAAGGAGTACTGAACAAAATAAATGGCTTCTTACTTGTCCAGGAGTCAGACTGTTAGCAGTGTAAAGTATGTGACCTAGGATGCATGGAAGGGGTGGGGGAAAGAGATCAAGATGAATGATCTATGGTAAAACAAAGCTGAAAGTTTTGGTATAGGCCAAGATTGTAGAATCTGTGGAAAATCAGTGCTAGACATAGCCTCATCACTGGTAATATGAGCCAAAATAGTTATCTGTCTTTTCTGGCTGAGAGTTACGATACACAGTACCTCCAATCTCAGTTGCCATGAACATAAGGTATTCTTCCCAAGATTTACATCTTTAAAATATATGAACTGTTCATAAGAGATTCCCAGGCGTTTAGTATTTCAGATACTTTTCTCAATCTTGTAGTTGTGATTTAAGAATTTTGGAATCAAACTTTCTGTTGAAATATGGAGCTTCCAGATTCTGTCCAACGATGACAGTCCTTGTTTAGCTCCTTGCCTTGAGTTCTTCCCAGCTCTTCCTCCTGGCTTCGATAAGACTTTCGCACATTATAAGAAGGAAGAAAACATTACCATTAAGTTCTGTGAATAGTTAGAGAACTCTACAATTACATAAAACTTACGGGTCATACACTTTATAGCTGACAGTAGACCAGTTCAGTAACTTGTTTCTGGGTTCATGTTCAGCTTAAGTTTAATGTACTGAAATGAAGCTGTTTGCTGTGCTTTTCAGGTGGAGTTAGTTAGCAGCTTCTATGCTGAAATTATCTAGTGGCTTATCTGAGAGAATTCTGGTTTTATCTATTTACATTCTTGCCAATATTTGACTGATCAGCTCCAGAATCTCCTCACTTCAGATTAAAAGTTTGCAATTTGGCAAGAAATACTGTCAGGCGGCCCAAGCCACATCCTTTTCAGTCACTGTGAAAATCATGCCCGCTGAGTTGCGAGTTTATGAACAGTCCTCTTCTTTGTGTGTGATCAGAAGTAAGAGCCTGGCATCTAAACTATCAAATGATTTTATCTGCTCAGAGCCTGCTTCAACCTATGGCTTTAAGGCCTTAGAAGATTTTTTTCCCTGAATGTTTTTTCCTCCCCGGATATTTTAATTCCAGATACAGAATTGGGTGCCTGGCTAAGAGGTGCAGGAGACACATGAGGTGAACAGAGATGTATTCTGGCAGAGTGCAACAGTGTGATAGGCGGGCAGGGGAAGGGGAGAGAGATGTAAATGGAGAAAGCAGATAGAAAAGGCTGCAGCCTGAATTCTAGATGTTTCTATGTACTGGCAAACCAAAAGGAGGTCTGATGGCCCAAACGGAGCTTCTATCTGCAAGGAGTTGTTCCTGGAGAAGAAGACAACTCACCACTGCTACCATATAGTCCAAGTGACTTGATTCTATGCTGTAGATTTTCACTTAGGTTCTGAATGCCCAAGATAGACCTCAAGTTGTGCTAATAACTCCTATGAGGGACAACAGTCCACATTGGGTGCCTTGTGAGCTAGTGCATTGGTTATGTGTTGCCTGCTTGTCCAGGGACTTCTCTGTCACAGCTTTGGGCACACAAGACGCAGGGCTGGCATGTTGTCTGCAAGAGCTGTCACACAAACTGGCAGATTCAAGGGTCTGAAAGGAAAGCTTCATGGTTAAGGCAGTGAACATCACTGTGGGACTGGGTTTTAGCTCTTCAGACCATTTGCTGGTGGTTTGCTCTTCATTTTGTGGTATTTTGTTTGGAGCAGCTGAAATCAAATTTATACTGTTGCAGGAAAGTCATTGGGTCCTTTGCTTATTGCCCCAAGAACTCAGGTCCCAGACATCTCACACTGGATGTTCCACGTTAGTGGATACCTTTCCCTTCAGTTTCTGTCCTTAATATTTTTGTGTTGCTTTCTTATTTATCCAATGTGGAAAATACTGCTTTCCCTTCAGTGTTGTTGTAGAGGCAGACCTCATGACTATAAAACCCTCCTTGATATTTTGATGAGTTCTGTATAAAAGTGTCATGGAAACTATTTATGCCAAGCAGAGAGTGGTATAGCATAGTAGACAAGGGTGTAGCCACATACCCATCAGCAAGAGTTCACAGAAAGGTTGATTAGTTGTCTCTTCAGCTGCTCAAGTAAGAAGTTTTGATCCATATATCCAACAGTCATCTGGAATTGTGTATGTAACCAGACAATTATTTTTTCTTTTGGTTTTGCTTGTGTGTTATTCGACATGTTCCGTGGACATTTGTATATGTTGCTGTTTGGTCAGGCTACCTGGAAGGAAAACTAGGTGTGATCTCTGTAGAACACTATTAAAACTGCATCTAAAACAAGGAAGTGGAAACTTATTTTCTCTGAGAGTGAATGGTAAAGGCCTTTCTGTTTAGCTATGATTGTACTATTAGTAAAATTTGGAGGTGTAAAATTTCCTGCTTGGGTTCAGTTCTGCAGTCACCATGAACTGGAAACAGACAATGACATATGGTCTCTAACACGGAATTTCCCCTTTCCCACTCGGAGTTGAGAGTCTAATTTTGAAGGGAAATGTTGGGTGAAATCCTGGTTCCACTCAGGTCAGTGCTAAAAAACTCAAACCAAACAAAGACTGTTGAAGTCAGAGAGACCAGGGTCCCCTGAAAATTCAGTGCCTTCCCTTCATCAACCAGCTGGTTTTCTCATTGAAGGTGGCAGAAGGGCTATAGTCTGTGAAATCACAGTTTTTACTATTCCTTTGCTTTGGAAAGTGCAGATAAAAATGCAGCGTTATCCTCCACACTCCACAACAGTATTAGACAAAAAACAGGCAGAAACATGATCTTCTATATAACTAATCAGAATCTTTTTGCTGTCTCCATACATATTTTTCCCAGGGTGCTAGGATGGTAAATATTTTAGCAGAGGGAATTAACTCTGCTTCTCTTCCTTTATGTTCTGTTATCAACAGGACTAGCCCACACCCTCACTTTGCCTCATTTTTGGCTCTGTTTCTAAACCCTAAAATTCCTGTTCCTGCATTGAAACACAATTAAATTGAAGCTTAATGTGGTGCCTGTTTTATGTAATCTTGCTTTCTGGCTTTTTTTATTCTTCCAAGTCTGAATCTCATGAATCAATGTGTATTCACGTTTCATCTGAAATTTTCTAACTCTTCTCAGTTATGCCCTAAAGCTTCCCTTTTTTGGTTTATGAAATAATAATAAAAAGCTTAACTCTCCAGATTAAGTTGTAACTGCTTTATACATTAGACAGACAATTTCAATTTAACAAAGTAAAATGGTGTGAGAGAGAAATTGCAGCTTGATTATTTTTTAAAATATTCAGATTAGAGTGTCATCTTTTATGAGGTTTTTTATAACCACTTAGATTGATACAACTCTCAAAAGCTGCTCTGTTTTTCATCACCCATTCTCATCTGTAAAACCTTCATTTTTATTAATCTTTGTACAATCTGTACAACTTTGAGATTTATCATTTTAAAAGAGCTACTCTGCGAGTGTTAAGGATTTGCTGGGCTAATGGTAAACGCAAGCGCTTCTCAATACTCTACAACACATAGCGCTTGCTTAGCGTTTTATGTTGCATGAGTCTTTGTTTCCCAGTTATCTAGAGTTACATTTTATGGCTCTGTTTCCAGGTCTGTTTCTGGCTGTCTAGAACCGGAGAACAAAATATACTGGGTCCTTTTTTTCACCAACTAGCTTGAATTCTAAACATTTATAGTCCAGTCCTGTCATTGTGCAGTTGCCATTGAAGTTAAAGGGAATTGTCTATTTACAAGTAAAGGCAGAAGTGTGAGGCCAAATCCTTCAGTCCTTCCTTGAACAAAAATTCCTGCATATATTGTTAGCAAATCCGGGCACATATTGCAGTGCTTTGGTGGAGATCTAGGCTGTTATCTGGTCCTGAGAATCTAGTGGGATAATTTTTCATTACTATTCTTATAGATTTGGTGGCCTAAGCATTTGAGACGTTGTTTCTCTGCCGGACTAGAAGAGACGACGGTTAAAGAGTCTCCTGTTCTCTTAAGATTTCCATTCACTTAATGTACTGCAGGTATAAATTAGTCAGTTACTTGTAGTGCTCACGTATGTGGGTCTACATCTGATCATTATCTCTTGTATGCAATAAAGCAGGCGTTTGAGTTTCAGTAATGTATTTAGGAGTTTTATATAGTTTCTTCAATCAGTGCTTTTATTTAGTATATAAATTGCAACAATATGAAACAAGCCAACTGTGCAAAGTGTGGTATACACTTTGTAGCCTACATCATGGATGCACTGAGTAAAGAGGCTGGAAGAAAAAAGATGGTATTTTACAATGAGGTTACTATCGATGTGGAGTGAAGATCGAAGTTTAAGCAGCAGCAATGTAGGGATGGTTCATGAAAACTCCTCCTGCAGTTTTCCAGTTCCCCTGCTGACTGGAAAGAACATTCACCTGTTAATTTCCACCTCCCTGAAGGTCAGATCATTCTGTACTGCTTCATAGGGAATAAATAGCATTTTAACCAAGAAATCTCATGTGATCCATTTTGCTGTCATCCTCTGTATGACCACGCTGAGTACCAGCCAGTGTTGATGGAAATGGGCCCAATGTAAAATGGGAACTAGGGCTCCCAATTATTGAAGAATCTCTTCTAGGCACCTGTGTAAGGAGACACCTATTTGTTACTTAGTATATTATGGGTCAAGAGGCTCAGAAAACAAATTTTAATCTGCAAGGCTTCATAGTTGTGTATACAGTTTTAGTGAAGTATAACTAGAAATAATGGGAGGAGGTGTGAAAAGGGCTGAAGGGTGAGGAAGGCTTCCCAATTGTGCAATAAAAGTTGAGATGGAGATCATTTGGAGGATACCTCTCATTCACAGAGCCATTCCCTAAGGCACAGACAGGGTCTTTGCTCTGCTCCTAACTCCTGGCAGGAATTATTTCAGAACCAACTGGTCTTTACAAAGCCAGTTATCACTGAAAGATGAAACCCACATGAATCTGAAGGGAAAGTTCGGCTGTGTTTTATGGTGTAAGCTTTTACCACATATTCCTGTTCCTCTTTCTAAAGTTTCTGTCCTGGGAATTCTTCTTGTCCTTTTTTTTATGGTAACGTGTAAGGCTGCTAGCACAGGCGTGAATGAGAGGTTACACGGTTACTCAGGCTGACTAGTGCTGAAGTTTATATTTACCCTTGGTTTGCTGCTACATTACAGATCAGGAATAGCTTCTACTGCAGAATTTCCTCCTTATAGATAGTGGTTCTCATTTAATTTGTGTTTTAAAAGCCACAGTTTAATTTATGATTAACACGGGTATCACCATAGGTGGGGTGCTTTTCAACCCTTTCTTTTGACATATATGGACTTGCTGCTTTTCAATAGAGAGGAAAGCTTGATGCTGGTGGGGAACCTGAATTGAGCAAATAATTTGTTACTTGTATTAGGGAACAAAAGGCCACATCTGGGCCTTGAGTGAAGAGGAGACCCTGTTTATTCAGATGTGGTACATATCTGGAGAAGAGTTTAATCCATAAAAATCAGATAATGGTTTCTTCCTTTGTCTGTTATTACAGATAATATTACAGATCAGAGATACTTTCTTGCCACCAGACTATAACTTATTTCATTATGGTCACCTGTGTGCCACTTAAAATTGAAGTAAACAGAGCACACCTTCCTAAAAGGTGTACCCTTTGATTTGAATAGTGAGGTGGAACCAGGATTTGAAACTACTGGTTTAATCAGGGAAGGACTTGATGTAAAGGGACTGCCAGTTGGCAGCCTGCAAACCACTATGAGGACAGATAACCAGGAATGTAACCCAGACTCCGCAGTCATAGCCACAAATACCACGAGGTTCACAAACCCTTTAGACATCTCCCTCATTTTAGGTCCACTGGCTGTTCTGCAAATCATTTAAGAGGTTTAAAACTTCCTTGTAATTCTACTCTGCACATGAACTTTGAGTGAAGAGAAAGGAAGGACCAGTGAAATGAGAGTCCGGGCCTCAGGGACCCTTTCAAATTGCTATTGCAAGCATTTGGCAAGGGCTGGGATAACATCCTATGTATCCATCTCTGTCCCCAGCTCTGTGCCCTTGGGCTTTGTTCTGGGCTTTCTAATTTCTAGTGCAGTGTAAAACATGAACATTTACCATCACCAATGCATGTTAATGCACATACGCACTGATATAGGATACTAATTTAAAAATAAAACCTAAAATTTATTTACATAATATTGATATTGAGAAGGTTGAAAACAGGAAACACAACGATGTTCTGAATGTTCTGAACAGGAGGATGTAGGATTTTGAAGAATATAATTGGATAAAATATATGGTTGTGACACCACCAAGACACAATAAAGGTTACAGATTTTTAAACTAATTGTGATGATGCTGCATGAGGAATCTTGGAAATCTGTAGCTGGTAGAGATAGGCTGGTTTTGATTTTTTATTTTTATAAAGGATAAATTTGTAGCGCATCCTGCAAACTGGTACATGGGATAAATAGTTTGGACATTGATTTGTAATCTCTGTTTATGAGTACATGACTGCTATTCTTATAAATGTCATCACTTTCTTGGTAGTATCTGGTAATATCTGAGTCATGAGGTGCTGACAAAAATCCACTGCACTTAATGTGAAACCTGAGGCATTTTGCTCATTCCAAAAGATATTAGCAATAGCCAGCCCCGCATTTAACTGATGAATAATGTGTACATGTGCACATGACACAGTTATGCTGCTATGCGGATTTTTTCCTCTTACCTAGAATCTTTGTGGAAATACACCAGAGTTCAAATAATGAATTTTTAGATTTTTTTTATACTGGACTGTCTTAATGGATACTAATAGCTGTATGTATGGAGTCAGTGCATTGTGCCAGCGGGAGCAGATCCATACGAAGGCAGAGCAGGCTTCCTTTGCTGAATTTCATTTGAACTTGGATATCCTGGCTATAAAAGCGAACTCTGTGTATGTTATCACCGACTTAAGAGATGAAACCTCTCACATGGAGCTGAGTACTGAAAAAATATTTCATTTTTCCATTATTCCCCTCTTTATTTACAGCCATACAGCAGGATATGAAAATGAGAACCACAGTGCTCCCATGTTATACAGCTGTGGGGCCCAATACAGAATACACACCCATGGAGTTTTTAGAGGCATACAAGTGAGTATAGCAGGGCATTCTTCATAGGGAAGTAAAACTGCTACATGTTTATAATGTTCATTTACTACTTCGCTAGTATTTATAAACCCATCCTGGATTTGTGGTTTCCTTGTGTTATCAAGAAATGCTGTGCATAAGTGTCCTGACTTCAACGAAGCCACTGAACTGTAATGTAAGATTTCTTTCTGACACAGTCATTTAAAATTGTTTATTTCTTCTTCTAAAGCCTATCTGTGGGTCAGTATTCCTTACCAGCTTCTCAGGAGGGTCCAAAATACACAATCCAGGTTCCAGCTTCTAGCTCCAATCTATTTGACTGTGTGAAGCTCCTGTGGTCACAATGGACTATGTCTGATAACTATATACAAGAAAACGTTAGAAGACATTTTGCATTTACATATTTCTGAAACTTTACTAATTCAAACATATTTCCTTAAAACAAAACATAATGTTTGTTTCCTAATGACTAAGTAATTAGTGAGTATTTGGAAGGAACTTGCCTTTCATGGGAGTTAATTTCCTCCCTTTCTGAAACAGTCATATCATCAATCAATAGCACTGTAAAAAAAATATGTCTTCTTAAAACTGATGGCAAAATCATTACATAATATTTGTCTCTTTTGTGTTGCTCTGTGTTGTCAACATACATCTGTGTTTTTAGATAGTATCTTTTCTCCTTTTCCTTTTCTGTATAGTGTAGCAAGTCATTATTCAGTGGCAAGCGCTCAGAAATGGGCTTGTGAGCCAGCTTTTGTTGAGTGAATAAAAGTAAGCAGTTGACATTGTTTAAGGAAGTTAATTATCGCAGGAGGAGAAGATCATCTTTGATGGAACGTTGTGACGGTGGCCAAAATGCATTAAGGCTGAACTATTCACCGGCTCCACCTAGACAGTCTTGGTGTCATTTTTTCTTTTTCTTTTTTGTTCTGTTTTGTTTTTTACCATTTTGTATTAACCCAAACCATTCATTTCCCTGTCTTTTAACTTCATATGAGTATTTAAAATAAAGACAAGAATGCTACTCTGGCTTGTGCTCTGATCTCTTACACTGGTATAAGCCTGAAAGAATTTCATATGCCAATGAGTGTTCTTCCAGGATTGTGTGATTATACATGAGGTCAGAATGTGTAGCCCATTTAATCTTGTATATAAATATTGGTGAGAGAATTTCAAAAGTAGAGTTCACTGTATTTTGTCTTTGAATAATTTTAATACTCTGCAAAGAACAGATTAAGGTACACTAAGGTTGTATTTCATCAATGTAGAACAAAATAAAATTGCCTGCTTGCAGTATAATATATTTAAATATCTCTTTGTTGTGGAGAAGTGCCTCTGATTGTTTGTCTTTGAATGTGTGAAGTAAAAGCTTGAGAACATACACACTGCATTAGCAAGTCTCTGTCATTGTAGGATGTCCGACGGGTGCCAGGAGTAGCTCCAACTATTGTCCGATCGGCAAGTGAGACAAATGAAAAACGTCCCTTCATGTGTGCGTACCCGGGCTGTAACAAGCGATACTTTAAGTTGTCCCATCTACAGATGCACAGCAGAAAGCACACTGGTAAGTGGTGGCCTGGACTGGTGTAAATCACAGTGTAGCACTGGGCAGCAAAGTGGGCAGGGTGGTTTTAAAATAGCATGAGGTGCAAGAAATGATCTGCCAGGTCAGGGGCAGCGAGAATGTGTCAGGTGAGGTATGTGTGTGCTCTGTCATCTGGGCAATCCCTCTTCTGGATGCAGAGGGCTCTTTGGTGAAGAAAAGCACAGAGCGGTGCTGACAGCAAGGAGATCACCTCCCTCTCTTCCTGTTATAGGGCATCATTCAGGGCTGTGAATCTTCTTGCTGCAAATCTTGACTGTTGTTAACTATTAAGAAGAGGAGGAACCTAAACATTTAGACATTTGTCCTCCTGTGTAAGCCTTCTCTGGTTGGGGGTGGAGGCAGGGAGTGATTGGCAAATGAGCTTCCTTGATATGGGATCTTTCTCTGAAGAACTGAGCCTGAAGCCAGTCATTTGTAGGCTGAAATCTGGATTCTCTCTGAGCTCAAGCAACATAAGTTACATCTCAAAATGTGGAAATCAAATGCTCTGTTGCATCTTGCCAAAGAATAAACAGAATTATTTCCCCTATCGGGAGATTTATACTGTTGGAAGTATATAATTACGATATACCTTTAGATATGCTCCTTATGCATTTTTTTAATTGCTTATCATATTTTTATTTAGATGGTTCTTTCTGTGCTAATCTAAAGATCTGTGGATAAAAATCTATAAATGTGGATGCTCAGTTAACCATTAATATGATGGAAGGTCAAAGGGACAACAGGAAGGTAGCCCATAATACTGTGAGCTAACAGATTGCCTAAGATTTCATAAAAAATAATTGCAAACGTCTCCTTTTGGAGACCATGTGCTGACATTAGTTAATCGCATAAAATACTTGTAGGTGGGAAATGAACATTACAAAACATTTTTAATTTCTGAATGGGCAAGTCACAAAATAGTCAGATAGACATAGAATCACAGAATCATAGAATGGTTTGGGTTGGAAGGGACCTTTAACACTCATCCAGTGCCACCCCTGCCATGAGCAGGGACATCTTCACCAGCTCAGGTTGCTCAGAGCCCCATCCAGCCTGGGATGTCTTCAGGGATGGGGCATCCATCACCTCTCTGGGCAACCTGGGCCAGGGTCTCACCACCCTCAGTGTAAAGAATGTCTTCCTCATGTCTAACCTGGATCTTTCCTCTTTTAGTTTTAAACCATCACCCCTTGTCCTACCACAACAGGCTCTGCTGAAACAGGCCCATCTTCTGTGTTGCTCAGGTTACACATTCAAAATAATTTAGGTTGTAACTGAAGTGTAGTGTAGTCTTTAGAGCTGGACGCCTACAGAAATGCTGTTCTATTTTCTGTTAATAAATTGGAAGCCGAAGAAAATTTGGAGATCTTTTGGAGTCCATTAACTGCAATATTTTTCTTGAGTATGCCTAAACATTTCTGAATTTTTCTTATAATCACTGTTTCTTTCATTTGTAAAATGATTTACACTGTATTTTAACAGTCATAATTTGTTTGTTCTGGTCCCGTATTTTATTCCATTTAGTTGCTTGGCTTTCACAGTATTATTTCTGGATGCATCACAAGGACTTTAACTTAAATCTTTTATTTTCCTTAGCCAGAGAAGATTTCCAGCATTGTACCACATATAAACTAGGCATGTAGAGCCACAAAAGCCCCAGAACACATAGGGAATAGGACTGTGGCCACCTAGCATCCCTAGAGAGACTTCTCTCTTTGTCTTTGAGGTCATCCATGGCCCTTCCTTTTCCTTTGGTTTATGTGATAGTGGAATGGGATAGAAGATATTTCTTTTTTCCCCTCCAAACACCTCTTCTGTACGGCTGGTCCCAGATTTTCTGCCACTATATTTTGATATGATGATAACAAAACTCATTTATTCTCAAACCATCACAAGTTGCTTTCCATAAAAGGCCTAGTTGATTCCCAAAACTCATATTTGTTGAGACAGGGGTTGCCATTGATAAGACCATGTAAGATCTGAGGTTGGTTGAAGCTGAAGAGAGGCAGCAAGGGACAGTGCACAGCTGGTTTGAGAACTGCTGGGCGATCTTGCCCAGCTGATACATTCAGCTTCAGCATCAGAAGGGAGGTCTCCCCTATATCAAACTGCCAGGTTTTTCTCCTGAGTATGGGTACTAGATATTTCCTACGGTTATTATCTGGAAATTTTAGTTACCAAATTCCCAGCTGCTGTAGAGGCTTAGAGTATGATGCTCTTCATTTCTAGTCTCCTTCTGTCATCTTTTAGTCCTGGTTTTTGGGAATGCTTGGTGAAATATGGTGTATGGGAGCATCTGGAGTGGAGAGTCAATGAATGCTTATGAATTAACATAATTTCTTGGCTGCTTGGTGTAGTAGAGAGTCTGGACTTGGTGGCCATAATGGTCTTTTCCAGTCTTGTGCTCTTCAGAAGTCCTGGGCAGTTGAACCAACTGTTGTGATGCAAATCCATTTCTCCTGTCCTTTGTAGCTTAGTCTCTCTCTCTCACCCTGACTTTTGTCTCCTGCTTGTGGAAAAGCTGTTTGTCAAAAGCAAAATTTGAAAACCAGTTTTCTCCAAGGCCAGATCAATTATCACTGTGAAGAATGTGTATGTCTTGTTGATAACTGTAATAGTAGCTGCAGTTCGCACTTCTCTGCACCTTCTTTCTTTTCTCCATCTGCTTGTTTCTATAAGTTGGGGGATATCTTAAGGGGCCAGTATGACTAGAGTGGGCTGTTGGTTTATGTTGTTATTTATCTGGCTGTTTCTTTGGCTCTCTGATCAACTTTCTGTTTGTAACTCAATGAGTTCCAAAACACCATTCTAGAGTTCTGTACTAGATACAGAAATCTGGCTTGGTGGAATGAGCATATTAGACAGAAAGTAGTTGGCAAACATAGCACCAAATGTTCTTATTAAACAAAGGGATGTGTCTTTTCTGCTTCAATGTTTTGATGGGGAGGAATCCCGATGAGCCAGTCTAAAGTCAGGAGAGCTGTCAGATCACAGCTTAAGTGGAAGATAATTCAGTTGTGTTTGGTACACCTCTCTACAGCCAACATAAAATTCCACTGGTCCTCCTATAAGGTGTTTCTGGATTCACTCATGGGTTTGAAGCTCTTCCACCTTTCTTAATGTAGCGGTAGGTCAATTTTTTAAATTATGAACACGTGATTTGCCAACAAGCTGTTACATATACCTAATATGAAACCAGCAGATAGTATCTTTGCAGAATAACATTGGCTCTTGATTATCTTTTTTCTTTCTGTCATAGATACTTACAGAGGTCTGGCTCATCAGATCTTCCACTCCTCACTGGCTGCAGTATTGCAGCAGGGCCCTGAAATACAAAGTTGGATTCTGTAATCAGTTTTTACCAATGTTTCAACATAGCCTTCATTGAAAATATGTTGACATTTTGTACCCTCCAAGACTGCTTATCCATTGTTAACAATGCCTTCATTGAAACATGTACAGCCAAAAAAGCTTTTTTCTTATCTCGGTGTATTTTGCTGCAGTAGATAGACCTCTGAAAAGAAATGCAAAAATACATATAACTTTTCAACAGTACAGCAAATAATGTGACTTGTCATCCTGTGGCAGACTTCAGAGATTTCTTTGTGTAGACAAATTGATGTCTAGACCCCCATAAATTTCATTTATGGTGGAAACATCAGCATTCTTGCCAGAGACCCTTTGGGTTCAGTGTCACACATTGGAAATCCTGGATTTACCCTAATGGAAAACTGAGCATCTTTGCAGAGAAAATGTCCTCTGCCTGTTTGCCAGGGATATTCTTCAGCCTAAATATGCTCGACTGCAGGTATGAGCTTCTACAATGAAGTATGAGAATCTGTAGATCAGGAAGGTTGTCCCTTATGTCGTAGGGGTGAGTGAAATTCACTCAGAGGTAAATTTCTGAGGTGTAAGTAATGCAGTCTAATACTGATTTTTGTGCTAATCATCTAATAATTATAGATTTGCTTTGACAAAAGCAAATATCCTTTTACCATGGCATGTGCCACCATGCTGCTAACTGCTTTACGATCACTAGTGCAGTTCATCATTGCATCACCTTGGGTGTATCTCTGCATAGAGACGATAAACTGATAAATGGGTGTGATTGCAGCTGAGCTGGACACTCATAGGCTCTCCCACTGCATAGGCTCTCCCCTGCCTGCTGTGCTCATGTCTAGGACAGTGCTCTCTCATTAATGTTGCTTTGAAATATCGACCTTCACACTTCAGCTGTGGAATTCCCTTCTGCAGGATATGCTGGAAGCTGAGAGAATATGTGGGTTCAGGAAACAATTGGATGAATTAATAGAAAGAAACTCCATGAGTGTTAGACAGAAAGCCGCCTTCGGCTTGGGAAGTTGCTAACTCATGAGCTGCTGAATCCTGGGAGGGTGTCCAGGGCAAGTTCTGCTGCACCCCTGCTGTCTTCTGCTCTCCTGCAGGCACCATATTTCATCTCACCCAGCATCGAGAGCTTTTAGGCTTTCATTTCTGTGGAATAAAAATGCTTATCTATTTACAATTCAGATTAGTTTCAAAACAGTGATGACATCTCACACCTGAGCTATGGTTTGAAGATGAGAGAAAACATTGCCCATAAGGGCTCCCTACTAAATAAAGAAACATACTATTTATCCAAGTTTGCTAAAGCAAATTATATTGAATAGAAAAATGCTACATTAGCAAGGTAAAGTTGTGATTGTGGGGCTGTGCTCATTTGATTAAGTGAATATACAAGAAAAGGAATTAGATCAGCCTTCAGATTCTCATTCAGACTTGCAGTCTCCTATTTCGAAATCAGCCTCTCCTCAAGTCTTCCTGTTGGTGGAGGCTTTTGCTCTTGCAGCACTCCTTCATTAAACCAAATGATCATGAATGTTTTCTGCAACTACAGCAGTAGAAATTTCTGTTTTCCCATGTGTCTGTGCAAATGAATTTGCTCCAGAGAAAGTGTGCATGCTTCCTCTAGTTTAACTATTTCTCAACAAATAGGTTTATTTTATCAGAAGCATTTATTGAGATGATTCACACTTGTTCTGCAACTGTTGAGCTTTATTTTTTCTAAATATTTTCCTAAATATTAAAGAACAGCCATTCCCTCTATCCTCTCTCAGCCTGACTATTTAGTTATGCACCAAATTTATCCTTTCTTTTGTCTGCCCTCTCACAGTAATGAAATGTAAATAATCAGGGAAGCACCCGAGTCACAGGTGGAAGGACTTCGGGAAGCTTCATCTTCACCTCCTGTTTAGTTTAGAAATTGTATATGATCACATAGGAAGGTGACAGCATTATGGGATGTTTTTCATCCATTGAGAAACTTTAGCCTTTTACTGGAGAGGCTCTAATAGGCCTGGGGAAACTAGACACTGCTCTGACCCCTCTCTGTGTAGTGATTTAATGAGGTACTAACAGACTTTGTCTAATCTGGGACATTTCTGTCGTCCTGTTCTGATGAAACTATGAGAGTTAACAGGTATGTAATGGTTGGCTTTGGCAGGAATTTTGTTTGGCACTAGCTGACATGGAAGATGTAGAAGGAAAGAGAAATTAGGATTCCTGTCCAAATATTTTGCCTCTTTCTGTTTGTTTGCTTTTTGCTTTCTACGCATGGTCAGCATATCCCTGTGTAGGCATCTTGGATTGCTTCCTTTAATATATTCATTGGTCAAATTTATCCTTAATTTAATCAAGTTTATATTTCAAAGTATTTAAAGAAATACATGCATGTGCATGCCATCAGAACCGCTATACTGTTCTATTCAAATACCTCCTTAACCATCTTCTGCGTTTATATTGCAATTAGCAGACAATCATCCTGTCACTGCATTCTGCTCTGCTGACATTCCCCCTCTTAAATCTGCCAAAGGGCTGAATTCCTTGGAAGTAAGTGGTTTCTGAAAAGCAGGCACCCCCCAGGGAGTCCTTGCGGTCAAAGTGTATGGAACTATTTCAAACACCTGTGGCAACTTTAATCCCTTATGCTAATAAATTAAGCACAGCAGACATGGAAATTGTCCACACCTAAGTCTGAGAACCAGTAAACTCCTTGGGGTGACTGTCACAGGAAGTTGGCTTGTTCTTCCAGATTTAGTTGCTTTTGTAAAATTTTGATCTTAGCTGCAGCAGTACGAATTTGGAATGTTCTGCTTAATATGCTATTTATACTGTGTTACCTAGGTTAGAAGGTTTCTGCTTTAAACTAAAAGAGTTCTGAGATACCAGTGCAACCAGAATACCTTTTCCTCATCATAATATAATCTGAAATGCAGACACTTGCAATGTAGATGTATGAAAGTGATATATTTTTTTAAAAAAAGACCCACAAAATTAAACTCACTGCCCAGTTTGGCTGATTTTTAATTCAGCTGCTTTGTGCTGGACCCTTGTTTTACATCTCAGCTTTCCACAGCAGACAAAGCAGGTTCCAGCTCCTCTCTTGGTACCTTCCAGGTAAAACCCAGGATTCTCCCAGCTTTGCAATGAGAGATGTTGCTCTTGTGCAGAGGCCTCTGTGCAGGGCTGTGGCACCCTAAACAGACTTTACACAGGTATAAATGTAATATCAGAGGCTCTTGTAGGATTCCAGTATTGTCCAATGGGGTCTTAGATGAGATGCGACTCAGATCTGAAAGATCATAGAGGTTCTCCTGGAACAGAATATGGATTAGGTGGTTTTATTTTTCTATTTGTTTTTAATTTTATTTTCAGCAACTCTGTGGTGTGCGACATGCTAGCAATTCTCCCCTCTTTCCCCAAGCTCCTCAATTGTTGCATTTCTTTTTGCATGTTTATGTGGCTGGTGAAGTCCTTTGCATTGAACACCATGTTCATTAGAGACACCAGCTTATAGGGATTTAATTTGTTTTCCAAGTCAGAATCTCACTTTTGCTCTCACAGAAAACCCATCCTGATGTTCTCTGCTGAACTGTATGGGAACTGGAGGAAGAGCTTATATTTACATGAGGCTTTGCAGCTATTAAAAGGCTTGTCCGAGGGAGCTGTGCAGCTACATGTGAAATTCTATTCAATGGTGCTTTCCAAAAGAAACATCATGGGTGTTTTGGGGAAGGATATGTATTTTTTTGTGGTTGAATTTTGCTCATTTTAATTTAATTCATTTAGTGTGGTTAAAATTGCTGCCTACATGAATGCCATTGGCTCAGCTTTTGCTTCAAATCCCATTTAGAGCAAACTGCAAGTTGTTCCCTTGTACAAACTATGTATTACTGAAACAGGTGGAAAGGGTTTTATATGGTTTTCAGAGAGATGTAAACCAGGAGATTTCTGTTCTTTTCCATCAGAAAACAAGTAAAAAAAAAATCACGCAACCTGACATTTTTTGTGGCTTTAGCCTAATGAGCTCTGTTTTTAGAATGAGTGGAGTAAAGATCAGTGTCAATGCAGCAGAATGGTGTCAGCCTTTCCCTACTATTTCCAGCACAATTGTATGCTTTTAAAGCAAATTAGTCTTGATGAACTGCTAGACTGCTTTAGACAGGAGGGAAATCTAAGTCTTCTAGTGTAATATGTTTCATCTTCTGATTCTCATTGATGTGTTCCCTCCTTTAGCCATTTTTTTCTGATAAACCATTTGTCCTTTACAGGTGAAAAACCTTATCAGTGTGATTTTAAGGACTGTGAACGAAGATTTTCTCGTTCAGACCAACTCAAACGGCACCAAAGACGACACACAGGTTTGTTGACAATGCATCTCAGCTCATTGGAGTTCATCTCTATATGCTAGCTGTGATCCAAAAAGTATACTTCTGAAATTCTATTTTTCTGATGTTGTGTGTGCCTATAGATGATGCCTGCAGTGCCAAATTCTTGAAGTTAGCTTTAGGAGAGGACTGTAGCTGAGCCATTGATTTGGCATTTCAGTGCTACTGTGGTTGTACAGGTCACCCTTTAATCCTGCTGCCACCTTTTTGAAACAGTTTTCTTAATGAAACTCTTTATACCGGTTGCCAATACAGCGAATATATTATTTTACAAAAAAAAAAAAAAAAGAGAAGCAATTCTGCAAGAAAAAGTTACCAATGAGTAACGTGATAAAAGCTGTTTGTGTGGCAATGCTAATAGGTGGAAGCTGCATGTGCATAACCTGAAAGGCTGGTGGGATTACTGTGCACTTGCATGTGGAAAGCTGCAGTGGAGAAGGAGAAGCCACACCAGCTATAATGCTAAAGATACTTACTCAGCAAACCACTTAAGCTTAGTTTTGAGCCTTTGTTGAGTTCTGCCAACTGAAGAAGGGTTCTAGGAGCAGCAAGGAGAGAAATACCAAAGATTTGGCTGGTTGGAACACACAAATAACCTGGAAAGTGTGCAGCAGTTCACATATAATAGAGTGGGCAGCAGCAGTCGTGAATGGTGCTGGGTCCCAGCGAGACTGGCATCTCTTTTTCAGTAAGTAATTTACTGGGTGAAATGCTCTGAGACAGCCAAAACTGCTTGTGAGTCCAGTCCAAATTCAGCAAGTTGGTTTTTGCGCATATGCCGTTTTCTAGAAATGTCAAAATGGCCCATTTCAGCATTTCAGGAGTTCTTAGAGGTCCAGATTAGATTGACAGGGGATAGAGTGGGTCTTCTGAAAGCCACAGAAGAGGAGCTGGCGGTGACTCCAGCCTCCTGGCTGGGAGTGGGACATGAGAAGGGCCGCAGAGTCCTTCTCTGTGACTGAATGCCCACAAGAAATTGCATTTGGGTCTCTTGTTTCTCAGGGAGCAGCCTGACAATTGGTTTACTCGTTATTCTGTGGTAGATTTCTGCCTGATGCTTTTCTTGCTCAAGGTGTCCTGCCCCACTTATGTGGTGTTATGGAGATATGCAGGAAACACCTCTGAAATCTGGTGGTAAAAGTACTGATACATTTTTAGCAACTGCATGCTAGAACTTACCTGTGTTAAGCAGTCCTCAAGACTTAGTATCAGTGTGTAAAGTAAGCAGCAGAAGTGTAAATTAAGCTAAGCCTATTTGGAGTATATTAAAATATATCTCTGCACCTCTGTTCTTCTTATGTCACGTTTGCTTGTACACAATGCCGATAGAGCCAAGCCACAGGATCAGGATTAAGAAAGTTTGCAGATGCTCCTCAGTGAACGAGTGTGAGTGGGTGTTTGTTTCTGCTGGTGCTGTTTGGTCCCACAGGCCCAGACATTGGAGAGGAGGTTTTGCAAAGGGGTGGCAGCTCATTCGTGGCTTCCTGCGCTGTGTGGGCACCAAGCTGGGAGGAGCAGTTACAGTAACTAGTACAAAAAATCCAGACTTTAGAAAATTCAGAAATAGCTGATTTCATTCACCCTTCCAAAAGGCACTGGGATATAAGAATATACTCTTTTTTTTGGTGTCTTTTCAGGTGTGAAGCCCTTCCAGTGTAAAACCTGTCAGAGAAAGTTCTCCAGATCTGATCATCTGAAGACTCATACCAGGACTCATACAGGTAAAACAAGTGCGTAAACTTTTCTTCACATTTATATTTCATTATTTTTAAAGTTTAAATCAATGTTGTTGTAAATTCTATGATTAGAAGGACTTTGACCCAGATTTAAATATTCAAAAAAACAGCAAGAATTTCAGAGCGTGCTGATTTTTCACTGTGACCAAATTCCCCAAGTGTCATAGTCACTTTTCACAAAGGGATTTAGGTGATTTTGGAAACTACGCTTTCCTTCTCCATGTTTAAAGAAATATCAGCTTGGCAAAATATATTTTGTCAGCTATTGTGAAATGAACATCATGGTCTCAGCCCACAAATGTCAAGTTGATCTACTGCCTTCACTGAAAAAAACCCCTGCGAGATAGAAATTTTAATTCTAGCTTCAGACGAAGGTCTGTAATCTAAAGTATTCGTGCCTACTCGTGCTTCTCCTAAGTGTCAGTTGAGCCTAATGCAGCATAGCACGGCAAAGCTCTTGCTGTTGCTGCTTGTGCTGTAATCTCTCCAGAAGATAAAAGGAGTGCCTTTTGCAAACTCACACTGACAGACTCTAAAGTAAAAGCTTACTCAAATATTCAAGGACCTTTTTGTAGAAACCATAGTATTTCATATAAATACAGGGGAAAAAAAAAAAAGGAGGCCATTTTAGTCTACTCTGCTCTCACGTTAATGTAAACACCATTAAGGAGCAACTACAACCTCTATATTTTAGCTATAAGTTTTAGAAATATTCCTGTGAACCAACACTTTCTCTTCCATTCCGCTGCGTACGCAGTATTTTTACTAAGTAATTGTTTACCGAGCACTTCGACATGTTCTTTGATGTCACAGTGTTTTCTATACTGGCGTTAACCTTTTAAATTCAGTCTCTGTACAGATGGACAAGGAGCCTGCAAATCTTTTTCTCCCTGCTAAGGAGTCTTTTTTCTCTTCCGGACCATAAAAAGACATATTTAAGACGTGCAAAAATAAAAAGGCAATTTTAATAAAGGAAATGATTCAACTGAGAATACTGGCATTTTCTGTGGCACCGGCCAAAGAAATGCTTCAAGTAATGTCCATATCTGCGCTTGCAATGTGCACATGGTAAAGGGCACGGCTGTGTTCCTGGGTTCTCCCCATGCTGAGCTGCAGGGTCTGTGGGCATTTGCATGAAGAAAGGTATTTTCTTACTCACCAAGAGGTAAAGTTCTGGTAGAGACAAAGTGGCAAGTGGTTGTCACATTCCAACAAGTCGGGATAAACTACATTCTCCATCACATTTCATTGCTAATTGATCTACTAATTCATGACTTTCATGACCCCAGTCACTTTTTCTCCCGGATTAGCTAAATCAGTGAAGAACTTGCTCTCTTTTTCCTGGTGAAACTCATCTCCCTGTTTTAGTTCTTCCTTGCTGCTGGTGATCCAAGCCCATGCTGCACTCATTGCCGAGAGCAGCCTCACAGCACAGACTCGGGTGGGTTTGCCACCCGCCCCCAGCTCCGGTTCAATGCGAGTTCCGCAGCCCAGCTGCGTGTTGCTGTGATGATGCTCCTGTCGGTGGTTTCGGATATGTCATGCTTTGACTGTAAAATACATGTATTCTGGGGGGAATGAGCATGAGTGGTGGGTGGGGTTTTTTCATCTCCATCCTGCCCTGGAGTTTCATTCCTCTTTCTTTCTTGTGCCCCCTAAGTTTTGCAATGAAACACCTAATGCAAGTTAACTTGCTCCACGTTAAATCTTGATGAGGCAAAGCACAGGTGACTTCTCTCTAAGTCTATCCTCATTTTAAGTCAGTTGCCAAACTATTTGTTAAGCTACAAATTCAGGGTTTCTCCCTTCCGCAAGCAATTTTACTGTGACAGCAATATTTGCTGTAGAAAGCAAAATATGAATCAAAGGAAAACTCTACACTTTAGCAATGGAAATGTGATTCCTGATATCTGTACAATGAAACTGTACAAAGTATTTTGTGCCCAACCTGGAACTAGTAGAGATTGGAGCCCCCTGTTGCGGGAGGACAACCAGAACGGCTTGTGAAACACCAAAACCACGTGGCTCTTACTGTGGTAATTTAGTGAAAAACTGACCAGTAAGAGGGAACTCGCATCAGTCTACAGAATGGTTATGGTAATGCCGCTGAGATGAAAGAAGACCACTTTACACAATCCGTGATTTTTATTAGTAGCTCTGACCACATCAATTTTGTCCCATACTGTTTTATGCGCTCATGTGAGATAGTTGATGCTTTTGCCAGCATGCATGTTAAGCATATAAAGTAGACTTTTATCCCCCTCCTCCCGCCCCCTTTGTGTATATTGCAAGAGACTTTGCAAACAGAAATACACAACATTTATGTCAATCCCAGATCCCCTTTTGGCTGAATTCGGGTGTTTGTGAAATGCACAGTGTGAGGCAAAGAAGAGAAGATGTCTGGGTGAGCTCGTACCACCCCAGTGTGTCTTGAACTGGAGAGTACGAGGTGTGTGCACAGCACTGAAGAGCTCCCAGAGCTGACCCTATTTTAAAGTATTGCATCTACTTTGGGGAGGAAAAAGAAAATGCAGTTCTAAAAGAAACATGAGTCACCAGGCACTGCTCTGAGCTAATGAAAGCATTCCATCAGCATTCCTGCGGCATCAGAAACATGGCCCAAAATTCCACTTACCCTTCGTAGGAAATTGAGAGACTAGATTAAACTATAAAAAGTTGATGGCATTTCTTGTTAAAATTGAATGTGCTTTGCTTGGGGTCATTTTTAGTGAATATGATGTTCATGGGGGTGTTAGAAATATCTTGATTATTTTGAGCCTTTAATATCTGCCGTAGATGTGAATCACAGAATCATAGAATACCAGATTGGACCTCAAGGATCATCTGGTCCAAACTTTCTTGGCAAAACCTACTTTATTTAGACAGTAGCGGGAAACTTTCAGTCTGGCTCAGCAGACTTCATGCTGAACTCTCTTGCTTCTACCATATTCACTTACACTCACCAGTTTCAAAGAACTTCAGTCAAAACTCATTGAACTTGCTGGAAAAAACTCTCCTTGACTTGAGGTCAAGCTCTAAATTGTCACTGACGATTTTCACAGTGACTAAACAGTTTGTCTGCACCGTGGTCCAAGGTGTGGCTGAAGCTTATGTGAATGCCGGAGTGACTTTTAGACTAGTTCATTCGAGAGCTGAGAGCAGCATAGACGTGGCAACACAGTGTTCAGTAAGGGCCTGTCTTCAGGAACGAATTGCTGCAAAATGTTCTAGTTGTCTGCAAAGGCTCTTGTGAAAGATCAGCTGAGGGAGGTGTAGGAAAGCCCTGAGCAGGACCTGAGGACTCTCCCGCACCCTTTCAGGACAGCCCAGATGCCTTTTCTCCTGACAGGGGCTCTGCCTGGCTCCCCACTGCCCTGCAGAAAGAAAACAAATCGCAGTGTCTCAGGCAAGCTGTATACCCCCTTAATAACAGGGTGTTTTGTTAACAGGTGAAAAGCCTTTCAGTTGCCGGTGGCCCAGCTGTCAAAAAAAATTTGCCAGGTCTGATGAACTAGTTCGTCATCACAACATGCACCAGAGGAACATGACTAAGCTGCAGCTGGCCCTTTAGGCAGTTCAAACAAGTGAATAAACCAGATGGGACATTATGAGCTACTGCAAAATTTCCCAGCCATCTTCGATCACCTCTGTCAGAAAGCTGCAGCTGTCTTCGCATCCCATTTGACACAAGTTAACTAAACCGTAGGATTCTGCTCAACCTTGTCTTCCATTTGGACTTACCCAAGCTCCTATTCAATAAGCTCAAGAGATTTTTACCTGTAATTTTGTTAAAAAGTGAGCAAGATTGCCACAGTTTCAAGATTACTATAAACTCTGCTTACCTTACCTGTCTGTCTCCAGTTTTCTGGTTTAATTTTCACTCGAACTTTTCTAGGTACAAGCTGTTGTACCTTTTCAAGCCCTGCAGTGGGTAGGGTGAGCTGCACGCTTGCTTCATCTGTGCATATGCCGAGGTTTCCAAATGCTAGTACAGCTGTCCTCACCTAAGAGATGGAACAATCACCTGAGACACTTTTGGTAAACTTTGTACTCGTACTGCCAAAGGGTGACCTTTTAAAGTTGGAAGCTCTGCTTTTGAGTTTCACAAATCAAACCTTTTTCTAGAAGATGTATTTCTAGAGCAGCTAAAGCTAGATGAATCAGAGCCTCTCTGTACAGAAAAGAAGAATCTTACCATTAAGTTAACTTGTTTTTTAAATAATCACGTTATTGATCCCCCCCAAATGGTTTTGTTTGTCAATTAACTCTCTACCTTTATCTCTCTCTTTTTAATGTATTGGTTTAAATTTATTCTATCATGAGATGCATAGATCTTCTTTACAAAAAACTAATTCCAATCATTGTAGACATTTGGGATTTGTTTACAATGTAAAGCCACACTGGTTATGTGGCTAGCAAGCTGTATAAACTTAAAACTGAACTTTTAATGGGGCTGGTCCAGGATCTCCATTAACAGATTACTCTTAAGATAAGTAACTTAAAAAGACTCTTTGTCAAGTATATGTGAAAAAGACATTATTAGTGTAAGGAAATATATTGTTTCAGGGTTTTGGGAGGAGGGGTTTATTATTTACTTTTAATTGCTTGAAATTGTGTGTATATATATATCTGATAATGTATTGCTCTTAGACATCTGAAATTAGAAAGTGTATAAATATTAGATGCATCACTGTTCTGATGTTGTTGCTGTTACAAACTATTGATAACACTAAGAATGTAACCTGCATTTTTCACTGAGCTTTCAATTAAAGCCCATTCAAAGAGAAACAAATGAGAGTCCAACAGATGTCTTGTTTCATGTCTGGTATTAAATTTCAAATGCCCTGTCCAATAGTATCCATTTTTTTTTTTTTCTGTATATAAAGGTACCACCAGCACTGATGACCACTAGTTAACCTGTCCAGGTCTTGACCACAATTTATCCATCTCACTTGGGAATCATACTGGCAGCAGAAAACAGTGTCAAGTTTCATATTGCGCTATAAAACAGTTGCTTCAATTGTTCGTCTTCTTACCACACTATTCCTTTTCTTTCGACCTGTAAGATTTGTATAAGAACTTTGTAGAACAGTAAAATCCAGTTAATAAATTGCTGTACTGGCCTTCTGTAGAACTGCGCTGAGACCATAAGCACAGATAACTTCTTAGATTAGGTTGTCATAGACTGACTTCTAAGTAAAAGTTAACTTAGAGTTGGGGTGGCTTAAATCAGTTCAGCAGGTTGAAAAAGACAGTCTTTCTTAGATGATGAAGTGTGAAAATGAAGATAAAAAAATATTACTGTTTCTTTGTCATACTGCCTACTTTTCTTTGGAAGTAAGTACAGCCTGCCTCAGCGCCCTTTGACCTTGCAAAATATTTGTATCTCTTTAGCAAAAATCTTTAATGTATCTTGCCAAGCTTTTTTCTCTAATGTATACAATGGAGTTCTATGATGGGTTGAGCTTTCTCTCTTAAAGTGCAGCTGCATCGTCAAGAAAACTCAACAGTTAATTCTTCAAGTCCTCTTTTTCGCATGGGTATTGCATCACTGTTAATTACTGTTGGGGTACTGTGACTCATTTGTATCAGTCAACTTTATCTTTTCCTGCCAAAAGACAGTATCTCTCTGGAGAAACTCATAACAAGTGTGGCAAACATCAAATATTTGGAGCGAATGGTGTACATAAAACTGCACAGAATTAAAAAATAAAGCAACTCCTCCTGCTTTCTGGAGAGAAAAGTTCAGTCGCAGTAACAATGTCCTTTGATTTACCCAGCAGTCTTCTGCAACTACAAAACAGTCTGTTTTTCAGTCTGCACCCAAAATAGAGAGCTGCCACGAGTGTTTATACTGAAAGCCAAAGAAAGAAAAATCAGCCTCCAGTTGTGCCTGTGTTAGTCAAATATAAATAAAACTATCTTTTGTGAAATACAACCAAAACTCCACTGCAGCGCAGGCCAGACTTCCAGTGACCTGTAAACAACTACAGCCACGGTTTTGCTGCTTAGTGAATTGCATGTCAAATAAGAATGGTAGATGGCTACAAAACACGGAGCGTGGGTGGGTGAGTGACAGAGCATGTCATTTTGCTTCTGCTGTTGCCACTTTTTCAAGGAAAGTACGTATTGCTACTCTGATGTTTGATGGCTTGTTGTGTCCCCCAACCCCCTGAGCTCAGTGAAGACAATGGTAAATGTTCACGATTTTTTAAAAATTATTTTTTATTCCTAGTTATTTTACAGTCTTTGTCATGAGAGACATGTCTCTCCTTTTCATTTCCCTGTTTTCAGGATTCTATCAGCAAGGTAAGCCACCTTTATTGAAGTGCTCTACTACATGAATTTCTCAGAAGCAGCCCCCAGACGCTGGTTCTTGCAGCGTGCAATTCCTCATTTTGCAGCAAGCAGAAAGTGCTCAGCAGGCTGAGTTTCTGTGAGCTTGACCTCCATATGAAAGATGAGGGGGCTGCACTCTATTATATCTTACAAGTATCCTTAGCTCTCTGGAAAATTTTCAATCCCACGATTAATTGAGCAAATCTTTTATGCCTCTGCCCTCTCTTCTCAAACTGAAAATAGTGACCGATGTTGTTTTGGCTGATGGTTAATGTCTTACTGTGACTGGCATACTTTTCCTGTCCTGTAGCATCCCCAGCCCTCCAGAATGGAGAATGTTAATTACATAGATAACACTTCTATTTTTTTTTGTTGCTTCATGATGTACAAGATGTGTTGAGTAGGAAAGGGGACGTGATCTCTTTCTGATGGTGTCAGCTGAGATTCAAGGGTTCACTTGCACCAATTTTTTAAAGGTAGGTGAATCCAGCAAAGTGCCCCTTCTCCTTCAGGAAAACATGAGAGCTAACATGCTTAAATTGTAACCATATGATCGTACATTTGGTGCATGTCATATTATTTAAGGGTGAGACTGTATAGACTAAACAAGAGGTACAAAGATGTTGTTTTGCTGCAGTTAAACAACCGATCCGAAGGCACTCAGTCTGTCCTTCAGACAGGTGCCGATTCCTGTAAGGGGTGGGGGGACTTGCACAGAAGCAGCTTTTTGCTTCTCCTTCCGTGCTGAGTTAGGTGAGTTCATTTCAGAAGCCACTCCAACCCGGCCTATCTGTTTCAGGATGTCAGTAGGATTCATTTCACTGCTCCATCAACCAACCTTACAGCAAGTGGGAACCATTCCTGAAAATGCAGGTAGGTGCTTTAAACCAGTGTTTCTTCCTCCTTCCCTTTCCCCTGACAGGCACCGAGAAAACCCTGTCACCCACCTGTCCTGTGCAGTCTTTTCCCATCGTCAATATGACCTGACAGCAAATCCAATATGGTTAAGCAAGCTGCCACCAGCACTTTCTTCAAAAGCCCAGCGGGGCTTTGGAGTGGATTGAGGGGCTCCAAGAAGGTGCCGGCAGCCCCACACCTTGGAGCAGCCTGGACCTGGCGTGAGGTGGGTACACCAAGGCAACCAGAGGTATGTGGCCAGGGGACATGCAGAAGTTCGGCTGCTCAGTCCTGCTTCAGCCCTGTTTGTACCTTCCCTGTGGGGCAGGGGGAATCACTCAGCTTTTTGGCTGGGGAACTCCTCCTTGCCTGGGGAAAATCATCCTCTCCCCTTCTTTCTCTCCAATTAACAAAAAGGTAATTAAAGGCAGTGTGTGCAGTTCAGAATTACACTAATGGACAAGAAAGCCCAGCTGCGATATTTGGGAAGATCCAATAAAAGATTCATTAGGATTCTTTTAGCTATTGTAAGTCCTGGTGACACAAAGGACCCTAATGAAACAGAAGACCTGGTCACAACAGTGATGAGTTTAAAAAAAACCCAAACCCATATCCCAACCCCACTGACACCATTCTAAAAATTAGACAATTAAGAGTAAAACCAGGAATGTAGCCAGAACTATTCCACCTCAAATAATAAACACAAGGATATGTTGCCAAGTGAGGTCAAAGCAGCAAATGGTAAAGTGAGTTTAAGAGACAGCTAGACACTTTTATGGGGAGAGAGGGGATTGAAGGATACAGTGACAAAACCAGGGGTAGAGCTGAGATAAACCCAGAGGACAGGCACGGTGGGCCAATAGCCCCTGAGTACTCCGAGCCCAGGCTGCTCGGGAGAGGAGCAGAGTGGCTCTTGTTGGGGGAGACTCATGGGGCTGCCGATAGCACCCTGTGGGGGACGAAGGGAAACTGCCAGGAGGGTTTGGAAGGAGGACGAGCCCGGCAGACAGAAGCGGGTGTGCTCACAGATGCACTGGTCGTAAGTGCTGCCCTTGGTTTCACCAGTGAGGTGCCGTGACAGACTTGCTAATAATCAGGTTTTTGGAGAACTTCTACCCAAGCTGCTTGTCCTCTTGCAAGTTAACAATGCAAAGCACAGGAAACAACCCAGGAAGAAAACACTGTTTTGTTTGTTTGTTTGGTTTTTGCATTTGTCATGAAAGATGACTTGTAAAATAGGAAAGAACAGGGTTGGGTGGAATATGATTCAAACGAGGCAAAGACAAAATATAGAAAAGATTGTGTTTTTCTCTGGTTGTACAAAGCTGTGCGTACTTTCACGTTGTCTGCACAGCCTGTGTCGATTCCCATAAAAAAAGCTGGCAGAACTTCCGTGGCTTCAAATAGCAGCGTGATGAAGCCTGGTTTTAAGTGCTGTGTTGGGCTGGCTCTGCGCTGATGAGCAGACGTGGCTTCATCAGGACAGTGCAGTTCTTAAGTGATGGTGGTGATGGAACGAGGACCAGCAAGGCCTCTGGAAATAAGCCAGAGCATCCAATAAAGTGCAGTTTTCTATATAGATTGCAATCCAAACACAGATGCCACCTTGTGCTGCTAAAAATGTTAGCTTTGACACCTCAAAGGACTTTGGGCAGTGAGGATGGGCTGAAAGAAGGTGTTCTCTTGGAAGCCACATGTAACATGGACAGATCTTGTGGCAGGTGCTGTGGGAACACTGAGTAGCAAGAAGACTCTGCCCTGAAGAGGTTGCAAGCCCCAGATAAGGCTTTAAAAGACAAGTGTTTAAAGGCATTGAAAAGCTTGAATGAGAAAGTATAGTCCCAGGCAGGGCTTTTCTATTCCTGATGACTAAGTGCCTATCCCCTAGGTATAAAAATAATTTAATGGCATCACTGTTTTTTTTTTATGTGAATCAGGCCAGTTATGTTCTGATGAACCCTAATCTTAATCTGCAAAAATAAGCTGAGCTGTCATGGAAAGACCTGGCTGATCATCCTGAATTGAATGACTAGGTGATAAATCTAATACAAAACTAGTTGCCCTCCCCCAGCATCAAAAAAGCCCTTTTGGTGCAAGAGGGTTATGAAAAAAACACAGGGCACTGAGACACTTTGGCATGGAGGTGCAGGACAGAAATGCGTCCGTATTTATTCTCAGGCTGTTTCTTTTTATGGCTCATTCTCATCTGAGTCATGGCCCAGCACTCTCATTCATTTGAATGAAATGTTGAAAAACATAGCTAAAAAAAAAAAAGTAACCTCATTGCCCGGAAAAAATCTTGCCCCAGCGTTTCCTGGGAAACAGTGTGTCCTGGTGCATGTGCTATACTCATACAATAATCATGTCTGCTTAATATTTCCTCCCAGGAAGGTCTCTGGCATTTTTAACCATATTGCTGAGGTTTTTAGGTTAAGATATCAGTTTAACTGCACAGCAAAAGTACATTGTAAAGCCAAATAAAGAGGTTTTATCTGCTGCATGGCAAGCACTCCAGCCCAACGAAGATGTGTATTTAGGGCAGGAGAGCAATTTCTCTCTCAGCCGCTAGACGGCTCAGCCTGAAGGGTTTCCCTGTTTGTAGGACACCCACGGTTCTGGGGACACGTTGCCTGCTGCTGCTGGAGGAATTGCCCAACTTGCAACGGAAGGTTCCAGGATTTACAAAGCAGGAGCAGTCAGAGCTGGAGACTGTAATGTAATACAACTCAAAATGTAGTTCTGTAGCCTGAGCAGGTTATTGTGCTGTTATTGTGACCACAGCATTTATTCACATGGATTTGGGTAGCTATAGAGAATTAGAGACTTTAAAAAATGTGGTTTCAAAGGCCAAGCTTCTACCATCCTTTGGGGTGATTAGGATGGTGCTTCACCCTCGGAAGAGAGGTGTGCTGTCGATCACTCACTGCTCTGCACCTCAGAAGTGTGGAGATGCCTGTTCGTGTTACTAGAAGGAAGAATTTATAGAGAATCAAAGGAAGGAAAGGTCACGTGGCAACAGGATTTGAATTGCCTGCAATGGATATTGCCCTGGTGAGAGCCCACTGGACCACCTGAAATACAAATCTCAAATTAATTCTGGCACTATTGTGGAATGAATGAGCCCCTCTAGTGACAGAGCTGCTCCCTTCCCCCGGAGCGGGGTTGCTGCGGCTGCCCCTGCAGGAAGGACAAACTGCAGTCTGCAATACTGAAGGTCATCACACAGGACAAACAACCTAACAACAGTCTAATATTTCTAAGCTGTATAAATTCCTAGTGTCTGCTGCAGGCAGAATCCAAACACTCGTGTCAATTCTGTACCATGCCCCAGACTGCCAAAAAACATTAATATAAGCATATTTATCTGGGCTGCAGTGTGTTACAAGAATTCATTAGGACAATATGTGATACGGTGCTGAAACAGAAGGCTGGGTTTCTCTGGCCAGAGATGAGGAAGTCTAGTCCCTGCTGAACTTTTACTACTGATAAAGACAATGTCTGCTGGCAGCATTCATTTTTTACTAGGCCATCTGCATCTAGTCAAGGATAACTTGACTTTCTGAAAAAGCCATTCATCAGAATCAACCCTGTACAACTTTCTCTTGATGAGTAAAGCAACACAAAGAAAGACCAAGATGGTTAATAAACTTCTTTGGGAGCAAAAGGTCAATGCTGGTGTAAACAAAGCAGTGTCATAGTACTATACAGAAGCATTGAAGTTTCCTGCATGTTTATATGGCTGATGCCCCATTTCTTTTTTATCAGTGTTTGTTATCATTTATTTTGCTCTACTTTAGCTGATCTATAAATCTTTATAACAGTGTTCTTTATTTTCTTAATTTTGTCATCTCTCTTATCGGCTTTTATCACCTGTTTGTGTCCAATATGTTTGCTACTCTCTGCCACTTACTGGCTGCCCACAATTAGTTTTGTTAACCCATTAGTTCTCATCTACCACACACAGGTCTAACAGTTAAGTCTTTAGAATCTCCCTTTTTTTTTTTTTCTGAAGCTGAATCACACACCTAAGACATTTCCATCGTATTCTTAACAAATCATTCACTATTAAAGGCAAAAAGTGAATAAGTGCACTGGTGGGGAAATATTCCTGCCCCAAGTGACAGAGCCTTGCTTTTAGCTGCACAACACAGAGAGATTAGGCAGCAACTGTGTAGTTTTGTGTCCAGTTCTGGGCTCCCCAGTTTAAGACGGACAAGGAATTACTGAAGGGAGTCCAGCAGTGGGCTACGAAGACAATCAGGAGTCTGGAGCACCTTTCTTGTGAGGAAAGCCTGAGAGAGCTGAGGCTGTTGAGCCTGGAGAAGAGAAGCTGAGAGGGGATCTCGTCAATGCTTATAAATATCTGAAGGGTGGGTGTCAAGAGGATGAACCAGGCTCCTTTCAGTGGTGCCCAATGGCAGGATGAGGGGCAGCAGGTGCAGGCTGAAGCACAGGAGGTTCCATGTGAATATGAGGAGAAACGTCTTTACTTTGAGGTGCGAGAGCCCTGGAACAGGCTGCCCAGAGAGGCTGGGGAGTCTCCTTTGAAGACATTCAAACCCACCTGGACACATTCTGTGTGATCTGGTGAACCTGCTTTAGCAGGTGGGTTGGACTGGGTATTTTCCAGAGGTCCCTTCCAACCCCAATCACTATGTGGTTCTGTGATTTTTCACTTCAGACCTTACCACTGTATTTCAGGTCCAAACTGGAGAGTCTTAGACCTGCACCTGTGGGGAGGTAACAGGTTGCTCCTCCTGCTCTCCCAGTCCTTGGATTTCGGGGCTGTGTCTGCGGAGAATGCAGCCACTAGAAGCTGGATTGAGGTACCTGAGCTCCCTTCACATAAATCACTGATCATCCAGCCAAATGTTTTATTATGAGCTTGGGCTAAATTAAAGACAGTCGACTAACAGTAGAATAGTCCATACCCACAATGACAAACGTGAAGCAGCTGGTACCTTGGTAATATTGTTTAGCTCTTCAGCGATACTTGCTTTAGAGCCACAACATTTGAAACCTCATAAATAAATAGGTTACGTTTGCCTAGAGTACAAATACTTTCTTGAGCATTTCAGACAGATCTAAAATTCTTCATTAAAGAATATCAAAGAAGAAAAGAAAGTTAATTTTCTTAGTGAAGAGCGTCTATAGTTCACCTTTTTTCCTTTGATGTGTTATTTTGTTTCACATAATTATATTACAAAAAGTTTCATACAGACTAGATATCTAAAATCATATTAGAAAGTTGAACTGACCCAAACCAATTTTTAGGGGATGGCCTCAGCAGAACATACGCTGTTCTTTTCAAGATTTTACATCTTGAAACATTTTGTTTAATAGAGACTTACGCAATGTAATTTCTAATGGCAGCCGAGTATTTATTGGAAATGGCTACTATAGGGAACCAAAAAACAGTAAAGACTCTGAATTTCCCAATTAAGCATGAATTTTGAGACCAGCCAGTTAAAATATTAATCTCCCTTGTTAATAAATGTAATATAATGTGACACACTTCTAATAGTATGAGCCTCTGCTGAATCTGCAATCTTAAACTCCTCAAAATGAGGAAAAAGCCCCATATTTCTGCAGTCAGTAGGACTAAGATTTCTACCTGACCAAACATTTTTGGAATAAGTTCAAAACCCATTGATTATTCCAAATGTAGTACACTCTTTATTCCACGTGAGTATAGAGTTGATGTTCTGTCACACTGATATCAAGGCTACAGGAAGGTCTACGTGTTGGGGTTATATTCTGTATATCATGTAGTTCAGCTGGATTCCAGTACCTCTGATACATGATGCTGCCTTTATCACTAACAGGTTTGTATATTGTTTAAGTAGAATAAAATTTCAGGTGACAGAGAAACCTAGGCCAGGTGGTTGGTTTGTTTGTTTGTTTGATCTTCCCCTCTCTGCCTGGAATGAATGTTTAATATTAGAAGATGGGTGAATTAATCTTGAGACCCTGTTGAAATACTGGCCCAAAACATGAACTCACCACAGGAGCAATGTAGTGAAGAGTCATGAAATGTATAACACTGGTTTTAGTCAGGGGAAATTTTGTAATCGTGTGTTGTTTAACTTGGCTGTTTGCTGGAAATAGCTTAGTGCATTCCTGGCTCTTTTTGCAGAGATCCATCTTTAACAACAGGGTTGTTGTTTTTCACTTTAAATGTTTTTATTCAGAAAAAAAATTGTAAGTGACCCAGCAGGATTTTTCAATTGTACTTTTAAATCAAAGATTATTGCAACTGAATTTTTTAATCCTCTTTGATATCAGTGCATTTAGAATTCTGATCTCTTCTGGAAACATTAGTAACTGGTGAAAACAATTTTGCCTTCTAGTGGAAACTCTGGATTTCGGTGCACTGTGCAGATCGCTTGAGCTGACTGGCATGAAGTGTAATTTGCATTAATCAGCCACAGGCAAGGGCAAAATGAAACGACTGTGACCCACGAGAGTAGGAATTTAGAGTATTTACAAAATTATTCTTCTGAGCAGCGTGGCAAAGCGATGGCTAGTGCAGGGCTGGTTCTGTCTGCTTTGTGACATGGATCACCCTGATCCAGCCTGGTTGTCAGAAGAATTTGGGCTGTGTTCCTTAAGCAAGAGGCCCCCCAGCTGTGATTTGATGAAGAACAGGGGGTGTGATACTGAGGAAGAATTTGCCACAGTGAATACAAATTAAAACCCTCCAATTTGAGCAGGTGTAGGTGGTTCAGCCTCAAATACCCATGTAACTGACCACCAGTGCTAATGCTGCATGGAGCAAAGCCCCGATGCTGGGTCATCCTGAGGGACACAGCCACTTCTGAATGCTGTAGTTGTTGTCATTTGTTACCTTGGACTCAACAACGACTAAAATGAGCACCTAAGGGATTCTGCAAAAGGTATCTTTGAGACCTAAATTGTTCTTGCATGAGTGAGCCATTGAAATGGGAGTTTGAGGTCTCCTTGTGTGAGATGGGCTGAAGAAATGTGTCTGTGAATTGGATGGGACTCTTGTGAACTTTTCTGCTCAAAACCCAGGAAGATGGTTAATTTAGACTTGAAGTTTTTCACCATATCCCAGTGCTAAATCCAGCCAATATTTATACTGCAGGTAAAAGTACCTGCCTGACTTAACTCTTCCCCGAAAACTTTTTCAACCATAGTTGGTTTCATTCTATACTTTACTTAGAGTCTGCACCAGGCACAGAGTTGGTATCAAGTTGTGGATAGTGTTTTAAATATGCAGAATGTACTTATGCACTTCTGAAATTATATATACCTTCATCTCCCGCTAAGCTCTGTGAACACTTAACATAGCTGAACATTATGATGATTGCTTATTGCATGTGCTATTGCATCTAGTGCTGCTCAGTGCAACTGTAAAGGGAAAAACATCACTGCTATGTTACTATAAGGAGGTACTAATTTCCTCCATAACATTATTTCCTCTTAGTTTCTTGTGTGGAGTTAATACATTGCTACTATATTGATGCAGCTTTGAACTCTGAAATGTTGCAGTATAAAGCACACTGCTAAGTTAATTAAGGATATGAATTGATTTTTGAAATGGGAAGCCAAGCTTAGGTATCTGTCCCAAATTTCAGTTTCATTGGGCCAAATCTACATTTAATCTTTTGGGTTTGTTTGTTTTATGGAAACAAAATGCTGAAAACTGCAATGTCAAGTTGAACAAAATGTTCCTCTCAAACCCCAAACCGAATGTTTTGTTTCAGTATCTTGTGAGAAAGGCAAAGGGAATGAAAGGGGCAGACCTGCTTAAAAAGGAAGACTCATACTCAGCACCATGGAAAGAAACATTTGGGCTGCAGCAAATGAATTTGTCAGGTAACAAGGGATCATTAGTGAATTATATGTTAAAGGGTTTAGTTGTAATTTCCTAGTTGAAGTCTCAATCATAAAAAAGATGAACAAAAATCACTGCTGTGTTATGAGCATGCCTGAAATGAGGCTTCTAGTCTGTGCTGAGCTCTTCACAGCTGGTTGTCAACACAATGAAAGCTCCATAATTGAAGAACCATAGAAGTAGCCAGAAATTCAATTCATCTGTACCTGTAGTTAAGAAACTATCTCAATCTTTAAAATATGAAAGGTGTAAGATGCAGAGGCATGGAACAGTGACATTTCACATTTCAGGGATCTACTCTTTCCTACAATAAACTAACAAAAATAGATTATGGTAAAACATGGATATGTGATACAATGGGAAAAATCTCTACTAAAGAAAGCTTTGGATAGGGGTCACTAACTTGAAGGAAGTGCTTATCTCCTTTATTTGTTTCCATTATGTAAGGGGCAGTACAAAATAGAACTCCAGTTTCCAATTGTGCCTTACTCTTTTCAAAACAGGGCTCAGAAGTGTGCATGTATGTCAGTTCTCTGCTGAAAACATATTTTCCTTTTGTAGGAAATATATTGCTTTATATGAACATTTTAATAAAAATGCAAGTAGGTGATGATCTGAAAGGCCTTTACAGACTAAAATAAAGCCATGGAAGCAAACAATTTTTGTAAATGACATCTCTCACTGCACTCTGCTCTGGTAATTTGTAAAGACTTGCAGCCATCATTATTTCAAAAGATTAATTCTGTTTAAATAGTCAGTTGAGCAGAACAGGACGTTAGTGGGATAGTTAGCTGTGTCACCATATACTAGATAAAGGATTATGCCCCACTTCAGAATTAATAACGTTTTAAATCTCTACATAAACTATTTTTTTTATCAATAAACATGTCTCTGACAAAGGACCAGATGCACTCACAGGTCTTAATTGTTCAATGCAGTGACTAATCCCCACTTGATCAAGGTTTTACTGACTTAGCAGCTGTCTGGAGAGTGACAAATTTATGATTCAATTGCAATTTCATCTTAAACTTGAAACTGCATGATCATTTGTGGGAATTAGCTACCTGATAAGATAACGAGGGTGGAAGAAGTGCACATAATTCTGTGCAGCAGAATCAGAGTGTTGCAGAACTCCTTAGGACGCATTGGAAAGACACAAATGGCCATTAAGGGATTAGCCCATCACTGATTGATTGGCTGCATAGAGTTGAGGTTTACTAAATCATTGGAGCAGTAGGTCATTATCCTTGGATACAGGAGACAGTCGAATCTGTGTCCAAACACATGAGCAGTAAATTGGAGTGAACGGAGTGTGCCAAAAGTGAAAAATAAAAAATGCTGAATCCTTGTTCTTCAAGTGTTCAAATTTCCAGGTCATACCCCAAGGTTTTTTTTCTTTCTTGGCATTAAAAATATTTTTTCACTGCCTTTAGTATCAGCATATTCTTGTCTCTGTAATCTCTTTTGAGTGTATTGCTTCCTCTCAATGCTATCAAATTTGTGCTTAGTTAACAAACGCTGAAACTTAGATAGCATTTTAGAAACTGATTAGGAAAGCAATGTTAGGAGTTTCCCTCTCCCATGCTCATGGCTTGTGCACAGTTACTACTAAATATCTAATTGAAATAAATGAGTTTTCCTCATTTGGGTTTTGTAAAGATAAGATTTTGGTAAGTGTCTTGTCTTCAATTGCTTGACGTGCTATTGAAGTGAATCAATAGTGTGCTGTAACAGTTTTGTTTATTTTGAAGAGTTACGACAAAAGTAATGTCTTTGTTAAAAATAAAGGCAAATCCAATTGCTTTTTCTTAAGAGCAAAATCATAAAATGCTGCAGGAATAAAACAACACTTCTGCCTCCCCTGAACATGTGTTGATGCAGCTGAGGAGTAAAATTAACCACCAAGCAATTCTACTGCAGGGCTCTGTAATAATATGTCTAAAGACTATTTGGCAATTCAAATTAATAGCTTAACTATGTCAAATTTTGGAATTTTTGCTGTGCTGGCCATGGCCTTTGGCTAGCCTGAATAAGCTCAAGATCCCTTGGGGCTATTTCTCTGTGAGTTGAACTTAATGATCTCTTTTCCCAAGGTATAGATGCATCTAATGTTGTTCAATTTATCTCAGTCTAGAGGGGCACATAACTTTAGAGGGACTCGTTTCCTGAAGCATAGTGCATTTCACCAGAAACTTGTGAGCTAGTAGAATGGAAAATTCACTTTCAGAGAAATCCGGTTAATTTTTGTCATGCAGTGAGCAATTTTTACTTCCTAACACAACAGTAAAATATGCAGTACAGAACAGAGATAGACCTGGAACCCAAAGATGGATATTGTACTCACCTGTAAGTAAATATATTTAGCATAATTATACTTTACTGAGATTGACAGAGAAGGAAGGTTAATGTGTTCAGCAACAAGGGTCTTAAGCCAGGTAAGCTTACCTAACCCCAAACAAATGTCTTGTTTTGCCCAGTACTCATCAGATGGCACCAGGAATGTTGTTATTTCCCAACGCTTTTGCTCTCCACCAGTACCAGTCTAAATGTCAAAAGAACACTGAGGTGCCTGGGTCTTTGGAAACATGCTAAAATAGGAAGGAGAAGAACTGGGGCAGTCTGACTTTACTGGGAACAGGAACAAGATAAAGCAGGAGCTAGCGTATGTCGGGGGAAAATAAAATAAAAGGGAAAATATATATGCAAAAAAAAACCCACAGAGGAAATGACTGTTTTCTAGATTTGAATGTAACTCATATGTCAAGCCTGAAGGCTTAAATTTGCTGGAAAACTTTATCTACATTTTAAACAATGAAATACTTGGCCAGCTCTACTTTCTAAGATTCAACCGATGTCCAGAAGATTTGGACAAGTAGATGTTGAGTAGAAATGGGAGAACAAACTAAGAGGAAGGAAAGTGTAAGAAGAAAATCAATCTGCCAAATTAGACAGAGCAAAGGAACAGGAAGAAAAACAGGAAATAACCTAATAAAATATAGTGAAAAATAAATAACTTCCAGTGCCTGAACAATTTCCTCTCACAAAAAGTATTGGCAGTATAAAGCAAATTACAGGCACATTTCTGCCTGGCTATGGAAAGTAAGATATTTAGAGACATCATATGGCATTCCCCACCCCCCAAAAAATGCAGATAACTGGATCAGACATGAGTCTGAGTGTTCCACAGGTGAAAATGAGAGCACAAACATGACCCAAACAAGGCAAATTGAAGAAAGAACTGGGTGGTTAATGAAGGTGAACTTTTTTGCAGTGCAGTTATGGAAATCTCTACTCATTTTGGTTGGTTGTGGCCCAGGGACAAGTGTCACAGGGAATGCAGGAAACATGAAGGAGTGAGGGTGGCACCTCTGTGCCGCAGCATCCTACATTTCTAGAGATCTCCTAAGCAACCAGATGTGGTGGCTCTTTGGGACTAGAACAGAGAAGGGGGCGCATAAGCTGGTTTGTTTTATGAAATTACGAGGTCCTGATCTCCACTCTATTAGGTAGCAAAGAGGCCAAAGAGACACCTACTGTCCCCCAATGGCTGGGCTCTGACAGGTGGTATTTATTTAGGAATGATGCCCCAGCACCAGCTGCTCAGTGCCACCAAGATATTGCACCAGTTTTCCCAGCAGTTACCTACCAAGATTCTGAGAATAGCAAATCCTCCCCCATTTGCAGGAAGTTTGGCAAATAAGAATTGATTTTCAAGTGGAATCCTCATTCTGCAGTGTTTACAGTTTTTGCACTCTAGAGAGTGAGATTTTAAAGAGGCCCAGAGCTTACTTCAGCTTATTAAAATAAATATTGTAGCACTAGTTATTTGCCAAAACCAACAGATATATAATTAACTTGAGTAACTCCTTACTGAGCAACCACATACATGATTTACTTATTTCACTGTGTTTAAACTGATCTTCCATGGAAGCAGAAAGCACATTCGGCCCAGCTCAGTCGCATGAACGTTGCAGAGTGTAATTTAAATGAAACAGTAATTCTTATGAAGGATTCTACAGGTGAACGAAAACACAGTGTTAAGGATGTGATTTATTTGCATATATTTAATCCTATGTATAGATACCATGGGATATAGAAGAAAACAAATTAATCACAATTAAAACAAATCTGGGCTACAGGAATAGGAATATTTTAAAAATATGCATGCATTTTCAGCTTTGAATTTATCGTTGATTTAAGTGGAATAAAATGACTATCTCTCACAGTACTGAAAAAAATAAGAGAGCTGCTTTTTTGTTTACATCATTTCTAGCTTTAGAATGACAAAATGAACCAGGGCGTACCATGCTACGATTTCACCCGTTGACACAAACGAAAAGCATAGAACAGACATAATACATCTGGTTTACGACTTTTAATTGCCTTTGTGACCCAGTTCATACCAAATCCTCTCAAGGCAAAGTCTCTTTCTTTGTATGCATCACGGGGCTAAATCTCTATCTGAGATATGTTGCTTAAAAAAACATCGCCATGTTAAAAAGTAACAATATTTCTTGCTCACATAAATCTTTAGTACTTGCAGGTGACCTGAGAAAGTGAGAAGTGGAGAGTTCAGTTGTCTGGTGAATGAGTATGTTAAACTTTCCAAATAAAAGCTACTCCTAAAGCACTAGATTCTTTTAGCAATTAATCACTATACTGTTGTTTATTAGGAAGACACGCCTGGAATTTTTTAGTAACTCAGGTAACCTTTCATGGTTTGATGGATACAAAAGATAATTGTGTCTGCAGTGATTTAATGAGGCGCTCTGATGTAATATAGCAGTCTGTGACTACTGAGTTGGTGTCTCTGTCCTGGGAATAGGGAAGGGATATTGGAGGAGGGCATATGTACAGAAACACACTGTTATAAAAACAATCTATTGCTAATCAGTTACAAGAAATATTTTCTATGTCATGTAGCCAGCCAGAAGGGACTGCTGGGATAACAGCTCTGAACTTTACTAGCAGACTGGAAATCCTGTGGCAATTTTAAGTAAAAGGAGATTTTATTGAATCAAGAAATGAACAATGTGCTCGGCACAATACCCCTTGGACACACAATACTTCAACTTTCCTGAAATCTGTGTATTGTTACTCTTTGAAGTGATGGAAGCATGGACCCTAAAAAACTTTGCTGTGGTTAGGAGGTGAATCACTGTCTGCTGTTGAGCTGGCATCAGATGATGATGATGGTTATTTGCGTAAAAATACACAGGCTTTTGAAATGTAAACATGATCTCCCTTGATTGTAACCATCCTCTCTGTGGGCCAGGCACTGGCTCTCTCCGTCTCACACACAGCACAGACGGGTTTAACTGTGTTCCTAAAAACAGCCTCACTGAATACCGCTTGGGCTATTGGAACAGCAAATGTAATTTAAGGAAATCTTCCTGTCTCCTTGAGGCGGTCTCTTTAAAATAGATTCTTAACTCCCAGTTTTGTAATGTTTGCATTCAGGTAACTACTGGTTTTTTACTCAACTGTTCAAGCCCAGTCTGACTTGGAAAAACATCAAGGTGAAATTTCTTATTCAACAACCTGTTCCTTCTGTTTTATCTAGCAAATTTATTTCTAAACCATGTATTTCTTGTTTGGGTTTCTGTTGTTGTTGGTTTTGTTTTTGTTTTGGTTTTGGTTTTTGTATTCCTAGAACAGTTAACCCTGGGAAGACTATAATTCTTTCTTGTGCAGCATGACAAGAAGTATTTCGCTGTATGATCTGTAAGAAAATATTCCCATTCAGAAAATTGTTGTGTGTGCCTGTAGTCTACACACTGCTTAGAAATGATGGATTTACTGAAGTGCATTCCTGAATTAGAACCAGAGAGGTTGAAATGAAGGTGGCGAGCTCTCACAGCTGAACCTGAAAAACCACAACCTTTGCAAAGTATTCCGTATTGTAGAACCAAAATCACAACCAGCATTAGGAACTCTGGAGAAATCAGCTTTTACAGAGGAAATACATTTCAGATTATTTACATGAGCTCCGAATTACCTTTAACATTTTCACTGGTAGTTTCTTCAGAAAATTCTTTTTTTTTCTAAATATGTAGGTTGTATATTCAGAAGTGAAAAGCTGAATGGTCTGCAAAGTGCTAGTGAATCCAGGAAACGGGACACACATTAAAGTATTGGTATTTAGGAGTCAGCAAGGAGCATTAAACCCACTGGGATTTAGGAATTCTGCAGATTCCTTTGCTTCTCAGTCTTTGTAAAACATCTGTCCCCGTCTGCCAGTGCCTTCCCAGCTTTGCCATTTTAGAGCATCCCTAAAGCCAAAGATACCAGTTCCAGATCTCAGTAGGTTAAAAATTAGCCTAAATATTTTGTAGAGAAAAAATTCTGAAAAAATGGTCTGGTCTGAGAGCAAAAGTGATCAAAACACTGTGTCACAAAGCAAAGGAAAGAATAAAGCCTTACATGCAGTATAAAATAAGTTATATCCTGCTGAATATATGACAGGATAGCAACTGCTGTCCACAGCATTTTCTGGGAAATAAAGGAAAATTTGAAGTGAAGGACTTGCAAAATTGGCAAGAATTCCTGGCATGATTTTTTAATACTCCAGCACTGACAGTAAATATTGTTATATATATTAAAAAAAAAATCATTCTGATATTTTCTTTTTCTCGTCTCATTTAGATATTTAATATAGACCTTCCGATGCCAAAGTAAGATTTTTATTTCTGTTTCAAACAAACATGAATTTATCCTGCATGGTGCTGGACACCATCCATTTCCATTCATCATTTCCCAGAAGTGCTTGGAACCTACCAAGTTATGCTGCTTTCTTGTGGGAATGGAGTCTTTGCAGGTAAGAAGGTGACCTTGGAACCTACTGTTAGTGTGTTTCACATAAGCAGCAATACAGGCTGAAGGTGCAGAGGTATGCCCCAAAAATGCTCATTACTTTGTTGTTACAACCTGTGCAATCTCTTTGCCCTGTGCCAGGATTTATTCTGCAAACTTCTATGCATATGAGAAATCTCTGCTCACATGGGTAGAGGTGTTGTGTCCCAGATCTCTCTGAGGTGCATCCAGGCCAGGACAGATATTAGGCCACCGGTGTTAACACACAGGAGAGGGTTTTGCATGCTATGGATAAAGAAAATGACAGTCAGCTATCAACATACTCCTGTAATATATGCATTATAATTTCTATTTTAGAGAGGAAAGCTAACCTAAGTCAACAGTGAAACTTCTCCCTTTCCATGTAAACTGTGCAAGTGTTACAGTAGTTGGGAACTCGGCAACGATGGATGAACTATTTGTACACAGGTCACCTTTTGTGTCTTCTCCAACATACTGTTATGTGACAAAATGGTTTATATCTTAATTCATGAAATTTATTTTTTACTGTAAAAACAAATGATAATGAGTAGCTCTTTAAGCTGATGCTTTATTTCCAGTGAGTCAAAGTTTTGGCATTGCTTTCATGGAAAAAAACGTTAATCTTCACAATTGAAATAAAGAGCTGTTGACTAAACATGACCTGACAAAATTCATTTTCAAAATTGTTCACAGATCTTTCTCATCAAATTTTAAGCAATTAATATCTTGTTATTGACTGTTAAGGACCAATAATTCTGCATTCTGTTCAGGTTCAGTTACTGCGTCATTTGAAACATTCACTTCTAGCACCAATAAGAAAGGCATGTTTAAACATCTACTGGGATGTTTGTGTACGTGCAAGGAACTGTCGGGTGTAATAGGAACAAACGTTTGTTACTTACATTTAACCTTTGGTTAACTAATAATGTTGTGAATTGTAGTTCACAGGAGAAAGAAATGTTTGTTCCCAGCTGTGTAATACAGAAAAGCCTTGAGGGCTTTTGTGAAGTTCTCTGAATTATTTTTTCTCCTCTGTCCTGCTGGGAAATGTACAGAAATTGATACAAGACCCCGCTATCATTCATGTGGCAGCAGACTGGGAATGACTGCGAGAATGTCCGGGACATGCTTTATGTTTAGTGCTGACAATCTAAGCAAGACAAATATGATTTATGGGACAATAGTTCAGATGGGGAATGAATGGAGATGTCTTGGTGAAAATATCAGCATAAATAGGCTATGTGAAGGAAGTAGGTTTTAAGGAAGGATCTAGAGGAGATTTGGCATGTGGCAGATGGGAAGTTATTCAAACTATAAGAGGCAACATGGAAAAAGAAGTGAAGCTGAGTGGGAGAAAAATATGAAAGGAACAGTAGGATAAGTAAGGATACAACTAACCAAATACATCTTCATAGCTGAAAAGGTGACTAATGAACTTCTGATGAATTCTGGTTTAACCCCACAGATAATAATTAGTAACATTTCAGAAAATGTCATCAAGTCTTTTAAACCTGGATATTTCTTCTCAGTAAACCAAGAATTTACAGTATGAAAAAACTCAGAAATAATGGTTTTTATTACTGTAGCACTTTCATGCAAGATATTGTCCTTATTCAGAAGACTTTATTGTCTGTGTGAACAAAGAATGGACAAAGGGAAATATTACCAAGACATTTGTATTACAGAAGAGAAAGACCTGCTAATATCAAATAAACTGCCCAAGGACATGAAAGAAGCTAAAATGATGGTGAAACTGAGACTCAGTATGTGGACCTGTAATGCTTCACTCGAGTTATGATTGCAGCACTAGCTTCCTACAGCTAAAGATCATTCATATTCAATATTCTCACACTATACACTTTAGGAGTGTCCCAGATCACTTTTGAAGGCTAAATGTACCCTTGTGGACTGCTCCATTTCCAGGTCTATAAGAGCCTTAATATAGTTTCACAAATTTCTCTAGTAGATTTTTGTTCTGCTTCAACATTCTTTCCTTACCTTAAAAACTGTGTAGAGCTTTGCTTGTCCCTTCCTAACTACTATTGTCCCTAGTCCTTTTTCCTTGCCCTGTTTTGCTGGTGATACAACCATTGTAAAACCATTTGTTTGGTGCTTCCCCATTTAATTTTGCAGGGTGTGCCATACTGGTCACGAAGTGAGGAATCCGTTCCTTGAGCTGATCCCTGTTGTCCAGTCCTTCTCCTTTCCCAAGCTTTCTTTCTCCAACTTATCGACTGATAATCATAATTTGACCAAGATGTACACGAGTCGGAATGATATGTATGTAATGAAGAAAGAAAGTGAATATACATATTTTTCATATATATATTTTTTAAGAGATTAGTTACATGGTTACCACCCTTTATGTGGTTATTTCCTTTTCTTGAGGGAGAGGTAAAAACTGAATGTCAGAGGTAAAGAACATAAAGGAATGAATAAATCTAATGTCCATGTAGACAAAATCGGAGATGAAAACATAAAGAACATAAAAATTGAATTGTACTACAACCCCAGAATACAGGCTGCCAGAATCACCAGCAGTGTCGGTGTGTCAGGATTTACATCCCACAGCAGCACACATTGCATGCAGTAAGCACCGTGCTTCACTTTACTTTATTACTTAAAAAACTCAGTAAGAAATCTTCTGATTTGGGGTTAGTATAGCATAAAAATCTTTCTCTGCACTATTCTGAGAATGAACTTTAATCCATATCTTATCTTCTGCTTGAAAATGAACATCCTTTCTATTCTTATCATGTTTCTGCTTTTTTTGAATTTTTGAGCGTCAGCCATACTGCTCTTGGCAGTTACATGAAGCTGTTCATGCTCAGCTATTTGTTGTGCTGATTTACCTTTGAAATTCATCCCTCTTTTTATGATTACGCTCCAAAGGCCCTTTTAATAATCTGCCCAGGGTGAACACTTCTATGAAAGCTGGGCTTGCTCTGATACACTCTCTGCTTTCTCATTAGATTGTACAAATTATTCACTGTGATACAACATAGTTTATAGAGAAAAAAATCCTCAGATAACTGTGTACTACAGATCTGCTTCTTGTTGTTGGCTAAACTGGTCTTGGATCAGCATGGCGACTATCTACCTTCTCACCATCTGGACCAGGTAAAATGAGGGTCTTTTCTCTCCATAGGTGTATGCGGGATGTCAGCATCGTTGTGTGAACTGGATTCAACAAGTGGTCAGTATAACATGCAGTGTAATCAAAGTGTATCATGAATGGTTTGGTATGTGCTCATTTTATTTATCTATCAGTCTGTCATACTGATGATGAATGTATTTAGAACAAATTATCCATTAAAATAGAAGGATGGTCCTTCAGGTTATAGCATTTCCCTGACATAAGGAGGTCAAATGCAAGGCTTAAAAAGACTTTCTCTTTCTTTAAAACACACACTCAAAGGTTAAGACCTTTTCTCTACCCCGGCCATTTCTCAGCCCTCTCTGGCAGTGCCTGTGCTCCCCCTCCCGCCTCAGGCACCAGGTCCGTACCCATGGGAGGCCATGGTTTTTCTGAAAAAGCATTGGGTCTTCCACACAAAAACAATGAGAAACAACCCGTGGATGATGGGGGAAACAGTGTCATGGGTGGAGGCACAACCACCACCCCGGAAGACCCAGCTGGCGGAGCCCCCATGCCTGGTGTTGTGTCTTGAGGGGGTAAAATGTCAGCTGGGGGCCTTGTCCCCACCGCAGTCCCACCCTCAGGGGAAGGTGTGTGTTTGTGTTGGGTAGCGAGCACACAGAATCATTAGAAGAGAAAATAAATTCCAAAGGAAATGTCTTTTTTCTAAAAAAAATTAAAAGCTGGATAGATTTCCTTGCTTACTGGTATAAAAAGAGCAGTTCTTGGCAAGCTGGGCCCTGTCAAAGCTTTACTTGGAACTTCCAACAGATACTTCAGTTAAAAACCCTTAAATCTTTCCTTAACAACAACTTGTAGTAAGTAAAAAAAAAAGAAAAAAAAAAAAAAGGACAATGTGGATTTAAATGAGAAAAAGTTTTCTTCCAGATAAAAATCTTCATGTAACCTACAGAAGTAAAGAATACAGTTTATGTTCACTTTTTTTCTGAGGGAAGATTGTAACTAATTGGCCTATCTGTAGTGTTTTTGGAGTGATTCCACTATAAATACGCTCTTTATAATTAAACTAACGGGCTGATTTATTGAACCTGTGGTTCAGGTTCTGCTGCACTGAAGGGATTGTCTTGCATTTCTTTTAACGATGATGATGATCTCAGCTGGTGATATTTAACTTCAGCAGTTCTACAGAGATAAAAGTTGCTTCCAGGTATTGCAGAGTAATAGTTTTAAAGTTTGCTCCCGTTGGTGATCCTTTCAACTTATGAAACAGCTTATATAAAACTGAATGTAAGAATTAACAAGGTATGGGTTTTAAAAATTTATTTATTGTATCCTATTTGAGTGTAAAGCTTTAGTATTTTAGTAGCTTTCAAAATGCTAATGGATGGATTGTTGTCTGTGGTGTAGTGAATAGTGCCATGGAGTCAGTGAAGTTCTTTCAGGCTTCTGTGGAAGGATTCACACTGGCTTCTGTGGAATTTGGGTGGGGTTTTGCACATATGAGTTTCTTTTACAAAGTTATCTGAAAAGTAGCATAAGTACTAGTAAGTGTGGTTGCTGGATAGCGGATTTTTCTGTCTGCTATTCTATAGTTTCTTTCTCAGAGTTGTTATGAAGACTTAGATATGATAACAGTATAAATTCATTTGCGAAGTATATCTGTTACATAGAAAACAGTTATTATTTGAAACTTTGGATTAGAAGTGAACTCTCTGGCTGCTTCACTGCTTCAAATCTGGTTGCTTAATTATTTACTTATTTATTTAAAGTCAGTCTGCGTTTGGCACTTCAGTGTGGAAGGTTAACTTTTTTTTTTTCATGCTAATTAACTTTTTTTTTGAAATGGTGTTTGGTTGTAGCAGCAGAGATTGCTAGTCAGAGATGGAAGGTGGTTGTGTTTGACATCTTGTGTTTCACAAATATGAAGCTAAAAGGATTCTGTGTTCTAAAGAGCAAACAGTCCTGGGTACCAGGGAAGGTGGTTTCCAGACAGTGAGTACAGGAAGTGCTGCAGCTGCACTAGTCTGGAAGAACATCACAGTGAACTGTGACAACGAGCTCATGTTGAGGATCTCGTTCCAGATTTCTGCAGGAGGGTCGCTTTTGTCAGTAACACACCAAAAGTTCATTAAGGCAAATGACTTAAAAATTCCTTTCAGTATATTTCAATGTGCGTTGCAACTTAGCAGGTCCCTCAGGGTGGAGGAAAAGCTGACGTTTAGTGTTTTCTTATAACATTTGAAATGAATCTAAATGCAGGGGCACATAGAGACTTATACGATACTCTCTAATGTCTTGTAATTCACTTTTTTGCAGCATTGCTGTATTACCAAAGTGAGATAATTATATGGAAGTTCTCTCTTCCCCACAAACATTTGGGCATTGGAACTGAGGGGAGAATAGCAACCAGATTGTAGCTGAAATTACTCTTTTTCTTTTTGCTTTTCAAGTAACAGCTGCAGACATCACATCAGGGGGGAATGGTGGAATTGCCAAAGCTGTTTCGGAGCGTGTGTGTGGAGAGGGTGATTTTGATAGAGCAAGCTTTCGGTTTTTTTGGTAGATGCTTGTTCGAGGGCATGTTAGAGCGTTTCTGAAGAGCAGCTGTCTCTGCAGGAGGCTGAGCAGCAGGTTCTGCAAATCTGCATCTGAACCTCCCCATGGTCACAAGGCTTGTTAACGTTACCCAACTGCTCCCCCTTGTGCTGGCTACCAGGGCTGGTGCTCATTCGTGTTCGTAGCCACAGTCTAGAGGTCTATTCTTTTTGGACTTTTTAAAGTCTTAATAGTTGATTCGTGCAGCATACATAGTTTATTTTCGACCCTGTTGCCTTTGGTAATTTCACATGGAGGGGATCATTAAGGAAATATACCTCAGGTTTTTTTGTAGTGGTATATTGTTTGCTGGACTTTGGTTCTGTATACTTCAACTGATGTGATTTTTATACACACATATATGTACATACTTATTAAGATGAAGAGTGTATTGAAAAAGATACTATTTAAAAAAAATAGAGTAAAATGCTGCAGAGATGTGCACACCTGCCTTAGCATCTGGCTCCTCACCAATGCTAAGTTAGCAGTTAAATGACCTTATGTATTCCTAGATACCCTGAATATTCTTAATGCACTTTTCCATGTTGAAAAGTTGGTACTGATATTGTTCAGGTATGAATTGATGGTGAAAAATTCCTTCTCGTATTTAAAGGGGTGTGTGCGTGGGAAAACTACCTAGTACAAACCACTAATTTTAATATTGTAGGCATTAGATGAATCTTCTCTATTTTCACAATATTTTATTGTAATATCTTTTAGGAGACTGGATGTTTCTTAATATGGCATAAAATACTATTTCTTTTACTGCAAATTATTGAGGTACACAAGATTTTCACAGCACATCTCACATATTAGGATTAAAATTGTTTTGAACTTGGATCCTCTAGTATTTGAGCTGACAAACATATGTTAGAATTAACAAATGCTTATGAATATGTCAGACCATTGTAATATATCTGAAACTGTGCTAATATTTAAAAAAAACCTGATTATTTTGTTTTGTTGTTGTTATTTTTTAAGATGACTCTTGTTATACAGGAACAAGTTACTGATGATTGTGTCCTGTCTTTACATTTTTACTCTTAATAGGATACATATGTATTATACTAAACCCCACATGCTTAGTTTCTAAGTAGGTTTATGAAAGTTAGCAGATTTTTATTTAAAGCTGCAGCTTTTAAACACAAATATTTTCCCAGCATAAATTGTGATTGTTTGATTATGTTCCTGCAGTTCTAAAAATTATTATTTTTATTAATATAGTAGATATTCACAGAATTGCTGATTTCTGATTAAAAGTAATAAAATGTACGACCAGTATTTCTGCCCCTCTAAAACAAATAAACAAAAACACCAAACAAAACTCCAAATCACACCAGTTATTTGGAAAGACCCTTATTCTTGCAATCAGACTCAGTTACAGAATCTTGCAGAAAATAGAGAGGGGGAGACATATAAATGCAAAAAGACTAAACCCCACTGACAGCATCATAAAAGGGAACATGTTTTTGAAAGTGTAGGAAAAGTTTTTAAAGTAATACAGCTTATCAAACACTTCTCAACTTATAATTAGTTAAAACTAAGGAGAAATTATTAATTAAATCAATATTAGAGACTCTAAATGTTCTTTAGTTGAGACTATCATAATGTGTTCACTCAGTAGGGTGTTGCTGGCTGTTTCATGTTGGTTAACATGAGTAGTTCACCGAATCACAGAATGTCAGGGATTGGAAGGTACCTTGAAAGCTCATCCAGTCCAATCCCCCCACCGGAGCAGGAACACCCAGATGAGGTTACACAGGAAGGTGTCCAGGTGGTTTTGATTGTGTCCAGAGTAGGTGACTCCACAACTCCCCTGGGCAGCCTGTTCCAGTGTCTGTCACCCCCACTGAGAAGAAGTTTCTTCTCAAATTTAAGTGGAACCTTTTGTGTTCCAGCCATATGAAAGAGTGAAGTGAAGGAGAAGGCAGAGCCATTTGCTGCAGGTGCACGGGAACCTTTGCATAGGAATATTCTGTAAACCACAGCAGATGTTCATTAAACAGTGTGCTCTGCCATCTGATGGTGTGTGGTTAACAGTTTGCTCGCAGCTGAAGTAATTTGGGAAATGACAAAGAGTATTTTCGAAATGCTTTCAATAAATTAATGCAATAGTTTGTTTTTTTTTTTTTAAGGTAAAGGAGTACATCCATTTGGTGTCTTTACTGCTGGAAAAATAATGGCGAGCTGGAGTTTTTTGTGTTAACTTGGTAAAAGATCCTCTGGAAGTCAAACACAATTAACTTTAACGAAGTAGCTTTGATGGCAGGGAAAAGACAGCTGATACTGCACTTCCCTAACAATAAACCAAGCTGACAGATGAAAACAAACATGTGCGCAATAACATATAGCATTTCAGAGAATGGAGCCAGAAACTCATGTAGGCTGATGGGATCTTTGCTTAATTTTAAAGCCTGTTACTACTCTTCAAATGGTAACTTCTGAAAAATAATTCTGTTTTTATGACAAATTTATATCATAATACTGAAGTAGGCAAGAAGCAAATGGCAATATGTGTCTCATATTTTGTTGGGCTGTAATTTTTGGAAGTTGGTTTTGAAATCTAAGATAGTTTTGCTTAAAATTATACACCATGGCTCATAACTTAATCAGAAGAAGCAGTCTGTTCTTCTGTTGTGATGACGTACTTATTCATTCCTCTCCATATTGTGCTCTCTTTTCCTGATCTTGCTGTCTCTCTGCACTCAGCTCTGGACATACTAGAGCTGCTTTTCATCATTTTTACACGAGAACCATTTTATTTTTCAGTCATGTCTTTATACTGAGGACAAACAGACATAGTGCACTTGCTAATATAAATAATACTAAGAAAGGAGGAGGAAAATGTTATTTTTTGCTACTAATAGTTACTTGCTTAGTGTAACTTATCTCAATCACAGCAAAGTGTGTGTTATTCAGATCCCAGGAGCAAAAAGTCCTTAGTAAACTACACAGCAGTAGTAATTTTCTGCATAGTTCCATAACTGAATGCTTGCCTTTTTTTTTGGTGAAGTTATGATGTATTAAAAGAACTTTTACAGCCAAGGCTGAATTTGAACCATGCTGTATGATGTCTCATTGGCAGTAATGCCATGGCAGGAGTGTGTTTCCATTCAAATTCCCACTTTTAAAAATTAATAGTGAAGTAGTTATTCAGGAAAAAACAGTGTGCTAAGATCAACCTTTTTTTAAAAGGTTTTAAATTTTAGAGCCCAAGCCATTTTAGGATTTGTGATGTATCCTAGAAGATAGAAAATGTGTATTGAATCAATGCTCTAACCACGTCTGTATACTATAGTAATTTTTAGACAAGATTTCTACTGTAGGCTTGATGTCAGCCCCTATTTTCATTGTCATGTTTCTTATGAGCTGCTTTTCAGACTTCATCTTTTTCATCCAGACCTCACAGCAGGTTTTCTTGGGCTTTACCTTCCCTGTGGAGATGTGTGCTTTTAAACCAAGAAGGCAGAGCAGTTTGTTTATGTGAAGCATCAACGTGCAAAAAGCTGAAGTCACTTTTACTGATAGCGTTACCATGTGTTGTAAGAGCACGGTTCTTTGGGCAGGTGAACTCATGGCTTTGGTTCCCCTGAAGGCAGGTGTGACGCTGTAAATAACGCAACTGATACAGCAAGAGGTGCACCGGCAAACTCGGTGAAGTGGTACAACCTGCCCACTGAGGGTATTGCCGCTCTGCTTTTAGGAACAGGGTGGTTTTGGTGAGTCTGGTGGTGCCACACCAGAGTGGGGTTTGTCTGTCTGTGGCTGGAGATGCTCAGATGAAAACCCCAGTGCCTGAGGTGCAGCAGCTGCCCAAATACCTGGTGCTTTTCATCTGTTATTTTGCACTGGGAGAAAACATTTGTAGAAGGTGCTTGAGCTGCGAGCAGAAGCTGCAGCAGCGGTGTCAACAGTTGACTCTGACCAGTATTTTCTATCAGCCTCTGACTTCTGATTAGATTTTTGGTGCTTGCATGTAGCTTCTGAATACATGCATTGCTCTCCTGCCCTACACAGTTCACTTTTTATTTTTTAAACTTAACAAAGCCTTGTTCTGTTATTGACTATCTGTTTTTCATAATTAAATTGCTTTGGATTATCTTGGAGCACAAAATATTAAAGTGGAATACCAGATTTACTATCATAGAGTACAGAAAATAGTCCAACCTCAGCCTTTTTTTTTAAACCCCAAGTCATTGTGTTAAAAATAAACTGATAAACTTGGCCTCAAAGGATTAATGCAGGGAAAAATCCTATATTCTCAGTTTGTTTCCCTGCTGTTATCAGGCTGATTCTTTTCCTGAGTCATTCTGTTTCCTTTTCCAGGATGCTTTATATTCAAGATCTTCAGATGTTGGTTGAATCAGTGTCAGATTTCCTGAAATAGAGAATTTAACCTGTACATGTTACACATTTCTCTAAGTTCCTGATTTACAGTTATCTCATGGTAATCTTATTTCCCTCACAGCCTTTTAGTTTTCACGTAGCAGCTGAAATTATGTGTATGCAAGATTTCTGGTCTGCTGTTTAACCTTATTTTGGCATGTAAGTTTTGCACATACGAAGAAGTGATTTTAGTTTGATGTATGCTGAATATAAACACCGTTTGAGATGGCACAAGAGCTGTGCCCTCTTGTGTTCGCTTGGAAAAGCAACCAAAGAATAAGAAAATAAAGCAAACCTAATGAAGCATCCTCTGTCTCAGATCCCTGCAAAGGTCTTAGACTATGGAAATGCTGGATTCTAGGAATGCAGAATTTGATGATTTCTCTTCTTCCCTGCAAGTTAGATCACATTCCTTTAGTTTTAAAGGAAAAGGAGGCAAAGTGTAAGCATGAAAGAGTAGAGTGCAAAAATAAGCAAGAAGAGCAAAAACGTGCAAAAACCTTATTGGCTAAATTTCCCATCCCAAAACAGTAACATCCAGCAAGAAGTTTTGCAAACTAAACTTGTCTAATCATGTTCTGTTGTCTTTTTTATGGAAGGTGATATGGTATGATTTGTGGTTGACCAGTGAAAAATATTTGATGTTATGAAAGCACTCTGCCAAGTAAACCCTTATTGTAAGTGAACAAAATGGATATCAACCCAAAATGCAAGTTCAGCTTGTTTTCAGTGGTGCTGTAGATAGTTTTAACTTGTCCCTATTAGGCTAATAATCTGCAACATAACTGTAACTAGATTGTTTCCACATTCAGCAAAATTCCAGTTTAGTTTATTCACATTTGTAGTGGAATACACTTATATATAGATTTTGCCCATGCATTTTAAAATAACTTTGAATTGCTGCACCTACTGTGCACCTCCTTCCATGTTTTTAGGTTACTTTCCTGTAGAGAATGGCAATATATGTAAGTCATGCTGTAGGGTGACCTTTTGCTTAGAGAATAGAATTTGGTTTGCATTAAGTATCATAATTTTTGAAACACTATTTTTGTGTTTTGTGAGCATGAAATTTTTCACTTGTGGTTTTTGGCAGAATTATGATTACAGGGGTGGGGTGTGTGGATCTTGTGACATTGCTGGATATCTATATAACAGTGACATTTTTATATGTAATACTTATAATAACTCAGTAAGGACTTTATTGTAGAACTGTTCTTGCCTTTCTAGTTTGTGGTACTGGGGGAGGGAATAAGTCTGGAAAAGAAACAGGGGTTTGCTTCCTTGGGACTATGATCTGTAAAACTGGGGTGGCTTACACATGGTTTTAGGTGTCATTAGAAATCAGAAACAGCCAATTTGGCTAAGTCTTTGTGAACCTTTTGCCAAGTCTAATCTGAGTTTCTTGTCAGCCTGACTAATTTTGGAGGTTTTTCTTTTGCAGGAAATTGCATTGTTACTCTCCTTGTAGGGACTTGGACCCAGATAGAGAATGTGCGTATGAAATGAGATCATTTGCTGGCTTGGAATGAATGTTGTTTCATAGCTTAAGTTGGTACTTTGGTAAAAACTGAGATGTAGGTGTTATAAAGAACAGATAAATACTGAAGTCTGAGTGAATTGTCAAATACTATGGAGGTTAAGATTTTAGCTTAAGGAGAAGTGAGGCTTGTGAAGTAAACATATAGAGCTTTTAGATACTTTTTTAAAAAATATAAAATAAATATATACCTGGGGGGTTCAAAAAATCATGTTCAGATTGGTAATGTGTATCTTTGAGCGATCAATTATGCTCCAAATGGGAAAAAAGTTTTCATATAAATACTATTTAATGTATAATAGTCCTTGTTCAAGTATAAGAATAGAAACCCAGATGTACTAAACTGGATAATTCACTTTCCTAAAGATATCAAAGATAAATTAAGTATCTGCAGCAGGAAAATAAGAGTTTTTAACAGGGTTACCCCTTTTTCTCATCTTGGCTGGTGTAACATATATAGCCAGGTCAAAACAAAGCTGCTTACTGTGTTTATTTTCTTCAATTTTGGGACAGCTTTGTATTTTATTAAAGCGAGTCCAGCTCTGAGAAAATAACTCTGTTTAGCAGAATATTCTGTAGACAAAATTGCTACAGATGATACTTGCGGATCACAGATGCTGTAACAAAGCCAGCAAAAAAGCCCAATACTTGAGGTCGTTGGTGGAAATATCCACTGTGGTTTAATACTAAGGATATGCTGAGGATAAATCGATTGTGATCTTTGCTTTTGTCTCTGAAAACAAAGGTAGTTTGAGGTGTTTGTGTCTTACCGAAGCCTGGAAACAACAAGGTTTTGCAACCATGAGGTAGGTGTAAGGCTTTGTTTCAGCTCTATGTGTAACCATTGGACTGAAATTAAGTGCTAAGGACTGCTCTGGGTTATCTGTTGATATCACCAGTTTATTTTGGTTTATTCAGTTTGTTTTGTGCAATATTGCCTTGGAGACTGAAGTGATGACAGGCCTCAGTTTAGCATTGCAGTAATTGGTATGTGACCCATCCACAAGCCGTGTCTCATCTGAGAGTGCAGGACTTGCCACCAGCTCATGGTGTGGGAGGACACTCTCCTACAATTCTCAGGGACAAGTTTTCCAGCCGAGGAAGACTGGTCCACATAGATCAGTATGTTTGTGTCCACTCCTCTTAAAGCTTAGTATTTTCTCTGGTGACATGGGCTTACATATAAGGCAAGGTTTTGCAGCTCACTGTGATTTTTGTCCTTTGGAAGGGTTGGCCTTTGGTTGTCTTGATGTGCGGGATCTAGTGTGGTCACTTCCCAGGGTGATCGTGCCACCTGGCCTGCTCTTGCCTATGTTCCCCACCTCAGCTGCTGTTCTTATGCTCTTGCTTGAGCTGTTCAAGTCCTGCAACCAAACAGATGGCTCTGGTACCTGCCAGAGTGGATGGTGAGCTGGTCATCCTTACTGCCAAGATGTTTGACTGAGATTGTTAAAGTTTCTTTAAGGCAAGGCAGTTGAGTTGTTGTCAACACGTATCCGGAGAAAGATCGGATAGGAGTGCCACATGGTATGAGTGCGGAATTGGAGGACTCAGAGAGAAACTGTCATTTTCTCTAGAATTCTGCTTTTGTTTCTTTGGTTGTTTCAAGGCATATTAGCTTTGGATAAGGTTATTATTTCTCCAGGTATCCAACATAAACTTTGAGTTACCCAGATATAGTTAAAATGGTCATATAACCCTTTGCTGTGATCTTCCTGATTCTGTAAATTACAGCATTGGGTGAGTATCTAAAACTTCTAAGTCTGATGGTCAAAAGACAAAAACGTCGCTGCTGAGTCCCAGAACAGATGTTCAGTTCCTGTGTTTCTGATGAAGAGCTGTTAGGCTGTAAAATGAAAATCACTGACACTATAGTAAGTTAATATTGTCGAGGTCATACTGTGTGATTTGAAATGTGGTGAAGTTGCAAGACCTTGAGGAAAGATACATTGAGAACGCATGCTGAGGAATGCCATTGTATAGTGCATATTTTCACGGCCAGAGGAGCTTTTGTCAAGTTTGGGAATGGTTGAAATGAACCCCTTGCCACCTGAAAAAAAGCATTCTGAAAAATCACTTTTGATTGCTTATGGAGTATATCTGGTCAGTCAATTTGAGTTTAACTGACTGTTGCTAAAGTAGACCGGAAAGAAATAGTCTTGCTTATGAAATATTATCAAAGATATGGGAAAACACTTTGGTAGTTTGAAGCTGGACTAAGTGACCCAGGAGTCTATATATCCTTAAACAATGTGTATGCTTTGTGTATATAGATCATTTTAGAACTGATACTCAACATTGTTATATGGTTTCAATGGAAAGCCCAAGGGTCCTTTGAATCTTTATGCTCTGAAATAACTTGTTCTGTTCTTTAGAACTGAGGGCTGGTTTGTTTCCCTTTTTTTCAGGGAGAAAATTATATAGTATAAAATTTTTTCTTTTAGTTTTGAGGCTTTCTTGGTATTGTGGCATATACTCAATCTGTTCAGAGTTCTTAGTGGTAGTAGAATATTCTACTCCGGTAACTTCTGAATCAGCATCAATTATGACTGGCTTTCTTTGTTGGTGACACAGATGTGATGCCTTAGAGTAAATAGAAAAAAAAATATACAAGAAGGAGATTAAGTGGGATCATGCACATCTCCTGGTTGCCCAAGAGAACAAAATCGCGATCTTGAAAACTCCAGCACATGTGCTGCTTAATTCAAGCTATGTCTAGACTGCACACTGTGTTTGATTTTTGAAGTTATGTAGATATTAGAATTGCATATTTCTGCATGCCCCAAACTGTTCCCCTCTTTACTAGTCTGGTGCATTTAGGGCTGGATCCCAGAGCTTTAGGTGGAGGTGTGCTCTGGGAGGTTCTGCTGAGTGGTTGGGTGAGTGGTTTGCTCTCCACAATGTACAGAGATCAATACCGCTGTCTTTTGAAACACAACCGAAGGAGATGGAAAACAACTTTTTATATCAATCTTACTAGCTGAGCCAGTGCCCTAAAAGTAGGAGACCCAGCTTCAGTTTCCTCTGCAGCTTGGCAGCAGCGTAAGGTTCTAGACCTGACTTTCGGGTGCGTTTGCAAGGTCAGTGCTTTAGTACATAACATTTAGACATATCTTTTATGGCATCTAATTGTAATTCTGCTCCCAGTGTGGCACTAGTTTATCCTCTTATTTCATATGTAGGTCTGTAAGAAATCAAAACATGTACATTGGTGTCAGCAGCAGTTTTCTTTTTGCCTGCATACCCAGATTTGATTTATAATCTTGATGTTGTCAGCATCTGACTCTAATTAACTGGATAAATGAAGCTGAGATCTTGACTGAATTAGCAGTTGAAGAATGCATCTTACCAGAAGCAGATGGAGAGAGAAAACAGTGTGTTTAGTTTATGGCCATTCCCCTGGTTTATGGCCGTTTCCTATTTTTAAGGGGAAAAAGTTCTGCCAAATCAATTCTTGTCAAATGCTAATTAAATTATAGTGATGATTAATCCTGATGTAAATACATTATTTCTGTGTTTAGGAGACTTATAAATAGTTTGAAGACTTAAGAGCTGCTGTGAATGTGTACTTAATCTGGAGTGCATTTGAGAGAGAGAAAATGCCAATTAGATAGTTCAGTGACAGTTTATACAGTTTAATTTATCCTTTGTAAATAATGTTTGTTGTTATTAGCCTCTGTTATAGATAGAACTCGGCTAAATCTTTCTGTCAGTAAAAAAATTCCTTATAGTGACATTTATATTGTCTCTTTAATGTATTTTTTTTTTTACTAGAAATCTTACAGTTCTACAAAAAAGCAAGTGTTGTCATTTCTAGGCTGTGGAAAAAGAAAGTGAAGCAGGAAGGTGCTCCCTAGGGTCACTGAACAGGCTGAGAAGAAAATCCATGTCTGCTAGCAAGCTCCATCCAGGGCCACATGTTCCGGGGAAGGAAGGTCCATTCATGGCACTTCCTACTGTATATGTTAAGAAAGCCAAACAAGGAGCCTTAGTGGTTGCATTACCCTGTGTATAGTCTGACTCTTCGCTTTGATTAGTATGTGAATAACATGGTGAAAAAACCTACTGTGTGAAAATACTGAATTTTTAATTAAAAAACCAAAACAAAACCCACAAAAAACCCCCACCATCCCAAGCCTTGCTATCAAATATTCTATCTGCCGCAAGGACAGGTCAGCTCCTCACTCAGTACTGGTGAAAAGTCTTCCTTAAAGAGGCAGCATGTCTAAGGGAAGAGCTGTTAACGCTGTTTCTATGCTGCACAACTTTTTTTTTTCCAGCCAGCAGCTCTGGTCACCAGTCAGTGCTCCTCAGGAATGCGTTTGGAGGCAACCTTCAGGGAAAGCTCCATTCGGGTTCCAGATTGATGAGGTAAAGCAACAGACCTTAGCATTTCCTTAGTCCATCACAATGGCGCCTGCAACACCTCAGTTCACCGTTGTGCTGGCAGATGTATAAAACAAAGTTGGAGGTTAATTTATTGGTAGTGGAGAAAAGAGATCTCTGCTCCTTCATCTGCAATATTCTATGAATTATATGCTTAGGCAAGGTGAAATGCTGGATTTTTCTATGCACTGTAATTTATGATGCATTTGCTGATAAGAAAGATTTCCCAGTTCTCAGTTGTACACAGTATATCTACAAGCTAGAAATAAACATTTTTTTGCTCTTGTTGGCAGGTTCAGATTTATCTGGAAGTGAAACATAACATTATACACCACCAGTATCTGTAATATTTTGGAAAAAAAGCTTTCTCTTTCATGTCGCAACAAAGAAATGGTTTGATGTTAAAAGGAGAGTTGTTTCTAATAAACAAAAACCCCCTTGCAGTGGACTATTGCATGTCCCATAGCATGGAGACAGTATGTGTGTGAAGGTGACAGCCAGTGCAGGGAACATAACAGTGTTCTGTTACGCATTTGCATCAATTATACAAGGAAAAACAGCGTGTCATGGCGGGAGCGTTCTGTGGAGGCCACCAGTGTTTTCCTAGGTGAAAGGGTAATTATTTTGCTGTTAGTTCTTAATTTATTAATAGTCAGCACCAAATGTTAGGGTAAAGGATTAGTCCAAACACAGTGACAGATCAGCTGTGTGGAAGATGTAGTGATTTTTGCCGCTGATAAGAAAAGCTATTAGTGTAAAGATAAAGGTCAGTTTGGCATCTGAATGCTGTTGAGTGGCATTTAAGAAAAAATGAAAAGTGAAATGAAATCTTTGTACTGGTATAACCTGCTACAACTCTACAGATGTAACTGAAACCTTTTTTGTTGTATTATGAAAGAAACAGTCAAGAGCCTGATCCATTTTACATTTAAATCAAAAGAATCAGGCTTTGAGAACTTGGACTGGGTCTTGAAAGTCAGCCCTAAGTATATGTGCTCAGACTAAAGTAGATATTACTAAAAAATACACATTCAATCCTTTATTGTGTTTATACTGTTCCTCTTTCTTCAGAGAGAAACTGATCAAATTTATTTGTTGTTTGTTTTCCTAATAGCAGTGTTGACTTGTGAATATGAAATTGCAGGCATTTTGCTTTAAAAACCAACAACACAAACCCCAGTGTTTTTGTGACTGGAATTCCTTGCACCAATACTGAATTCCTTAACTTGTTGTGGATGCTGTATGTTTTTGTGAGTAGCACTTATTGGTTCCCATCAGCTTTTCAAAAGTGAGATCTGATTAGTGGCCATTTGGAAGGGGGATGTAAAGGCTTAAAATATGTATTTGTCTTTGATATCTTATGTGTGAAAAATCAGATGAACTGCTTTCTTCAGTTCATGTGCCTCAAAAAGTTGCTGTGAATCCAAATTGTGCGAAAGTTAAACGTGCCTGTGTAAAGCACACCAGATTGTGTTGAAGTTTGCCTAGAAGGACAGCAGGTTCATTGTCTTCTTGCAGGGGTGGTATTTAAAAGCTGGGATTGCTCCTACTTGCATTTGAACCAAGAGCGTTCCAATGATGCAGCTTTTTCTGCTGGAAAAAATCTGTGTTATATGAACTGGCTTTGACTTTACAGATAAAGAAAACCTAAAAAATTTGTTGCACACTTGGCCAAATATATGTAGCATTAGTTGTAGATGACTTGCCTGCTGTATAGCTGTATGTGAGATGGCATTCACACCTGATATGTAGAGAGGACGCAGCTCCTTAAAGTCTTTGCATGTAGAAACAGCAAGTGTGGTGTGTGTGGTTTTTTTGTGTGTTGTTGTGGGGTTTTTTTGTGCGTGTGTGTGGTTTTTTCTTGGATGCTTTTGAACTTGAACATCTATAGAAGTCATTGACTAGAATACAGAGTGAATTACTTGCCTGGTTAACTTCCTGGGCTCAGCTGATGCTTTCATCACATTGAATCAGGAATAACTTGGAGAAAACTAACATCCAAAATGGAATAAACAAAGCTTTTAGAAGTCTAGGCTTGAAGGGACAGCCTCATGCTTAAAGTTATTCACTAGACTATTCTCCCAAAGAATATCTCAACTCCCGAAGAATATCCATAAGTTAAAATCACAGCCTTGGCTGGTAGTTGGTATAAAATAATTTATTTACCGTGTTGCTTAAGCCTGACAAAAGCAAACTTCATGGGTTTTTTTGAGATATTTGCCTTTGTGTGGAGTGAGTTCAGGAATCTCTTCTTCATGTACTGTGCGGTTTTTTAGTTGTTAGTGACAGATTTATTATTAAGGAGAGAGGCTATATGGGAGATAGCAGGAGAGGAAGTGAAAGATATATAGAAATACATTATTTGATTTCTAAAACCATGGAATTACTTCCTTGACTAATGAAGAATGTAATGAAATGCATTAAGAAACTGTTCCCTATCCTTGTCTCCTTCAGGCCGGTGGAAGAGAATTGAAGGGGTTTTGCCCTCTTATAAACACTCGGAGACGATTGCCAGGGCAGGGGGGGTCGTTCCGCACAGACACCACCAAATAATGGGGAGAGGGGACAGGTCAGAGGAGACGGGATCAGCTGTCTGGGAGGAGGGCAACGCAGAACCAGGAATCCTGTGGTCAACTACTAAGTTTAAACACAGTTCAGTAAGTGCAACTGAAGCACACTTAAAGTAATTTATCTTGTTCATAGATTCAATGGCTTTGTTTACAATAGCTCTACAAAACAGGCCTTCTTAGGAAACTGGGGTTGGATTGTAAGTATGATTTTTAGATATTCTACATTTCTTAATTTTGAAGAATTTTATTTTAAAACATCCAAATACTATGTAGTAGGGTAGGAAAAGAAAATAAAATCAGTATTTTCTGATGATGTTGCATTTTGTAGGAGCAGAAGAAATAGTCTGTAGCAAGAAAGACAGTATCTCAACTAATCTCTTTTCCATCAATTCAGATGGGGAAAAAGGTGATTTGAGTTACTGCCTTTCTTATTACAGGCTTTTTTTCCTTTCCAAATCTTCCTTTGTTTAAAATTTTCAGTGTTAGTTTTTTCTTTTTTAATTGTATTATTTAAATTCCAAAACTGTCTAATAAGTGCTCAGCATGTCTCAGTGCTTGAGGTTCGGTCAAGCTTAGCCATTTGCAAAGTCTGCCAATGAAAAAACCACAGGGGGTTGGCAAAGCTATTGACAATGGCTTTTGCAAGTGCTTGAGCACAGTAATAATAAACTGGGCATTGCCCTTCATTCTGTCTGATTGGAAAAATCACCTGTGAATTTACATGAAACAACAAACCAGCTGCTGTTGAATTGGAGTCCAACCCACACCCTTGCTTACCTGAAATGCTTCTGATGTTCCTAAGACAGCTGGATAAACACTGTAGGTGACCCTTTGAGATGGCAAAGGAAAGAGGATATGGTGCATCTGATGAGACAACTGCATAACTTTCTGTTGCAGTTACTGTAACTGATTGTGTGGGTTGAGAAAAAGAGTATTTAACTTGTGTTTTTCTTCACTTAATATAGTTAAAGAGAAAATGCTGGCCACTTAGTATGAGCCAGCCATTAAGTACAGATCAGCTTGATAGCTGCTATGATAAACAAATTCAAAACAATTCACAGCTGAGGGATGGGTAAATTGGGAATTATGCAATTATGTGTTTGAAATGCTGGAATGAATAGTAACTTATTTATGATACAAGGCTTATGCACATTAACGTAGTTCAGGAATTCTACAGAAGTGACACTGCATTCCAAACAGCCACTATTGTAACAGTGTGTTTTGTGATAACAGCTTGGACTTCACTAATATTTCACTTCAGAGCAGTTGATGACATCTAACGGAGTACTGGTGAAACGTGCCTGACGAGTAATGCTCAGAGTAGTGGCTGCTTTTTCATTTACTGACATGAGTCAACTGCATGAACTGTTAATGGTCAGAAGTTACTTTTATTGGGCTGAAACCAAATGCCAGAGCAGTCACGAAGCTTTGTTTTAAAACCTAGCATTCCACAGAGAAGTTTTATTTTGAATGCAAAACCTGCAGTTTCTTTGAAGGCTGCTGTTTGATTGCAGTGCTAATTCGTGATCATAACACTCTATTCCCATGAAATAAAATAAAGAGAGGATGTTCCCACACAACAGGGTATAATGCTTGAAAAAATATTCCTTGCAGGTAAGCAGAAATTATTCAGATTGATTCAAATGAGTGAAAAGAATAACAGAAAACTATATGAACAGATGCACAGCCATTATTCTGATCACTCAGCCTGATGCTTTTGCTCTTTGCAAGTTATTTTGAGTGCATCAATGAGCATAAATAAACCATATTTTTACCGGCATTTCGATTATCAGCCTAGTGGAATGTATCAGATGTGCCGTATTGCTGGTGATTATAGCACAAAGGTATGTTTAAAAAGTGAGAAATTCAGTGTTTTACTAGGGTGCTGCCGTAGATGCTTGGATTCTTAAATACCAGTGGGACCTTTCTGTTCAAGTGGCTTGACCTGTGTCACTTGGAACAGGCATTTTTGGTTAATAAATCATCATGCAGCTTGTAATTCCTGCTTGAGCTATAGCAGCTCTATTTGGAAAAAAAGTCTGATTCTGAAACAAATATTTCTGGTGGCAGAGAATTCTGGGTATATTGTTCCAACAATTAATCACTGCTGTTAATTTCTTCTCTTTTAGTCTGAGTTTTCTAGCTTTGGTTTTCAGTGGCTTCATCTGATGACATCCTTTGTTTCTGGATTAAAGATCCATTGCTTATTAGAAATCTCTTCCCTGTGCAAGTATTTGCTGGTCTCTGATTAATTCTCTTCCTCACTGCCTGTTGAAAAAACACATTAATTAGAGCCTTTCCAGGCTTATGAGCAGAAACCATCTTTCCCACTGTGGTTAATTCATCGAGAGCTTCTTCTGGACTTTTTGAAGTTTTGAAATAGTTGTTAGGGCAGCAGTGTGCAAGGTGTAGTTTCAGTGCTTTGCATTGATTCTCGCTCATCACTGTCTCCTCAGGATTCTTGCTCTTCATATAAAAGAAGATTTTGCTCTAGGAATTTATTTTCTATTTTTTTACTAATCATTACCTCAAAATAATGTAATTATTCCTGCTTTTTATGCTGTGGGTGAGGTTGCCATCCTGAAAGTGGTCTGCATTTTTTGTTCTTAAGCATCAACTTGTATTTGATGATATAAGATTTCAAGTGAGATTATCTGACTTGTGTAACTGATGTGGCCCAATTTGTGACTTCTGTTATACAGTTTGCTACTAGTGTTTTTTATATTTATCTGTTTTCTTTCCAGTTATGGATGAAAATAGCAGCACTGCCCATAAGTCTCTGAGATTTAAGAGGGACATTTTCATTAACAATTCCACGTTTATGTATTTTTGTGATACCTTTTCAATGGTTTTCAGTCTTTGTGGTGAACCTCATTAACTTTTGTGTGGTGACAACTGTCACCATAGAGATGTTGTGCTTTAAAGAAAATGTCACACAGTCACATCTGCTGCAGACCATGGTTAGTGTCAACTCAATTACCTTATCAGTTGGTTTTGTAATATATTAAAGGTTTGTCAAGCTCTACTTTCCACATAGCACTATGCTGATTATTGTTAGTTATGCTGCTGTCCTTTAGTCCTGTTTGCATACACTATCTTGTCATGATTTAGTTTTGCATTGATGGTAATCTGACTAACCTCTAGTTAATTAGGTCATCTACTACTACTGCCCTTTTTAAGTAATGATGAAGCATTAGGGTTTTTTCAGCTGTAATTTCTTTGAAGAGGAGACACTTAGTTCTGGAACAAAAAGGTAAATCTTTCAAAGAGATGTCTGTCTGATCCTAGAAACTTAAACATCTTTCCTTTAGTAGTTAGAGTTTCACATGTTGCCTAGTTAGTCATGGTGTAGAAAACATTTCCTTTTTGCAATAAGAGTAATATTTTATTCTCCTCTTTCCAGTGCATCTATACTGTGTCTAAATTATTTTAACACTTAAATAATACCAAAAGCTGAGATGGTTTGACCCATCTTTATTTTGGAAAGCAGATACTGTATTTTTAAAAATATACTTGTGAAGAATTTGCAGTTGTTTCTCAGCAGCTATTTCCAATGAAGGCTGAGACTCAGTGAATGAATGTGGGAGTTGGCAAAACAAAACAAACCCAAGGAGATGCAAAACTGAACAGGAGGTGCACAACTGAGATAACAGAGGCTATGTTTATGTTGGCAAATAGGTGGTGTGATATAAACATATCTATAAAACATACCTATAGACTAGAGTAAGTGCAATATCTGTGCAATGCAGGTTTGTAGATACTTTGAACTAGTTCTAGCCTGTCCTGCAGACTAAATGTCTGTTAGTGCTTGGAGTGCAGCTTCTGGTTTTGTTTCATCTCCAATAAATCCCACTGATATGCTCAAAGACTACTCCGTGTTGCAAGCACAAGCCCAGTACGGGAGAGTAGTGCCTGAAATGCACTGGTGTTTGGTGATGTTTGGGCTTTAAATGCACGGCTGCCTGTTTTGGATTCTCTATTTCGTATAACAGAATAAAGTCACGGTGCTGATCACTTTCTGAAGTGATCTTGGAATGCAGGCACTGGCCCACGTTATGTTGGAAGAACAGTTTCCTGGCATCTATCAAATGTCCTCACAGCTAAGTTGGGATGATGCATTCATACAGAAGGTAAAGTGTCACTGTTCATGCTTCTGTTGGACTGTGTGAGAGGCAAAGTGTTACCCAACGTACAGAATGGCTTTAGACTCCTCAGAATTCTGGGTGTAAAAATTAATTATTCTGTGCAGTAAAATCAAGTTTAAATGTCCTGAGAACAAACTTTGGCTTAGAATATTTCTCAGTTAATTCGTTTACCGGATGAGAATAGTTGTGGCATGGTTTGCAGCCCCATACTAAAACAATTTTTCTTGTGGAAGTTGAGGTACATTATGAATACTTCATGAGTTTATTATTTATTTATGAGTTATGGTTTCATTAAAAATGGCATTACCTGCTGAGCAGCACAGCTATGCTTTTAACAGTTCTTATCAGGTTGTTAAAATTACACAGATGATGAATATTTCAATAGCGAGAAAGAGCAAACCATTTAACAAACTACATTTGTTCGAGAATCTTATGCTACCTCAAATGGCAATGCCCGCTAATTTGTGTAAATAACCAAAGCTGCATATTAAGAAAGGGAACTTAGGGTTGCCTGTAGCAATTTCAGCTCTTCAGAGGGGGTGACTTTGTTGAAGCAGCACATCAGTGTCAAGGGATCATTTTAGTTCATGCTGGATAAAACAAATGTTTTCAAAGGAGCAGATCTAAACAGAGAGAAAATCAAATATGCTAATGATTTCTAAATTACTCTTCCCCACACTCTAATCAATAACGTGATTAGTTTACACTGGTAAAAATGGTAGATTTTAGGTATTGATAGCCCGCTCTGCTATTAACTGTATACACTTAGAATTGTGAATATTGGTTATGATTATAACATTTTTGTTCATGAACTTGCTTAGTGTAGTTTTAAGGATTTCCACTTGGTGGAGCTTTATGATTGAATTTTTAATACATAAAATTCTAAATATTTGTGATTCAGACTTAGTAACTTCTCCACTGTAATGAAACAAAATAAAATTGAGAAAATGAAGAGTAAATTTCACATGTTTAGTGGTCCCTTTCACTTGATGCCTGGATCAAACAGTGATTATGTTTTTTCCTTTCCAATGTATGATTATATTACTTGCCAATTCCTTGGTGTGATTAGTTTTAATCTCTTGAAAACAGGGTGGCATAATAGCTATAATAGGTACTGTTACGTATATTATATTCACAAGTTTAATATTACTACTGTGCAAATATATGTATAGTTATACCTATACATATATATTAAAAAAAAAAAACCAAAAACCAAAAGTATTTTAACCTAAAGTAGTTTAATAGTAATGTAAAGTAATATTTTCTTACTGTCTGGGGTTTGATTAAATTCTGAAGGATCCTAAAGAACTTTAGAAATTACTTTCTCAGAATAGAATGCCTTAAAAGATAGATTTATTTATTTATTTATTTTCCCACTGGAACACAGTGTGACCAATGTGTAAGATTTGTCCTTAGACTCAAAACTAGACTGGACAAGCCCATGATTAACCTAATTTAATGCTGAAGTTAGCACCACTTTGAGCAGAGGACAGGACCAGGTACCTTCTTCAGATCCCTTTCAACCTAAATTATTCTGTAAGGCAAATTTTTAGCTGTGAGTTGTGATAACAGGCACATAGTCTCTAACTTGACAGCTCCAGTTTTTGTTTTGATTGATTTGTAAAGTGGAAAATTTTGGAGCATTTTTATAGGATTGTGAAATAATGGAGAATTTGGACTGTCCCTTGGGAAAAATTATTACACAGTACGTGATAGAATTACTTTACACATAATCAAAATGTATTTGCATAAAATGTAACAACATTTCGACAGTCATAGCAGGTAATGAACAAGGTCCTCCACACATTTTTACAGCCTACGTGAGCATTGCTGCAGGAGATCTCAGCTCCCCCGTATGTATATTATACATAATTTAAAGAGAATATACTGCTTAGATCCCTCCACCCCAGGCTTTCCTTCAAATTTTCCTATTTTCTGAGGGATTCCTTCATTCCTTCTGTTCCTGATTCAGTCAAGTCTCTTATTCACCAGACTTCTGAATTGTTACCTTGTCTTATCTGAAATTAACATGATTTTTCTCAGATAGTATTTTGTTTTATTTTTAATGATTACTGGATATTTTTAATGGGAATCGTGAATAGCTGGTAAAAGCAAAAGGGAAAATTGGATGCTCTGTAATACTTAGTTATGGATCTGACTAGATGTTATTTTTGTCTTTCTTTGCATTGGTGGTGTCTAAGGTGGGCAAAATTTAGGTGAATATACAACCAAGAATTTAAATGAAAAAACCCACAACCAAGCAACCCAAACCACCCCCTCAAAACATGCCCCCTGCCAAAAAAAACCCAACCCACAATAAACCCACAAACCAAAACACCAAACCAACCAAAAACCAAGCACAAAAATACCCTCACCAGACAAACAAAAACCCCGACAGCAAGCCAGTCTGAATCTGTCTTAAGCTTTAAAAAAATAATTGCCATTTCTGAATATTCTTGATTTTATAATCTGAAGTAGTACATTAGGAAAGAGGGGTAATTGGAATAAAGAACGAATTCCTGCTTTAAAATTATAATTAATTTCAAATATGAGATACAAAATATCAGCTACAAACATGAGAAATTTCTACAGCAGGTAGTGGACCACCCCCAAATTATGAGTGAATAGAAAAGTGTCTGGGCAGGTTGAGAAACCCTGACTGTCTGTCTGACAGCCGCTGTCTGCATGTCAGGCAGTGGCTGAGCAAGCCAAAATAAAGGAAATCAGGTCACCTCGATTGGGGCTGTGCTTAGTGCCACACAGCTGGAGATCAGTGTGCATCCCTCAGGCAGAGCAGTGATGTTGGTACATTGAGCTCACCACCTCGATTTGCCCCATTGAGGACCACATCCTCGCACGGCGCTACCTACACCTTTCTATGCATTCAGGTGCCTATATTGGCAAAGCAGATGAAGCTCCTACATAGCCTTTTCCCCAGGACAACTAGACTGATTTGGTGGTGGTGTTTTATTTGTTTTTATTTATTTTTCTGAAATAAGGATGGATTTTAAAAAAGTATAAAATGTTCCCAATGAATCTTTAATGTTTTTAGCATTACCCCACCTTCCAAATTTACTCAACTAGGAAACAGAAGAAAAAATCACAAGTGAAATAGCTGACAATAGTGATCCTGAGGGGAAAATATCTAGAGAAATAAACCACTTGGGAGGCCAAACTTCTGTTTATTTAAAAAAAAAAGGAATGCTGTGTGTGTTTATGCAGTGTTATGTATTTCTGTGGGTAGGGATGTGATTTAAAATAGAGTTAAATTATTTTAAAATGCTGTAATTAAAAATCATTGCCAGGGTGATCTGTGGGAGATAGAGGATTAAAAGATGTTTCTTTCTCTGCTCATGCCTCTGAACTGCTTTGGAGATGCACAACCGTGATTCTTTCCCAGGCACTATTAACACGGTCAAAGTGTGTGCAATTTTGTTGACTGCATGAATAAGGATTATTTTGTCCTAAATTCATAATATTCAAGGATTAATTTCAGGTAGTAAGGCCTGTTTAAGGGAAAAAAACTACTATCAATCAATGTACAATCCCAACTTGTTCTTCAATAACTCTCTTCTTCAGTTCTTAACCCGCGAAAGCAGAGTAGAATCCCTGTGTTCTGGAGTCTCACTACCTCTGCTGCCCTCAGGGGTGATGCAGCTTACTTTCCCAATCGGGACAGATGAAAAACAGAGTTCAGGCAGAGGCTGATGTGATCCTTGGAGACCTGAAGCCACGATCAGAGAAGTAACTGCACACAGGTTATGTTTTGAATATCTGCTTAGTACATTACGAGCAGTGTCTCTTTTTAGTGAAGGCATCTAGGGAACTATTGGCTTCTACTGGTTTCCTTGGCTCCAAATTTGAGCCCTAAAAGTGTTTCAGACCGTATTACCATAGACTTAACCTCTTTATGATTGGCGTGTGTAATAGCTTCAACAACTACTGACAGAATAACTATTCCACTAGACTCTAGATTCTATTGGATATAATATATAGCATTCAAGTGGGATCTTGGCAGGAAGAACTTAGTAGAGGTGTGCACTGCAAGAAGGAAGGTATTGTCCATACTTACATTACATAGACTTATGTATCCAGTGCATCATGTGTTGAATTTAGTATCAATACTCAACCAAAATTGTGCTGTAATTGTTGAAGAACTGACGTAGGGAGAAGTGCAGTGGATAGTTTTAGGTGGTTATACAAGAAGTCTGTGGCAGAAGTAAAGCTGAAACTGGAACCAACTCACACCACAGTAATCAGCCTAGTTTAGAGTAATGTAGGTGGCGTGTACATTGATAACTTTGGACACATACTATCACTTGCTTTAGTTTTATGGGTTGTGTGCTCTGCCAGGCTTTCCTGTGTGTGGTATTCTTAACTATACAAAGCATTATCTCAGCAAAACCAGCAAAATTTGAAGACCAACTGTGCAGCCAAGGGAAGATATAGCAATTCTCTGCTAATAGCAAGCCAAACCATAAAACCCTCACGTTTTATAATACATTTTGTATCTATCCATAGTTTTGGTTCTTGAGGGCATAGTGTTATTTCCTATTAAAGAGATGGAATGAAAGATTTTGTGTGGCATGTTGTATATTTGTTAAATCAATGTATACATTAAAGCATGATCTAGTGTTTAGGCTAGTCCCCAGAGCTTACTGACAGACTATTGGTTGATATGATGCCACTGTTTTTGTATCAGCAGTGGTTGCTCAGGCTGGCAGTGATTTCCCAGGTGAAGTGCCTGGTGCAGGGTGGTCAGTCTGTTCTCCATGCTCTGGTCTTTCTGCTGGAATGCATGAGGAGGCTCCATAGCTCAGGGGGTAGAGCCTTGGTCTAGTAGACCAGGGGTCATGACTTCAAATCTCCCCTGGAACCTGGGGAGCTCTGTAACCCCTGCAAAAATTCTCAGACTTGACCTTCTGGTTTGGAAGGCTGATCTCTCTTCAGGAAGGTAAACCAAGAGGTACAGGAGCAGTCCTTGTGTGCTCAGAATGTGATGAACCAGCAGGGAAGAAGGCTGAATAGAAAGCTGCGGTTGGAATTTAGGAATAAAAAGAGAATTTGGAAGGAGAGAGGAATACAATAATTCCCTGAAGTTATACAGGGAGAAAATTAGAAGGGCCAAAGCCCAACTAGAGCTACTGCTTGCAGCAAGAAATGCTGATATATATATATAGGTATATCAGCAACAAAAGAGAATCTCCATCCATCCCCTGAAGGATATGAAGGGAAACACATTGGCAGAGGATGAGGGAAAGACTAAGGTACTAAATGCCTTCTTTACCTCAGTATTTAACTCAGAACTCGGTATGGAGGTCTAGGTATCACTAGATTAATGAGATTAATCTAGTGTGCAAGCCAAAGACCGCACAGAATAGCAAATAGCAACAACTAAAGAGATTGCTTTTTCTATTCCTTCCTCTCAAGCAACTGAGAAATTATGGATTACAGCTTGGTGGTGGGGGACAACACAAAGATAGAATACTACCTATCTGGGACCCCATAATAACTATTGTGATCCTTAGAGAACTAGAGGGGAAGAACCACTCTCAGAATAGGAAATATCCACTCCTAAAAAGATCTTTCTGAGACCTTGCAATTGGAGAAAGTGAGAATTTATAAACTGGATCAAGCTGTTGTCCCAGGAACAGAGGGTCTTGCTAACTTTGAGTAGGATAAGATTAGTAACAATTGGATTATACATTAGAGGGACATTCCTCATAGAAAACTCATCACAGTGCTGCAAGTGAGACCTAATGCCACAAGAGAGTTTCTGGCCAGGGGTAGGCTGGATGAACAAAATAAGAAATACAGATACTGTCAAGCTGAAAACGAAATGTGTTTCCATATAATTGGGTACGGCCCTGCAGTCCAGGAGGCCAGAATTAAAAGACATATCCAACTATGTGAAGTATTGGCTGCGGTCAGTGCAGCTGCAGTTTCTTCCTCAACAGGCAGTGGGAGCTGCTGGTGCAGACTGCTACCTGCACCTAGTACAACGCTTTCTAGCCATGTAGGTGGGAAACTGCTGTGCCAGGACTTTATTGACTACAATTACAAGCACCAAAATCTACACTAAGTCATGATGTTCTGAGAAACGCCGTGAAAATGGTATCTCTGCCCATGAATGGGAGACGTAAGTTTAAATATTCCACTATGACAATACAAGTCAGAACAATCTCGCAATACCACTAAAAAGGGGTTTGCTGGTAGCAGTGTAGCAGCTTTCTTAGTTTAGGATGGACTTTTTTACTGCACATCCTTCTCAGCACCCTTTATCTTTTGCATGGAATACTGGACACCAGCAGCATTACACCCACAGGTGTTTAGTAATTTCTGTCACCCAGACTGGGGGCAGTTGTATGAAATGTCCTGCTACTTTGGGTGAAGCTAAGGGCTGTATTCCAGCACAGTAGCTCTTTTGGACAGGGTGCTGTTCAAAAGTAACAAAGGCAATCTGGCCACCTCATAAACTAGGTTTTAGTCTGCTTTTGGTAGAGCAGAAGGTGGTGTGGTGCCATAACAAGGTTTAGTTTGGAAAGACAAATCTCAGCACACCACTTGAGTTGATACTGCGAAATGCTGCACGCAGTGGAATCACACCTGGGGTAGATTATTAGGGATGGTTTGCAAGGATTAAATGGTTTGCAAAGAGTAGAGGTTAAGAGCATCTGTATCTGTGAGGACTTGAGAAAGGCCAAGCTCCAATTTTAGTTACCTGGTGTGTTATGCTAACCCTAATTATTGAGTCTACAGGTGTGCTGTTTGCTTAACACAGAGGCTGTGCTGGTTGTTCACTTTTTATTTTGGTCATTGTAAATGAAAAATTGCCAGAGCAACTATGTGGTGCGTGATGCAGGTTTTTGGTATTCAAAAGGTCGATTGTTTAACTGTGATGTGAAAACTTAAGAGCCTTTTTGCCTTTCAGATAATGGAGAAAAATTCCTGCAAATAGAATTATTACCTTGTTTTTATATTGCTTTCCTGCACAATAGTGTCTTGGTTTTTCTTTAATTTCTTAGTTTTTATATTCTATATCTTTTGCTTTGCTAGGATTTACCATTTGTATTACTCTTAATCAGCCAGTTAGGGAACTATTTAGGATCTGGAGTTATTCCTGGTGTTCTATTGGTATTGATTGCATCTAATGAGCACCTAAGGATTTAATCGAAAACATGCAATTGAGTGGTTGGATTTGTTATTAAGAGATGCACAAATTAATACAAACCACATCATAAATCAGCTTTTTTAATAAGATGCGCTGACACTCTGGGCAACACTTGCTTTTTCATATTTCAGCAGTTCTGCCTGTCAAAAGCAGAAATATTGGATGAGCAAAAGCAATTTCAAGTAAAAAAACTTTTTAAAACTCAGAAGTATGTTTGAAGGATTCACAACTTAATATAAAGTACAGGTTATTGGTTCACATATTATTTAAGTCAGAGATTAAAACAAATTATTAAAGTATTTAAATTTCTTAAGATGGACCCAAAGAGGGAGGTGTGGAAGAAATTGTCCAATGGCAACAATCCATTAAAAGCCTTCTGTGTATATGTGAGCTTTATGTGTTGAAAAATGGCTTACTCTGTTTTTTTATTCAGCTGTAACTGAGCACAGGGTGCACTCTAGAGACATTATGAACATATTTTTTAAAAAAGTATCCAATGAAAGCAAATTACATTTTGCTTTTTAAATTAATGACTCATTCTGAGATTTGCCTGGCTCATTTTGTTGGAGATCTCATAAAATGCATGAGCCTTTCAAAATCTGAGAATAAATGGTGAAAGAGGACACAGTGTTTGAAACTTGTCCACAGGCTGTGTCAGTTGGGCTTTCCTGGCCTTCTCTCTCAAGAAACTTGATTCTTTTGAGTAGGTTTGCAAGAGAGAGCAGCTGGGTGATGGTGTGGAGGACAGAGCTGGGCAGCAGTGCTGGTGACAGGGAATGGGGCTTCATGCCCAACTTCCAGCTTTCATAGGTGCTTAGCATACATGTTTTCCAATATCCAATGTATTACTAATGTTTTCTGTAATATTTATTGAATGTTCAACAAGTTTCAGCTCAAGACAATCTTAACCACTGAGTAAAAAAATTATATGTCTCTGCTTGAAAGTTCTAGCCTCTAGAATTTTTTAAAAAGAGAGGTACTGCCTGAAGAAACTTCTGTCATGTTTCATGTGTTGTCAGATCCAATGACTGTCCCATCTATACCAGCCAGTGCAGGCAGGAATGCTTTATAAATATTAACAAATGAAGCATTGTAACATCTCTGTGAGGTTGGGGAAAAGTATTACGTGCCTTATAGGACAGAAAAGACATAGAAACACTAGTTTCTTATTTGTGGTAATGTAGTCAGTCTGTGACAGAATTGAGACATTTTTATCTGCTAACTCGCCATTATCTGCTTTAGCAAGAGATTGCTCTTTCTCATTTGTGACTTTTTCCCCTCCTGCCTTTTCATTCATACTTGTTCCATGTTCATACAGAGCATTATGACACTGTTGCAATTACCTAATTATATTGAATTAAATAGCATATACCATATATAAAAATAAATTATAAAATAAATCGATAATTGTATTTTAACCTACCCATCGACAAAGAGTAAATTTGAATCCACAGGAGAAATAGTTTTGAGACACTTTTGTTTGCTGTTTTTGTTGTTGTTGTGGGGTTTTTTTGTGTGTTTGTTTTCGGTCACAGTAGCTTTGTATTAAATAACTGAACAAGGAAAATATCTGGTGTATAAAAGGTACCATTTTTAACACCACGAATGAACTGATGCTTACCCAGCAGAACTGCAAGACATTTGGAAACATAGAAAGTTGAGTTAATGATGTAGAAATCATATATATGTGCTGTCTGAAAATCATGCTAAGCCGGACGCATGGCATTGGGTCTCTTTTGTTTTCACTGAAATTAAAAGAAAATTAGTTTATTTTAGAGAGTTTAGAGTATTTTTAAGGTATTTTGTTTACTGTAGTGTTTACTTTTCAGAAAATATTAGTAAAGAATTAAATACAATAAAGGTCTTTTTCATGCTGTCCCCCTGTGCTCAGAAAGTGATGAGCCAGCAGGGAAGAAGGCTGGCCTGGCTGAATAGGCAGCAGTGGCTGGACTTAAGGGGGAAAATAAAACAGAATGTGGAAGGAGGGGCAGGCTACTCAGAAGGAATACAAGAAATCTGTGAAGTTATACAGGGAGAATATTAGGAGGGCCAAAGCTCAGCTAGAGCCTTGCCTCGCTACTGCTTGCAGCAAGAAATGCTGCTATAAATATATCAGCGACAAAAGGAGGGTGAAGGAGAAGTTCCATCCATCCCCTGATGGATGTGAAGGGAAACACAATGACCAAAATGAGGGAAAGGCTGAGGTACTAAATGCCTTCTTTGCCTCAGCCTACTTTAGTAGTAGGACCAGTTGTGTTCCAGGGGACCAGAATGAAGCCTCAATAATCCAAGGGGAAATGGTAAGCAACATGCTATACCACTTGGACACCTATGAGGGATCCATACAAGCCTACGGGATCCACACAAGGGTTCTGAGGGAGCTGGCGGAGGTGATCACTGAGACACTTTCCATGATCTATCAGCAATCTTCACCATGGCTCATTTTTCACATTGTAATGAAAAGAAAAATTAGTTTATTTTATGGAGTTTGCAGTATTTTTAAGGTGTTTTGTTCACTATAGTGTTTACTTCCCAGAAAATATTAAAGAATTAAATACAATAGAAGTCTTTTTAGTGCTATTAATTAAACATTTTGCATGCTTGGGTGATACTTTTAAGTTCCACTGAGCACTGTATATAATCTGCTCTTCATATGTCACTTTCTCAGCTTTGAGAAGTTAGTACAGCTAGTAGAGAAGCGTTGGTACTGTGAAATACCATACTGACAATTATATAGGATATGTTATTTTTATTTAGAATATTGATTGTATTACTAATAGAGGAATTTAGAATCAAATATGACTTGCTGTGTCCTTGCTTTTTATATTTTGTTTCTGCTTCTCCTAGTCAAGGTGTAGGTAGATGATTCTTCATTTCCATGGCTTTTGAATTCCAGATGTGAGCAGTTTTTAAACTTCAGCTTTTGGCTGCTATTTAATGACATGGAGATATGGTGTATTGGTAGTAGAACAAATGCATTACTTTCATCAGTGCTTCATTTTCTTGTTTTCCTTTTACATGTTCTGGAGAAAGCACTGTAATGTATCTTCTAAAGCTAAGGCAGTTTTGTCTATTATGGCATGAAAATGCACAAATGGGAAATAAGTTTTCTTTGGAATGGAACTAATATCTCAAATTGTGAGGCTGCTCAAATATGTATGATTATGTTACTTTATGTTCCAGCCTTTATGAGTAATTTAGATTTTTGTCTTTATGCTGTCTAGATTAATTAATCCTATGTGAAATTATTACAGGAATAGTGATCTTCCTGGGACTAGATATGTGGGGAGTACGTGTACTTGGCAAGAGAAGAGAGGCTTATTTGGTTTGGGTTTTGTTTTATTACCAAATTTGGGGAAGATTTTGATTCTCCTGTGATGGATTTTATGAGCTCACACTGTGTTAGCCTGGAATGAAATTAACTCACAGGGTGGTAAAACCCAAGAATATTGTATTACTGAATATTACAGATGCTCAGATGAGGGAGCTATTGGCCTAGAGACACACTAGTGCCTGAGAAAACTAGAAAAAACATTCTATTTAGAGACTACTCTGCTTATATGTCATTTTCTGTATTTATCTGACCTTTTGCTCGTTCTTTATTACTAGGGCAATTTACATAAAATAGGATCTATGCCATTTATGAGTTCATGTGCTCCTGCTGCTTATTCTTCCCTTGAAGTTCTAATCCTTTGTGGCATTTCACCCCAAAGCACTTTACAGTAATTGCTAATTGATATAAAAGGATCACTTCATCCACCCCTGACATGCAGCACCTCGGTAGTGAAACTCAGAAGCTGTTTAACAGTGAGCAGTAGGACTACATAACATTTTTAGGAAGGAAAAAAAAAATAGCCCATCAAACTGAAAATGGATAGGCTATTTACATAGCCAGAAATTAGCTGCAATATCTGTTTCAGGATTGGGTTAGGACAATGGATTTAATATTCCTGATCTTCAAAAAAGATACCCTTGGTCACAGTAGGAAGACAGAATGGATGACTTCCATTTTATTCAGAAAACCAGCATCTCTAGAAATACATTATTCTTGAAATTCAGTATATTTTCAGATAGCTTGTGAATTGGTTTGGTGGAGAACTGGATGAAAGAATTTTGCTTACGCAATCTCAGTATAGAGCTGCTTTCAGGGTTGCTTCAAGGCTTCTCAGTTAAGGTATAGTTTGAATATCTTAGCATGTAAATAGTAGCTTTGTGGAGTTAAATTAATGCCTCTAAAGAAAGGTTATTGGGTTGTGGATGGCAGCTACAAAAGGAGAGTAAGCTACAGTAAGAGCCCTTCAGAAGGCCTTGGACAGTAACATGCTGTTTCCAAAACACGACCTTGGAGTATAGCGATCTTCGTCACTGCGTAAGAGCTGCATCTGGCCAACAGGTACAAAGAAGATTAATTTATTAAAATAGGCCATAAAAACAAATAACACAGGACAAGCCTGGCAACGTGTCAAAATAACTGCTTGAAAAACTAAGAGAACTGTTCCTGTAAGTGAACAGAGTTGCTAAGATGTGGGTTAAGAACTGAGGTTTAGGTTTATGCTGTCACCTAAAATAAGCAGATAACTGTCTTTCACGATGTGCCCTGCAGCTTCCCTCATGGCTGCATGACAGGTTTGATAGTGCATTTGCCCCACTTGTTGGATTCAGTATTGTTTATGCCTATATTACTTGTGTATTCCTGAGTGATTTCATTAATTTGCCGTATAACTATGTAGCAGTCAGTGGCACTTAATTTATTTTACTGATTTATGCCTACCATTAAAAAAGAAAGCCCGTTCAAAGCTTTGAGTGACATGACTGTAATTAAATTTTAAATAACTATAAATTAAAATATAACTGTAAGTTAAAGTTAACTATCAGTTAAAAATAAACTTCACAAGCCGGCAGTCTCTGCTATTCAGAGAGAGGTGGCAATTTATCAGCAGACAATCTGCAGAAGCCGATTGAATCTCAAATTGTACTTGAAACCTTGCAATCTGAGTGACTTTTGCAGTGTTCAAAGTGTTTCTACTTTGATTTCACACCAAAAGGATGTGAAAATTCAGAGTCCTTGGCATATTTAGGATCCTCAGTTCTTAAGGGTGAGTCCCTTAAATGCACTCCCATAAGTGTAAAAGTGGTAGTAAATTACAAGAAGAAAAGCTTTCCTTCACTTAATATTTATAATTAATATCTTAAGTTCTAGCAATAAGCAGCTCATGCAGATTCTAGACCATTTGTCATGCACTTACAGTGTTTATAACATGGAAGAGCCTTTTCAAAGCAAGGGTCATCTGGGTAAGCTGTTTCTTATGAAAGCAGAAATCTTACCCTGTGTTTGGAAACCAAGTTAACTTATGTGCTAGAAAAATCTTTGATTTAGAAACAGTGTTTCTCTAGTGTTTTCTAAGAAAGTTGAGGAATTTTTATTTTTTTTAGTGTTTTGCAAGGACGTAAGAATGTAATGAAAGCTGTTTGACCCTCTGTTTTGAATGGATTTTGATTATTAGATTACTTCCAAGTTACTTCTAAATTATTCTATCCCCAAGCTAACAGAGGAATAGTTCCAGAGAGAAAAAAATATTACAAATATATTCAAACAGATGTAATGTCAAGAATTGCCAAGTCTCTAGAGGGGAAAATACCAGCCTGTTCCTTCACTGTTTGGTTTTTTTGAGGGCTCCCAGTATTTCTTTGACTGATTTTTGCCTGTTGGAGATGCACATTGTGGTAATTTTTCTGGTTTGATTTATACAGCACAGCAGGACCTGTGCTAATGTGTTCAGTGTCCCAGTGTGGTCAGGAAGATGGGACTTTGGGGAAGGAGCAATCTGTTGAATGCAAGAGGAGAAATCTAGCAAGGAAAATTGGGAAGCCGCTCTGGTTTAACGGGAAGGAAGAAACTTCTCCAAAAAGTGAATGCACTCCATTGTTTGTGACACTTCAGAAAAACTTAGTCTTCAGAAAATATCAGATTGTATAAACCAGGCTGACTTTATGAAGAGTTGTGTGTGGTTTGGTTTTGTTTTCTTAATGGCTGTTTGTGTTCTAAGATTAGGGAGATATTGCTTGATGAATCTAGTATGTAATCAAATATACACAAGATCTGTGTAGCTTTGTTCCATAAAACTACAGGTTGTTTCTCTGGCATGCAAGTGTTTTGAATTGGAGCTGGGATGATGGTGTGTGGGAATGGTGGTGGGAGTGCCAAACAGTGCAAATGGAGAGGGTGATTTCAAGGTAACTTTGCTCATCTGACCCAGCTGCCCTGCTCAGATTAGTGTAATCCTCTGGTTAGCTTTAGAAGTTATCTAACTACTCTGTTTCCAAATAAAGTATTTAATGGTCACCCAGTAATGATAGGTTAAATATTTCAAATGGAAAACTTACATTTCAGGGAATGATTCTCTATTTTTTTTTTTTTCACTGTAAGTTTGAGTAAAGTGGTGCAGATCACATAGTGTCTTTTACAAAGATCAGTTTTTTGCATGAGACATTTACTCAGGATATTCAACATGAAATTAATTTTGAGCAGTGTGAAACAGTTTACCTGATGCTGTGTCACTTAGAAATAATACAAGGGTGATGTTATTTTGTTGCAGAAAGATTACTTATGTTTTTTTAAAGAGTTCGGTGCTTTTGTTCCCCCATTTGTTTTGTTTTTTAAAACAACAGTTAAGTTGTCAGATTGAGACTCATGTGTGTTTCTGGCCAAAAATCCCACAGGAAAACTGTGAAGCACATTTAGCCTCCAACCTTCACAACATCATAAAATGGCATTGTCCAAAACCAAAGAAACTCAGATCAGCAAGGTAAGGACTTGCTGACAAGCTTGGTAATGGATCTTCCTCCTTTATAACATGCTCACATGTGCTAATAATGTGACTGTAACTTCTTGGTGTTTTGAAGGTTTACACAAAATACCATAGCTGTCTCAATTCCTTCTGAGCAGATAGATGTTTCTGAATCATAAAACCAGCCAGCATGTGTTCAGTCTTGACCTGATGGGGAAAACCCGAGCTTTTCTTATGGATAGGAAATAAGTAGGGAGCATGGAGCTTGGCAGAATGGAGAGTTGAACATATCTTCCTAAAGCAGAGTCTAAGTTGAGACATCCTGATTTGCAGTCTGTAATAACTACTTGACGGGCAACTTAGAAATTCATTGACAGGTCTGCTATTTCTGCAGTATTTCTTCTGTCTGAGCTGTAGTCTTAACTGATGGAGTCCTTGTAAGACATGTAAACAAAGAAATCTTGACCTACAGGAAATGATTGTAATAAACTGATGCTTGTGATGCTTTTATTTACACAATATTTATTTAACAACTTGTGTATCTGTGGGTTTGTGACGCTCTTCTTTGAGTTCTTAAGTATACACAGAATATCCTGACTTCCCATTGACTTAAGAATTATGGAAGATCAATAGGAACCTGAAATGCTCCAGACTGAATTTCTTATATATTAGCTTCAGATTTCTTGAATAGTGTTACTCATACCATACATTGTGGTGTAAGTTACTACAACAAAACTTTCAAAGCAAGTTTTTGCTCTGGTGGCATTTTAGAGCTTCTGTTTATATTATCTCCCATATGTGTTATAATACACGTCCCATACACATATGAAGGATGGTTCCTCAGTTCTGTTGCACGATGGACTCACTGAAGTATATGTGTTTCCTTTTTTTTTGCTTTTGACAACCATGGCATGCTACAGCTAGACACAGTTAGCTATGCTTTGATTTTTAACTTCTTTTAGATACTTCAATGAAATTTAGGCTTAACTGTAGTGCAGTTTGATTTCCAAATGTTTGAACTGCACTGCTGTTGGAGTTGGATTCAGATGTCATATTCAGGTTCAAAATGTGGAGCACTACTTCATGTGTCATCATGATTTCATTTTTTTCTAGTTTATATGTTTAATTTAGGCCTTCTGGAAGTGGAGTTGTTTGAATAATCCGCAGATGGATGAGCTAATGAAAATAATACTAGACAATCATTTATCTATCATTAATGTTTCATGTTTGTTTCTGGATACAAGTGTGACACATACAATAGAACTTTTAAATCTTGCATCCTAATTGGGCAATGGAAGCTTTATATGATACTACCTTGTCTTCACAAAAAGTTGTAAATTAAGATCCTTTCACACAAAATTGTTTATCAGAGCATCTGCCTTCTGAAGTCCTGATCACTGAGTGCCATTGGTGTAATTCAGGTGCACTAGTCGAAGTCAGTTTGTGGTAAAGGTTTATCATTCCATATACCAGTAGGCTATGGAGGAAAAAGAAGTTATGTAAAAATTCAGTGAGTGACCTCAGAAGTCAGTAATAGGGAATGTCAGCCTGTCAGATTGCATTATTAGAATGAGCTCATCCTTATTAAGTGCACTTGAGTTCTGTAATTGATGATTCATCTCCCAGGTGGTATAATACCCACTCACTAGACCTCAGTAAGAGTTTTCCTTGTTATCTCTTCTAGAAATTAACTGTCAATGATTATTGCAGAAACTTCAGATTATCCATTTCTAGTTACTGCCTCTGTGTGGAGCTTTTGGATTGATTTTTCTTCCCTTTCTCACCTTTTCTTTCCTCCCTGTATTAATAACTCTAACCTGAAGTGAATACCAGAGTCCAACAACTGGGGCCAACGACAGCTGGGAAGAATAATACTTCTCTTACTGTCTTCTTTCCTCACATGTGTTATGTGGATAAGGCAATTAAGGTAACATTATGTTCCCTTATGAATATGTAATTAAGTGTCCACTGCTGCTTAGCAGATCTCCAGGTGAGTGAGTTGCAAGTCAGCATTAGATGCTTTGTTGCTTGACCATGTCCTCAAAAGTTTTTCTTCAGCCTTGTAAGGCTTTTAGTTTTTATCTGGGCTTGTTAGAATTAAGCAACTGGACTCTGAAACTCCACACAAGATAATTGTGTCCATTTTTGCTATGATTTTGGATCTCTGAAAAGTCCATTTAACACCTAAAGATACTTCTGAAGATTTTCTAGCTGATATTTCAAGTAACAGTTAATACATATTTGTCATCTTATTAGAATGTCTCCTTTATTTTTTCTTTTTTTTTTTTTATGTAAAGAAATTAATTATCTTTGATAATGCAATGAGAGATCAACTTGAAGCTCCAGTTGCTCTCTTGAACTCATACATTACTAATCTTTGATGTTGGTGATGCCTCCCTGCCCTAAGGACAAACAGCTCTTTCTCTTCATGGTAAATTCTTCCATTAGCTATTTTGTTTGAATTGATGATTGACCTTAGATTAGCAGTGTTATGTGAGCCTGGGGAAAATGTCCCTTGGTTTAGCAACGTTGTCCAAAATGATAACCAAAGAAAAAAGTATACTCGGAGATGTTAATGATAGGATCCTCTCTTCCTCTGGCAATCAGTAGCAGCAGTTGATGGAGGTGAGACAGCTCTAACACAATTCCCAGGTGATCTGCTCAAAAAGAGACGAAAGAAAAGGGCTGCTGGATTATGTTCTGAAGCGCTGCATTTTTGCTCCCTAATCAAACACACAGATTTCTGCTGCCTTTAAATGCACAATGACCTGAAACCTTTTGTAATTGCTCCTCTTGTGATCTTTCTTACTGATTATGTCCAGGGTATCAGATGTGGGGGAATATTATGGTGTTGGGTTTTTTTCTTGTTTGTTTGGGATTTTTTTTTAGTATATACGGTGGTATAGATGACTGGTAAACAGTGATAGTATTTCATTACTTGACTGAAGTTTATAATTAAACCAAAATAAGTTTTTGGTAACAAACAAATTGTGTTATAGTTAACCTGAAATCCTTTCCTGACTTGGAAATTGTAAAAATAAAGAAAAAGCCAACAAACACACAAAATATCTAACTAACCAGCCAAACAAAAAATATAAAATCATGAGTATATTGAGAGAACAGGAGTTTTCTCATTGTTCTGGAATCTGCGTCATAAATTCAGCTTGCAATTGATTTGGGAAAAGACATAAGGAATGTTAAGAGTGTTATTTATTGACAAGAACTTTTTATTTTTATTTTATTGCTATTTTATTGACAAGAACGTTTTCCTTCTGTATTGCAATTGAAGAGGATAACACCTTGAGGGTTTCTTTACCTCTTTTTTCATCTGCACAGCTCATGTAAGGCAAAATTTCTGTATTCACAAGAAAAATGCAGTGTATTGACATAAATTAGAAGGTAGACGTAAGGCTTTATATGGAAGAGTCACATTAGCTACATTTTCCATGACTTTACAGCATTTGGTTTATCTCTTTGATAGTAACTCTACTTTTCCTGTCATCTTAGTGTTTTGAGATTTGCAAAATTTAAATCCTACTTGGAAAGGACTATGCACTCCTGAATGTAAAAGAATATTGAATTAATGTTGGGGGAAAAAAAAATAACGTTAGATGTAAATCTGTTAAAGATGGGTTTAGATTTCAATGACTTATAAACAGCTTGTGTGGGTTTTACAGTATATCTATTATATAGGTAACTGCTTTTCGATGTTTTATATGCATATAACTTCACAAGGGAATATGAATAATGTTATTGTGTGTCTTTAATGGCTGTCAGGTGAATTAGTCTTTCAATTAATAACATATCATTGAGAATGTGAAAATAAATTTAGGCAGATGTAGTTTGATTAACTCGTATACCATTGAGTATGTGGTAGGTGGTGAAAATTAGTGTTGCTGTGGGAGTAGACAGATTTTGGTTCAAGAAATCTGCTTGTCCCGGATGTAACTGCATGATTCTCATTTAAAGAATATTGATTTTTGTTGCATTACAAATAAATTTCATTTCAGGTGTGAGTATGAACTTGATATCTGAAACTTCTGACTTGTTTTAAAGAGTAAATCTTTAGTGCTGATGTTGTTGACAGTTCTCAGGGTAAAGATGACAGAACCAAAAGAAGTTACATACCCCTCAGCCAGCAACCCCCAAGTAAAATTGTATGGTCACTGTTAGAGTTTTCTATCAAATTGCTATTTTTTTCCCCTACCCTTTTCCCTGAAGTGTTTTAAAACTTATTTTCATTTTATTCAGGGCAACGACATATATAAGTCATTCAAGACATTTTCCACTTCAAGTTCAGAGGATGATAAATAACAATTTACAAAAATGTTATGGAGGGAGAAATGAGGCTTAAAAAAATGAAGTTAATCATATCAAGGCAGCTCAGTATGATGAGACAACGAATGACCAGCCTCTCTTTGGCAAACAAAACTGAATCATAGTTAGGAAATGAGGTTGCCAAGGCAGTGAAAAACAGAGCTGGAAACTTCTCTTCTAAGTCAAGTCACAAGTTGTGAGGCATTCAGAGCTGATGGGAAATGGGGAGTCCAGTGCATGTTTCTCTTAACAGAAAGAGTCTGTGGCCTCCCATCATCTCCTGGCAGAGAAGCCAGGGATGTCTTCTGTACAAAGGATGAACTGTGCCCTCACCCCACAGGCTTTCACTAGTCATGCTTGAGGTGCATTTATAGAACTTTGAAATTTTGATTAGCACTGTGTGATGTTCTGTAGCTGTAGGGAGGATTTTAATTTCTTGGGGTATCAGAGCTGCCCTGGGTAAGAGTGGAACAGTTGCTCCAAGTGAGGTAATGCGGCATACACAAAGTACTTCTTTGGAAGCTCTTGAAATTAGTAGAATATACTATGTCGATGGCTTGTGCCTTAGTATTTCTTCCTTTCCATCACTCTGAAATGGAAATCCTGTTTAAAAAAGCTGCCTTGGTTTTGATGTTCACTATATTCAGGACTACAGCCTCCTAGTGCCACCTTTCTAGACACTGGGCGAGGAGTTTAAGAACATGTATAAGTGGATAAGGGCTCTGCTCTTGAGTGTACCCCTGACTATGGTGGGGTGATTGTGGCAAGTTACTGTCTCTTTGTGTCTCAGCTTCCCTGCTTACAGGACAGGAATAATAATATTGTATGAAAATCACAATATGATTAATGAATAAAAGATACTATGTAACTATTTGATAGCCAGTCATTTTTGTTTGGTTGTCATTTGACTTGATAAATATTTTAGAAAGTTAGAGGCATGACAGAAAAGATTGTTCAGGTGTTATGTTGAGGAAAATGTTACTTTGTTTCAGAACACAACCAAATGCCCTAGACTTTAGGAAAAAAGAAACGAAACTGTCAATGCTCTGCCAACCATATTTTTGGGGGCAGCGCAAGTTATTTTTGCACTAAACATCTCCTTGAAACACAGTGAGCTCTGTGTAGCAGTACTAGAGACCTGGAACAAAAAGAATTGCCTGGAGTTATCCTCAGGGCAGCCCCAGTTCTCTGGTACCTCTTGTTTCGCTGCGACTCCTGCTTTTGTGGATGGGGACACTGCCAGGCTCTGTGTCCTGGAGCTGGTCCTGCCTCCACTTCTCCAGGAGCTGCAATTGCAAAGTATGTGGCCAGAGTACACAGAGGCATCTTCAGCTGTTTTGAGTGGGTCTCTTCACTTGTTCCTCCCTCCATACAACGCTGCGGTCGGAGATCCACTCTCAACAAGTCAGTTTCATTCTGGAACTGGAAGGTAATTGCTTTTTGGACACCACTGAAGTGTGCCAGCCCTTATTTCCTGACTTTTATCGCTGCTGTCTGTGGTGACAGAACACCCATGGTCACCGGTATTCCTACTGTTTTGCTTTCTGAAGGTGAGGTCAGACATTCACTATGAAAATGGCAGCAGTGGTGGAAAAGGTTAATGTGTAGGGATAGACTAGCAGGAAGGGGGAGTGGGAGGGGTAGTTAACTGAGAGCAGTTAAATGCCTCCTCAGATTTGTGTGTGGAATTGTCTCATTGTTCCTTAACCTGCTTCATCCATAATCACTTAAGCTAGCAAAGACCTCGTATTTAAACTCATTATTTGAATAAATAAGGCTGACTTCAAGTGATATGGACTAGAGAGCTGGTCCTAGGAGCAGGTGTGCTGGCTGACCTGAGGAATGGGTCCCTCTCACCCTCCCCTCCCCAGAGGCAGACGTAAGTATTTAGGTGTGCTTAACCTTTCCTGCCACAGTTACTTCTGGAAAAAAGGTGTTAGGAAAGGTTAGATGCTGAAGATAACGTTGGCAAGCCTGCACTGTGTGCCAGGACACCTGCTGCTGGAGGGGAGCTAATAAGCGTGAGGGAGAAATAGTCCAGCCATAAGGCGAGTTAATAAGGAAATGGGACCAAAGAGAAGTGTATCTGTTTAACACAACTCCAGGAGTTAAATAGGCTTGACTGAAACAATTGTTTCACTTATGTCTCAGTATCATTTTTTAGGATGGGAAATGAAACACTTTAAATGAAGTAAATATTAAATGCTAATATTGAAGACAAATAACATTGTTGTTCTTAATACTTGTGCATATTTTATGCTTCTTTTTGCTACTAGAATATCTTAGCATGTGTTGTTTCATTATGCTTTTCACTGTAAAAAATTTGCTACTAGTTTTATTTTCTTTCATCCTTCATGCTTTTAAAAATTATTTTATGTGGGCTGAATATGTCCTTATTGGTTAAAATAAGTATGTTCTTAAGCATTAAAGTAAAGCATATCCCACACGACCCTGAGTGCCTGTAACTTGTTGGCAGAAACTGTGACAATATATATTGCCTGAGGAGACACTCTCATTAACAATTTGTTTCTTTCTTGCAAATGGATAAAATTTTTGGAAATCCAATTAGATTTGATGCTTTTTTCCTTTACAGCTAATTTTGTAACTGATATAAAACAAAATGAAATATGACTTTTTCAAAATCCCACACTTTCATAAAGTTAAAATAGGCTTCAAGAACAAATTAGTGCACCGCAAAAATTAATACATGCGAAGTAATGTAAGCACATGGCACTTTTAATTTTTCAGTGGCCTGGGGGTACTGTTATCTGGTCTTTTCTGGGAAATCACTCATCGTGCTGCTATCGGGGAAAGAGAGAGCTGCAGCCCCCTTTCTGGGAGCAATCCAATGCAGTATGGATATTAATTAAATTTATTAAACAAATAACACAGCGACTCAGGGAAGCAGGGGTCCATCTGCCAGCTCTGTAGATTGATCTCTGCAGAGACGCGAGTTGAATGGTAGTTAAAGCTAAGTTGCAGAGCTCAGCAGATGGGCTCTTGTCTCTAGTGGGGGGAGATTTGGTGGCGGTCCAACAGCTTTTTTCCCCCTCCAGGTTTTTGTTCCTTGCAACTGTGATTGAAGAAGCACTTCTCTGCCTTTTCTCAGCCTTGCCCCCCCTTTTGTTTATCTGAGCAATGTTTAAGTCTGAGTGATTTGTTAGAGAGGCAAGTCCCGGCTGATCTCATTTTGTGTATGCGATGTAAACCTCAAGCAGAAAATAATTAGGAAAATGTAATCCCATTGACTTTACACCCTACTTGTGTACGCTGCTACATCTCTGCCTGGTGCCTTGGAAAAGGAAAAGTCTAGTAGCAGCACTGTACTTACTATTCAAAATAACTGCCCATCATGCAAATATTCTTAAGAAAACCTTTGTTGGAAGCTCGTCTGCACAGTATGAAATTATTTCTGCCTGTGGGTCTAGGTTGTGGTGGTATTCTTTTGAATTCACTTTATTGCTTTCTCTTGTGTTCTCTGGTTCTTGAAAATATGTATCTTTTGAATTGCTCTGCAATCTTCCTGTAAACCGATGTCAACCAAATACTGATCTAATGAATTGTTTGGTGTATGTGGGCTACCTAAAACCTATGGCGTTGTCTATTGTGAATTAAAAGCGCTTATAATTAATTATGCAATTAAGCCCTTTATTTATTATATATTTGCAGGTGGGGAGGTCTTTAATCAAGCCTTGAGTGTGATGGGTAATATCTGCTGTTGGAGACCAGTCATAATGCCACTTACATCCTTGGCAAAACTCCCACAGACTGTAGTGGGAGCAAGACTGGCCCTTAATGCTGCAGGGAATCCCGCTGGCTGTGGTTCAGAAAGCCTTCTGAGAAGGTTTTGTAATATCTAATCAGAATTCGACTATTCCGCATTGAGTGCTTGCAATGGGAAAATCATAACCATACAAAAGTCACTGCTCTACGACAGTGAGCAATAATAAAGAGACGATGAGCTACATAAGAGGGTTCTGCTGTGTGTCAGGAAAAGATTACATTTGTCTTTCCTGGCTGAGGAAAAAACAGGCAAAATGGCTTCTGAAGTCAGTGGGAGTTTTGACAAAAACAAGGCCCGTGGGATTTGGCTCTAATAATGTGTGGTTTACAGAGTAAATGAGGGAGAAATATCTTCTGGATGATAGTTTATGCTTTTGTAGCTCTTTTTTTTTTCTCTCCCCTCCTCTCCTTGGATCAGCCTATTTTGAAGAACAGTATCAGTGTTGAATTCCACACATGACTATTAGGTAGGCTTTATTCAGAGGGGAAAAAATAGTTCACTTCCACAAGTTTACTGTGTTTTGCTATGGATATGTTTTCAGTTTTAGACCATGCTGACATTAATAACAGGGACCTTTCGATTACCATGGTAAAGGGTCAGAATTAGTTGGTTTTTATTACTGCTTGGCCAAGGAGTAGTCTGAATTCTAGAAGAGACATAACTGTTCCATGTCTCTCTTAGTATTTTAAACTGACCCAATTTATAGTAGAGAGGAGACTCTCTTTTATGACTTTGAGAAATTGTTTACCAACACATAATAGGTGATTTATTTATCTGTCTTGTTGGAACTGAGGCACCTCAGTTATGCAGCCTGTATTTCAATTTGTAGGCTAACACAGTCTCTCTGTTTTACAGAGTAAAGTTCGCCCTAGTATAATTTCAGTAGCTATCCAATTACTTAAGAGAAGGCTGCATGTTGCTCTTGAAGTGTTGCTGGGTGTTTTTTGAATTTCCTGGAAGCAGGTCTTATGTTTAACTTGAGTTACTTTAGAGTAAGATAGTGATCCCAGGACATTCTTTAGGGTAGAAATAAAATAGTTAAGATTATATAAATTCCACAAACTAGAAGGGAGAGGGGGAAGTTAAGGGAGATGCACAAATAGTTTTTTGTGCTTAGCACCATGTTGCCGAAAATCATGTATCTTTGAATTGAATTTGGCATGTTTTAGAAACAAGTAGACAAACAGAGGGGTCATGAGTATTTCAGGCAAAATGTATTCATTTGTCTACATTATTCGAGTAGTGGTGCTTAAGTCCAGTATTGTTAAATGAATAGAACTTCCACCAGTGTTTCTGAGATCTCTCTGACAGACAAAAGTACCAGCTACACACATTAAATTTTGCTCTCAAACAGTATCAGTGGGGTGCTCTTAATTGGATGGAATTGCAGAGGTAGAAACAAGAGGCCTTTGAAAGTAAGCAGATGTGCAGCAGTTCTGCTCATGACATAGGAACAATGCTTGTGATTTTTAGCAAGCTATTCCTCAGGCCTACTTATTTCTAGATTCTCTCGTGCTTTCATTTTTTCATTGTCCCACTGCACCCTTGCCATGAATCTCATGTATTTGAATTAGGGAAGGCAAAAAACCTCTGCTCACGAACAAGTAGAGGTTTTCTTAGGAATCTCTGTGTTTCTTTCTAAAAACCTGTGATAATTATACACGCATGGTCATATCTGATAACTTATAGCACCTAGACACTGCAATAGCAAATACAACAGAGTAAGATGTTGACAAACATCTATCTGTAGATGTTGCATCATTTCTTATTTTGAAGGTTTACCTGGACCCCATTGGTTTGGGATAGAAATCTCATGTATCGATTTGCTACAGTTAACTATCTTTTTTTTTTTTTTTGCCCTTCTTGAAATACTATTGATTCATTTATGTAATTACTAGTAAATGTGAGGGAGAAATTGAGGAACTCTTGAGCCTGGAAGTAGCCTAGACATGTCTTGTAAAATATATTAAGAATGATGATTTTTGCATTAATGTGAATAGTCTCTAATAACATGATGTATGTTTAAAGAGGGCTTTGGCTTTATAATGCCAAGTGAAGTACACTTAGCTCTTTAATAGCACTTTCAAGTTGCATGCTTTTAATGTTGACAGCTATATTTAGAACATTTGATATTCCATAGGGTGTTCTTAGAAGAAATGAACACATCTGATGGAACAAACCCATTCTCCATGTTCAATTAACAACAATACTGCTCAGTGGAGGTTAGAACAGATAGGTTCTTAGATGTTGCTGTGAATATGTGTATTGGTGCTTAGGGACAACAGATCATTCTATTTAACTTTGGACTATCTGACTTTTACTAGTAGCTGTCCTTTAATATTAATAGGACATTCCATTTTGGCTTTGTATATTTCAAAAAAGATAAAGAATTTCAGTCTTTAACTTGGAACTAATTTCACTGGATTAATTAGGCACCAGAGGCTTAATTGTTCTAGCAGATAAGCTGCTGAGTATGTGCCTCAAGTCTATTCAGATAGTTTGTATTTTAATGTAGGTATTATCGTTTTGGAAAGATATGCCGCTAATCAGATAAACAGAGACTTAACAAAAACACATTGGCCATTGGCAGGTGTATCTTTAGAAATCACCTGTGCTCTTAATTGTTCTTAATTTCATAGCACTGTGTTTCCACTAAATGTGCTTAAACCCAACAAAACAAGTAATTCATATCTATTTGGATTTGCATGTCTGTGTTGAAACTTACAGAACACTTTTTTTTTCTTGTGACATTGTGCAGAGGCTCACTTTCTGATTTTTGGCCACTTTGGTCTGTTAGAAGCATGCAAGGTTGGCTGGCACAAGGATTTAACACCTTGGGGATTACTCACAGTTGCACAGAGAGTCCCTTTGTACTCTGATGCAGGGATACAGCTCCTGTGGGCTGCTGCAAGCTCATCATTTTGCCTGGCAACTTGTAAGGCAGCCATCCTCTTGGATCCTCTGCAGACTGCCAAGCTTTGCTCTGCAGCTCAGGGCTCCTAAAGCACAGCTGCAAGGTTTAGGTCCCTCCGAATGCTTCTTTTCCACTAGGTATTGCATCTTAAATTTGCCACTTTTATCTCTGCACCAAACAGATTTTAAATAAACCTTTATTTTGTTTCACTTCAACAGGGCTCAAGGCAATGATTTTGGCATTTATAGCTAGAAGTTAACATAAAAAAAAAATACAAAGAATTTGAAATTGACCATCTATTTCCAATAAATGCCACTTTGACTGAACCAGTCTTTTGGTACAATGCACAACTTCGGAAGAAGAGTGACAGAGTTTGATCCAATGTTCGTATAGTCACCATATATTCTGTAAGCAACCAGATCAGCTCTAGAGAAGCCTTCCACTGCCTGTCCTTGCTATGATAAATTTGGCTTCTGTACAATGCAAATGGAATCCTAGTTACTCGTGATGTTTATTAACTTCTAGCCAACTGGAGATGGCAGTAGCATCGATGAGGAATAATACCCAGAAGTGTGGTGGCACCTAAATCAGAGCTCAAGCTTTAGCTGTGGACTGGACTAAGCAGTTGTATGTAGGGACCTTCAGCCAAGAACACTGTGTAGTAGCTCGGAGCTGTTTGGCACATTTTCCTCAGCCCTCCCTTAATTCAACTTTACCTGGCTGACCTGAGTTACTTGTGCAAGCTTTAAGGCATACCAGTTACTGACTTCCTATGTGGAAAAGCTTATACAGAGTTATGCGACATTTTTTATTTCCTGGTACTTGATCATGTTGAATCTAGGTTACTAGTGTCAGTGAGAACTTGAGGGTTCTCATATTTTCATGACTTCAGGGAGCAGCATTTGTTTACGTTTCAGATAATGTAGGGTCATTTCATTAACTTGAGGGAGCAAAGGAGGCTTCCTTTTCTGAAGAAGATTCCAGGTTGGGACAGGCATCAGTTTTGTGATTTTATGTCAGATTTACCATTGTCGAGTTCTAGGATCTTGTCAGTCTCTGCAGTTTCAGTGATCAAGCATGTATTGAGCTTCCAGGATCCACATAGGCTGATTTTGAGGATATAGAGTGGAAAGATCACAACTAACACTTTTATAGTGTTTGTACAAATTACTGAAGTCATTTCAGCACAGGAATTCTGCTTCTCTTCTCAGTGTTTGGTTCTGTTAGGGTCACAGGTGGCTGGAGAGTAAAGAAGGTGGAGAAAAAGGAACTAGACTGTGATGGATGGTGACTGGGACCATTCTCTCCTGTGTTAATGTCAATGCCAATCATATTTTGTACACTGGGATATTTCAATGAGCTCCTTTTTGATTTCTAGTATTTTAATATACGTTTTCAATGTATAGAATGTACACAGAATTGTGACACTCAGCATAATGGGTAATTTTATTTGCTCTATATTGTCACACACATTGTGTGTGGGCGTGTGTGTATATATATGCACACACATACATATATATGCCATGTATGTGTGCATATATAGATATACACACATGCATATATGTGTGCGCATATATAGATATACATACGTGCATATATTTGTGCATGTGTGTATAAATATCTATGTATATGTACACATGCAGAGAAAATAGATCTTCTGTGTGGTTTGGATGAAAGCAGAGCTCAGATTTGGATATCTTAGAGTCCCAAACCAGCTTCAAGACTGAAGATGCAGGAAGAGTGATTGTAAACCAGACTGGGGAAGAACAGCTACCTCTTTGATTTTTTTATATATATATGTATGTATGTATACACACACACACATACATTTTTAAACTTTTTTTAATTAAGAATTTTGTGATTAGGCATTGGGGGTAAAAGAAATACTTTTGAAAGAATGTTCACACTGCTGTAGTTGATAGTAGTTTTGTCTGTTCTTTAACCCTCTGTCCCTAAACCCCATAATTTCACTGTAGCTTGTTTGGTATCTCACAAAGGCAGAGGAGGCTGTCTTAGAAAAACACTGAGTCTTAGACTGATAGAAATCAAGTTTTTTTGATTCTTTTAAAATCCCTTTTTTCACTTTATCTTTTGAGCTTTGTATTCATCTGTATTGCACATACTGACTGAATATTTCCTACCCAGGCCAGGGCTCTTCTGCTGCCTTTGACAGCATCTGACTGGACTACAATGTACATATCAGAGATGCTGAAGTCAATAGGCCAAACTACCACTGTCCTACTTCTAGAATGAGGTCTTTAGTACAAATTCCTTGCTTTCTCATTTCATTTATTTAATGAGGCATTACCTTCAGGGAAAAATCCATCTGCCACAATTTTTGTCTGACTTTCATACATCATTCAATTCAAGAAAATGGAAAATGTTATGATAGTTGTTTCTGAGATGTAGTAATTCAGATATACTGGCCCTTTTCTGTGAGCACAGTCTATGCATTGCTCAATTTAAAAAAAAAAAATACAAATGTTGTAAAGAGAATAATTCAAACCAGATTTGCATGTTAATCTGTTTTTAAATGAGTTTTCTCATGTCATAGATCTATGCATAATTCTCTGGAGGTTTCAAGCAAGACTGAACTGGGTCAGATTGGTTTGTATATTTTCTCTAAATATGATGGAAATAAAAATCTAGTAGTGGATGGTTTATATTAATCATATTACTGCTGAATTGGAGCCATTATTGGGTTCTTGAAGGCCTATAAAGTAATTAATTGATTTCCATAGGATGAGCTGTGCCAGTGTACCCACTCAAAGACATTTATGTATAATTTATAAGTCCTTCACATCCTCTCTTACATTATGAAAAGTGCATAGCATTCACATGCATGTACTTGGAGAAAAGTGGCAAAATTGAGGACCTGGAATATCTTTATGCCTAAACTTTATTATTCTTCACAGTACTTAAAATAGTATATCTGAAGGCATATTTTAACTACATTTAAATGAAAATATTATATATAAAGTGTTTTACTTGCTTGGTGATGCTTACCCTTGGACTTACCTGATTCTTTACTCTTGAACTTGACAGCTACTTTAAAGAAAGCGGTGTGTATCATGGCTAATGTGCGGTTACTGCTTTTTCTGAAGAGGTGAATTGAATAGTTTTTCTACTTAGAGGGCTGGTATGCAGGCTTGTTAGCTGGTCCCTGCTCTGACACTGTCCTCAGCTCTTTAGAGGAACCTTTTTCACTTTGCTGTTTCTCACGGCTCTAATTCCAATGTATCAACTCAGTAGAGATCAAGGACTGTGTTTCTAGCAGTTGCTAAGATAAATACTTAACAACATATATTTTTATCTGGCTTAAAGGATGGGACATTCAGGGGGATTGCTCCCAAGTTCCTGAAATTGTGCATGCAGAGAAGTTTCAAAGCCTTAATGTTCAAGATGAGTGTAAATTATTTGTATCTGTCATCATGATGGCTGATCAACTTCTATCTGTCTTTTGAAATTTAATCAAAATGGATTGGATAAAACTAAATTGAAGGTTTATTTATGTGATCATGAGTTAACTTTCAGGGGTGTTAAGGCTGTATTTTATTCAGGAAAAGGAACATTTCATATAAAACTTCACTGCTTTGGTTTTGTGTTTTGAGTCATTGCAGTGTGATTAACACAATGCTCAGTTAAATGCTGCATAGGTACATCTTTCTTTTCTGTTTATGACAGAATAATAGTTAATTATCACCTATCAAAAGATGAATACTTTTTCATTAAATTAAATAAAACATTTTTTAGAATGTACTATTTCATCTTGAGAATAAATTTACCAAAACAAATGTGTATTTGCAACTTCCCGAAACTTCTGTTTTCTTGCTAGACTTATGTTTTAAAAAGTGGAACATAATTCTCTCAGGAAGGCAAAAAGCAAAGCCTTGGATCTGTTTCCCAGACTCTTTTTCTAGGTTCTCAAGGGCTGTGCAGCAGTTTTTTCCTCTAATGGAATGAAAAAGCTCAAACTGTGCTAGCATGCAGTGCTACGGTCCAACAGCTGCTACCAGCTCAAGTCTTTTAAGCTACTTTTGATTAAGTAGCCCCATTGCCCTTGCAGCATATGTCTATCAAAACTGCCTACTACTCTTCAGACACATGCAGTTTTTCTTTCTTTAGTACATTGATGTGTCCACATGGGTGGACATTAGTGTGTATGTAACCTGCAAGAAGAATTGATGGATGTAAATTGCTTTAAAATGGTTACGGTAAATATGCTAATTTTTAAATATTAAAATCCCACCTGGAGTCCTAATCTTTTTAAATGATAAAGAATGAAATGAAAGTTCTGTCCTTGTAGATGGATTTGATTATTTGTGCATTCTGTATAAAAATCCCAAACCTTCCAATGAGGAAATCACATGCACTAGAGTTACCATAGAATGCAAGGCACTGATTTAGAGTTGAACTTCTCCAAATTTTGTGGACATATGAATCTAGACTTGTATATCACCTCCTCTCACTTCAAATCTTACAAATCACCTCGTGCCTCTTGATGGTGTTGGATTTAGCAAATATAAATGGTCACTGAAGTCTCTCCAGTGTGGGTGAAGAAGCTTTTTAGTTAATTGGTCGATCTGGCCGTTAATTTACATCTTTATTGATGGTTTTGTTTGTATGACTTTTTTTTTTATTTTGAAATCTGCATCAAACTGAGTGCCCCATGTTCACCAAGTGTACACTGCGATTCACAAAAGGTAGATGTGCCAGACAAAGGAATTTCTGCCCTGAAGCATGTCAGCTCTAAAGAGGCATGAGCAGTCGCACAGAACAATTGCAGCATGGCCAGTAGGCATTGCATCTGGAGTGCGTTGTGGAGCAGATGTGGTTTCCAGGTTTCTTTCTTTTTTTATTTTTGTTCTCTTTTTTCGTTGGTTGCATTTTTCTGTTTAGAATAGAGGAGGATAAGGAAATTGGGACACTGGTTTGTACTATATGTCTATATTCTATGTAATCAAGAGGTTGAAGGGAGGACAGCAGTAGATGAAGGACATGAAGTAAAAAAAAGTGATAAGAAGGGCATGAAAAGATTAGAGAAAAAGGTTGAAGATGGAACAAGAAATACAGAGCTGAAACTTTGGATCTTTGGCCTTCTTTTTCTGTATATATAGTAGTATTTTGTGCATTGTATACAACAGTTATCCACATGAGATATGAGAAATAATGGGTAGCAAAACAAACAGCAGGGGTGAACAGTGACAGAATGAAGGTGATATGTGTGGGGAGGAGTGAGAAGAGAGGGATATAAAATCTTTTGCATGTGAGCTGATAGATGTGTTAGAGGCATGAGCATAAAACCATTTTACAGCGAGGGTTCTTGGTTTCAGGTTGTTCTGTCAAAAGTATAGGCTGAAGTGGGAGAAGACAATTGTGTTGCTTTTGATTATTACACAAATGCGTTCCTCAGTCTTTTGTATACATTGAAAAGGATTTTCATTAGCAAAAATGTACCAGTTATTTAGCTGAGATCTGTGGCTACTTCTCCATAAAATACAAACAGTGTGATGCCAAAATTAGTACATCTTTCTCTTTCTTTTCATTTAATATAGAATAGTGCTGATGTTATTTAGAAAAATGAGGCTTTTACAATGATACCTGGAACAGAAAGAACAGAAATGCCTGTTGTCTGATCTGTTTGTGAAATCAAAGACTGAGGACTATATTTGATACCATACTCCCTATGCTTACTTCTTACCGATACAAATAAGATGGGACGATAATGCTCAACATGGGCACGTGAACAGCATTGTCTATTAAAGATACTTTGACACTCTAATCAACCATTACCTGATCAGGTATTTGTGTGTCTCCATAGGGATTAGTGTGTCTATTTATTTACATGGGTGATTTAAAATTATTATTTTGGTATCTGTCTTGCACTTCTGTGTTAGGTTACACTTCACTGACAGGATTTGAAGAATACTAAAGCAGTGAATTGAATCCACAAGCAGGCTGAGGGCGTCCATCCATGAAGCTCTGCTTTGCCACAGGAGGTTCACTCTTTGCTTTTGCTTCTGTTGCTTTTGACTAGCAGTTGTGTGGCAAATGATGCTGTGATCATCCATAAGCCAGAATGGTCTGCGATCCAAATAACTCTCCTCATTTTTTATTCTAAACTTAATCATTTTAGTGGTGGGTTTGTGCTGTGGCCCCACAGACAGCTGCATTGGCAGCAATTTAAGGAGTAACAGCTCTGCACACAGGGGAACAAACACATAGAGAAACTTTCCAGCTTGCTTTGTTGCCATGCCAGTGTACCATGAAATGGTTTTCTGATGGTGTGACATCCCTGTTAGAATTTCTGCAGTTGATGCAGTGTAGATGCTTCTTTCCTCTTTCCACTTTTCAGCTTTTTACTCCTATTATACCTACCGGGGCAAGAGTTGCTTTGTGCCTGCTCAGATGTCTGTGGCCACAGTCTAAGCAGGATTAGTGAAATTATTTGATTTAACAACAACTCAGAAAGACACACAGGAAAAAGTTTTGTATGTGTTGTATTTTTTCATATAATAGATCTTACTAAGACATGGTCACAAGCTCTTGAATTATCATAGCCTACATCACACTATTAATATTTTATGGACAATCTAACGGATCTACATGCATAGCTCATAAAGAAACAGCCAGGGTAGTTCAGGTATTGTTAAAAAGGTATCTGTGGCATATGGCACTCAATGCAGACACAAGATTTAGGAACCAAAGTTGAGATGAGTGGCTTAATTTACCGTGGCACAATTCTGCTTTTGATTATGTCTCATGAGCTACAAGGACCCATGTTACAAAACAGAGGATGTCTCATGTCCTGCAACAGGGTTTCTCGATGTCTCTGCTTTTAACTGGCTAGGACCAACATAAAGGAAAACACAGGCTGTCAGGGCTAACTGTTGTATAACATGCTGCTTTAATTATTGTGCAAAATTTTGTGTTTACAGAAGATACCCTTCTACTTTATTAAATTTAAAAAGGTATAGTGGCATTAAAACAAGGTTTAAACATTTATTATACATGAATTTTAATTGTACAGGAAGTAAAACCCAGGTATTACGGTGGATTTTTTTCATACATCTTCCTTTACTGAAGTGTGGTCATCTACCATAAAACACCAGTGCACACCTGATTTCTTTGTATATGTTTGTTCAGAAGCCAGGAGTGCTGAAATGCCTCAGTGATTCTGTACAACACAACTTAAAGTATAGTACAGATACTTTAATGCTCAGAGGCCTCCCTGCCCTGAAACGACTGGGAAGGTCAGGGTCTAAGATCAGGTAGCGAATCTTAAGTCTTAAAATGTAGACTAAAAATGAGGTTGTCTTAACCTGAACCTTTTTAAAAAAGGTAACCTGTGGTTTGTTTCTTAAGAGAAAAATGACCAGGGTTGAAAGAGATGAAGCTCTTTTTCCCTTCCCTCATCACCATCTCTCTTTCCTCCTCCTGTCTCTGTTGATGTCCATCTCTCTTCTCTAGCTGAAGTTTGCAGTAACTTAGCTCTGTGTTTCAGCATCTTTGCTTTGTTGTAAGGTTAGGGGAAAGGCCATAGTGGTTATAAGTGATGAGACAATGCTGAAATGAAATAATTAATCAGTCTTGATACCCTTTCTTTTTTTTTCAGTACAGCAGTAGAGCTTCTCCTACTTTCTACAGGGAGCACTATGAAGAAGAATGAGGTTGCAAAATTTTCTGAGGTCAACAGAAAATTTGAAGGAAGTTACCATATATTCTGCATCAGTCACTTCAGGCTAAAGACAGACTCTTCTGTTTTGTGGTCTTGCTGAGAGAAGCTGGCTGTGCAAGCTTTGTACAAATTATCAGTTGTTGGGGAAGTGGCTGGTGCATCTGCAGAGAGTAATGAAGTCAAGTCCTTGCTGTGTACCAACAATATATATTCTGTTTCTCCATGCGCAATGAGGATGCTGGTGGTAATGACAGAAAAGTATGTTCAGACCTTGCCTGAATGTCACAAGTAGAATTTGGTTTTGGTTAGGATGGGTTGTAGTTAAGAGGAGTAAGTAGAGAATTGGAGAAGGTGTAACTCCACTGGCATAACTAAGTGGTCTTCACCTTCCAGATTTAACGCAGAAAACATAATGACAAGAAACTGAGGGTAAGCAAAACCAGTTCATCAAAATTTGTTCACCAAAGTTGTCAGCTTGTTCCGGCTGTGTATTTAATCTTTCTGTGGAAGTATTACGTAGAAGTCACTTTTGATACATGTTCGGTTTTTTGTTCTTGTGCAGTTCTAAAACCTAAAAATTGAAATACTGGAGATAATAAACTAATCACTTAATATTTGTCTTAAACTAAATTGCTTTCCACCAATGGTACTCTAGCTTTCTTGGTATTAATTTTATCTCATGTAAGCTTCAAATATTTAAAATTCTTTCAGCCCTACAAAGAAAAGTTCTGAAATAAGACCTTGCAAAGGAATTGATTCAATGCACTGTGTTGATGCAATAACGAGTTACTGTCACAGTTCTGTTGACATCGCTGATGGTGCTGAATCCTAAAGACAGATGAGGACAAAATGTAGAGGTTTTTTTGGCAGAAACACAGAAAAAGAATGTTTGTGATAGGAAAAATCTGTTGGACAGATTAAAATTGGTAAAAGACTGTTAGATTCATAAGGAAATGAAAAATAAGCTAACAATTGACTACAGGAATTCAAGTATGTAGCACCCACTGTACTCCATTTGGCTGTATCTGTGCTATGACTCATTTGTCCAGAAGTTTAAAATGAATGATTAGAAAATAAAGAGGTGTGTAGAAAATTAAGCTCTTCATGATTTTTCTTGAATTAATTATATTGCAGCCTACTCCATTTTTAGCCTAATATTTCCAAACGGCTTGTTATTTTGAGCACGCCATCAATGGCAACTGCTTGTTTCACAGCACAGAGGAATGTTGCAGTTTTTCTATATATAATTACCCAGGAAAATGTAATATATGTTGCTAAAGAAGGCTGGAGCAAAGAGATGAACATTGATTATTTTGAAGAAATCCAATATCCTTATCTGGGGTTAGTTGAAAGGAGAGGCTAGATTTGTATAGAAGCATTTAAATAAAAATTGACAGTGCTTATCAATTTCCGAAAAGATGTTCATTCATTTTGCTGACCTAGTGCCTGTAAGGGACATATGATCCTTTAAACATGGGACTAAAATCCCTGAACAACATCTCTGGCATTCCTTCAAGTCTAACTTTAAATCTATCTTTTTTTTTGTTTGTTTGTTTGTTTTGTAAGTGTTAGTATTGCTCACATACAAAGCTTTGGCTTTGTTGGATGCAAAAATATGCCTGTGAAGAGAGATGTAACTAAGGCACGAAGAGCTCACTGACTCAGGGGTGTCAGGCAGGAGCCCAAGGGCAATAACATTTTTATACACAAGTATGGCCAGACCATGATGGGAGGGGAAGTCTGAAGCTGCAAGATGTGTGGCCAGCCTTGCAGGTGCCCTTGCAAGGGTTTTTGGTTTGTGTGGAAGGTAGAGCTGCACTTCTGCTCTGAGGGGGCTGGTGCAAGATGCTGCTGGCTGGGGATGGGGAGAAAGGGGCGCTCCTTCTTATGGGTGGGTTGCAAAGAAAGAGCATAAGGAGAGGAGGTAAACACTTGGGACACTTACACTACTGGTGGGTGAAATGTGTTCCCAGGAAATCAGGCTTAATTTTCATCCTTTTTGTCAGAGGGATTAGCTTGTCTCATTTCTACCACTCATTGCCAACATTGTAATTTTTTTAAGCTGTAGTGATTTTCCTGGGACCTTCCCCATCACAAATGGTTCTGGCTGAGTACATACCAGAAATTACGGTGCTGATGGGGGTGGAGAGGAGTATGAGAGAGACAGATGCAGAAAGTTGATGGTTAGTGTCAGTAAACTTTGAGGATCTACCAGCTGCACTTCTAGGACTGCTTGATGGTTTATCCAATGACTGTTTCAAATACATAGGAGGGCTCTTATGTTCTTTGTGCTCTCAGAGCAGGCTCTTGCATTGGGATCTGAAGTGGCTTAGGAAGGAACAGAGACTATGTTGTCTGTTTTTTATAGGATCTGAGTAACTGAGAGCATCCTTGGGAAACCAGGGAGCTGTAGATGCCTCAGGGTTGGGTGGCAGTCACAATGCAATTTTCAAGACAGCAATTTTGGGCTTAGCTGCAATTCTGCCTAAATATCTTACTGGAGCTGGTCCTGAATTCTGTAGTATGCTGTCTGTTTTAACATGTTTTTGAATTAAATTTAACATAACAATAATTCACCTTCCCAGTTAGAGCCCTTTCTTAAAAACAGAGATTCCGAACCTTTCACACTAACTGTAACTTGCTCCTAAAGTGGAAAGACATATATGAAGTTCAAATCATTTTGACATGTGTAAGGGGTTAAGTCATTCTTGAACAGTTTATCGCTCATCAATTGTAATTAAATATGTTTATATTAAATTATGTGCTGTAATTAATGTAAAATCTTTTAGCCTGTGCTGTTATTAGAACCAGATGCTGAAGTATCAACAATATTTCAACATGACTGTGCTGCCTTGCCAGCTGTCTAACTGTAATTACTTTAATCTCAGCTTGTTATCTAATTATCACCTTTGTAAAGGGAAAAGTACTCTCTAATGCGTACTGATTGTTTCAGATGATGATGAAGAGCGTGAAACAGCTGTCAGATATCTTAGCCCTGCTTATCTGGATTAGAAAACTTATTGGGAGGACTACTTTGCTTCAAACCTTCCTGACAGAAAATGGGACAGTGGGAAAGAGTTGGGGATTTTTTTCACCTTGTTTATCCTGGAAATGTGATTCCAGTAATCAGTGGAGACAATAGACAGGGATGAAACAAAGTAAACAGCTACTGTTCCCAGGAAGAAATAGCAAGACAACACATAATATAGCACATAATAATAATATAGTGCAAGGCTATAATATTAAGTGAATTATGTATGAATTTTGTAGTGAACTGTATATTAGTCTTTTTAAAACTTGTGTTTTCGTTGCGGTGCTGGAGAATTACTCTTAATTTAGTTACATGGGTTGTGCTGAAATGTGGTGGCAAAGTTGGTTATGTAGGTAATGAGTTTTATATAACACATCTATATAGATAATATCTTCCTGGGGAATCTTGAGTGTTTTAAGCATTGAACAAATTACACTAAGAACTGTATGATTTGCAGTTCTCTTTGGAGACCTAATGTTGGTGTAATTTTATACAGCACTTTAGCACTGTGTGGCTTTTAAGGACAAGACATGAACTCAGAATCTAAATAAAATTCAGGAAAAAAAAAAAGGTAGAATGTTAAAGTAAAAATTTTAGTAGATTACTTAATAAAATTTAGTAAGGGTGATTTTTTTGCATGATTTCTTTTGCCTTTTTTACCCCTCTTTTCTCCTTCTGTTTAACTGTTCCCCACCTCCAAATGGTGATGCTAGTTCAAGAATTTTCCTAAAACAGTCTGGACTTTTAAAATGGAAGTATTTTATTTGGTGGCAGTAATGTGAGTAAGAAATAAAGCAATTTTATAATCACGTCTTCATAGCAGTTGTAGCTTTTAAAAATTGAGCTTTAGCAAGACTTCTTGTGATTGAAGTATATAATTGTTAATGCTGGCATGGTTTGAATGTTGCTGAAATACATGAAAGCAGATGCGTCTTCCCTTTCCCTGACACTGTCTATACTGTAGCAATTTGTCACTTTATTAACTGTACTAAGAAAAAGGAATTATTTTTTTTTAAGAGGATATGAGACAGTTTTTTGTGTGCCCTTTCTCAGTTTGATATCAGGACATAACTGACTAGTTATACAAAAAGATAAAATATTCAGGTATGGATTTTAAAATGCTTTGTGTGCATTTTCAGGGACCAGGAATGAGCTCCAGTGAGGTAGTGAAACATAATTTGGGAACAGGTCAGAACCTTCAGCTTTTATAAAGACTCAATGATACCAGAAACTTTTCTGAACTTCTGTACAGCAGCTGTAGGAGTAGCCAGGTTTCAAGATGTGCTTTTCTGGCCAAATGTTTGAACAGCTGGTTTGTTTGTTTTCCCTTTTCCACCTCAGGTTGTCCTTATACCTCTAGCCTGGCTTGTATGTAAAGCTTGGTTCAGCCCAGAAGGCAGCTTTAGTGCTGTCTTCCTAACTGATAAAAATGGACTGTGGCATGGAGCTCTTCTTATTTTTCTAGCAAAATAACTGATCCTCAGGTCACAATAATTTGATTTCTCTCAGAAGTGTAAGAAATTAAGTGCTGGCATGGTTGGAAGGATGCAGAGCAGCAGCAGGGTTGTGCTACAGGCACAACCTCCTCTGCTGCAGGACAGGAACCTGCTGCAGGGAAGGTGCTGCTGTTCTGCATGCAAAGTGATGAGCCCGTGCAAATAAGTAGATATGCATATGACTTTAAATACAACCTCAGTTTTGTGCATTTTAGCATTAAATGTTCAAATTAAGCATACTTCTTAACACAACTTTTTTGAAAATCAAACTCTTAAGGTAGAAATGTCTGTAGCACTTCATCTGAGGATGTCAGAGTACATTGTGAAGAAGAGTTAGTGATACTTAATTAGTGAAGACTCATCCAAAGAACAGATGAATACTGTGTTGACTTGATCGCAGACGCAGAAATAGATCAGAATCCAGTACTACTCATTGTTAGTTCTCTTAAATACACTAATATAATAATCATTTGCTTTCAATTTGCTCTTCTAAGCTTTCATGATTTAGTGTGAAGTAGATTGTAGAAAATATTTTCCATCCTTAGATATGTTTTGGGCATTCACTTACTATAAGATTATCTGCATGTGTTGCAAAATGTTCATTAGTTTGCCTTTTATTTGACCGAGAAGGATATTTTTGCAAATCTTAAGATAGTCATCTGATGAAGACGTTATAAAATAGATATTACTTTAAAACTACTATCAACACTGTCTTCTCTCTGAAAATGTATTTAAAAATAAGTTTGTGGTATACAAAAAGTAGAAAATGACCCTTTGTCATATTTGGTATAAACCCTTTACTTCTTGTACGAGAACTCTATATTGGCCCATTAAGCTATATTGACTTCTTCATTTTATCAGGTCAATGAACCACAAACTCGGGAGTCTCCTAAATAGACACCCTGACAAGGCTGCTACTTCTGTAAAAGAGCCATTACTGTATTTCAGATTAGCGACTTGCTAACAACAAATCCTCAGGGAAGTGGCCTGACAGAGTTGCAAGCGCAAGGCTTGGTGGACAAAAAAATATAAAAGGATTATTACTTGAATAATGATAAGGTGAGAGACTGAATGAAATAAAGGTTGAGGCAGGCTCTTATACTGGATTTATCCACACACGCACTTCCCTGCAAATAGATTTAAAATATGGATGTACACAGAATCTTAATCCTCACTGTATTTTTTTTTTCCATGCGGTTGTTCTTTAAAGAAAAGACCTTTAAGGAAATAATTTCAAAGGTCTTTGTATGAAGGCTTCTAGTATTTAAGGGTATCACCCTTCATAAAGACAGGGATCAACAGAGGAATGTGCAACTGCAGGGACGACACTTGTAAGTATGATGAGGGGGGCTTAGGTTACAGCAGCCAGGAAGAAGAAGAGGAAAAAGGCTCCTCCTGCTTTCAGAGTTGGGTTGGTCTGAGCCAGAAGGATATAATGTGAATGTGGGAACAGAATATGGCAGCTTTCAGAGAGCAAAGAGACATGGAAAAAAGGGTGCTGGTATAGAAGTGTCAGTGAAGAGCTGGAAAGCCTGATCTGTCAACCAGGCAGGTATTCTGGTCTGCTTGACAGCTACATGTTACAGTAAAAGGTAGAGAAATCTAGTTTTCTGGTTCATAAATACAATATAACATTGATTTTGTTCACCAGTGGTACAGAAGCTGCTTTTTTTCAACTTTCGCATATGTTTCCAGAAAACTGCAGGTTGGGAGAGCCTTTCAATGCTTATAAAAGTGTAGGTGTTGATCATATGACTGATGTATGTGCTTGATGTCGCCTTTTAAGACACAGTTTAAAATCAAGAACCTAGTTGCCTGCTTTGCATGGCAGATTAATAACAGTGCTGCATTTCCTACTTGCAAATGATGGCCTGGATTATTTTTCTGTAATTCAAATAAAATATTAGTTTCCTTTAATAATGGGATTTGGGGTAGAAGAACCTCATTCAGTGTTGCTGTCTGTAGCACATGGATCTGCACAAGTGGTGAAGAGCCGGTGCAGTAGGGCTTGGAAGTAAGGCTGTCAGCTTAATACATTGTGTGAAAATTGGGGCTGAAGGTCACCAATCTCCTGGTACACAAATCTCCCTCTGAGAATCTCATTTCATTCAGACTATCAGTTAGATTAGAAATACCCTAATTATCCCACTGAAATTAAATTACTTTATGTAAGGGTGATATAATGAACAACCATAAAGAAGCTATACAACCAATCATCCTATTAGTCACAGCAAGACTAGACTATACACTAAATGGGTCTGGTTTGATTATTGCGGGCTGGTCTGTGCCACATAAACTGGGCGGGGGGAAGGGAAAGATGTAAGGGAAGATTAGTTCTAAGTTCTCTTTCTATTTTAATGGAAGAAAAAACTCACAGCGCATGCCTTCTAGGTAAAAAAAAGCTGTATGGGTGGCTGTCAGAGGAGGCAGAGCATAGTAGGCATCATGAATTATGAAGAGGTGATCAGGATCTTTTTTAGGGCAAAGTGAATTATGTGGATACAGAGAGCAGGAGGAGAGCTGTAGCGATGCAGGCAAACTGTCCCAGCACTTCTGCTACCAAACTTGGTTACAGGGTTGTTCTTTTCTAGATACGCTTGCAGTCGTGCATTCACCACTACTGGGGGAAAGTGAGGGATTAGTTCATCTTGGACTTGAAGGAGTAGAGTGCTTCAATGGCTGGAGAAGTTCAACTGTTAAGAGTAAGCTGAAAAGGCTGTATCTTTAATTTTTATGCAGGACTGCAAAAAAAAGCATTTTAACAAGTTGCAATGTCTTGGCAGGGCCAATGGGCACATTGACCAGTCCACCACAGGTGTGTTTCTGCCAGAAAAATCACTGCTGTGGTGAGTTGTGATTTTTCACCTAAGCTGGAAATCTACACAGAGATAAAAGATGCAGAGAGAGAACAAACCAGCTGCTTGTCTCTGCTCCTCGACTTTCTTAGTCAAAATTTAAGAAATTGTTTACTAAGTAACCATTTTGAAGAACCCTGAGGTGCTACTGTATAAGGACAGACAACTATTTTGAAAGGGCAGAAGGTCTTCGAAGACCTGCTTAATCTAGATCTGCCTGTTTTAATTGTTGTACTTCAGAAGCTTTATTGAACACTAAAGGATAATTAATAATTTATCACTTAAATTCCTAAAAATCTTAATGAAATGGGTGCTGTGAGCTGCTAACAGCCTAAAACTAACTGGTTATGTTACAAGGGGAGTATTTGTAGCTGGAATTTAATTCATGTGTAAATGTCAAATGACTATTTTAGAACATGGGACATGAAAAAACTGCAGGTATAGAGAAGTATCCTAGGAAACAGAAGAAAAACAGGAATGTTTTACTACTTGTCTCTTCTTGTAGTTTTTCTTCATTGTGCTTATTTTATGCTGTTCTACAGGGCAGTGCTGCTCTGCTGAAGCTCAGCCCTGCAGATACAGACTGGGTGGTGAAAGTATTATGTAGTTTTCTAAACTGGACTTCAAGTTATCTTTCATAAAATCTCTATAGTCCTGCCATCTTATGTCGTCAGTCAATAGTATAAAATGTGTTATGAGGCAGTGCTGGCCCATGTAATATTTCCCTGTTCTGTCTTCTCTTCTGGAGTTCATTCTAAAAGTTCACATGTGTTATGTGTTATTCAGGGTTTACCTTTTAATAGTTATACAACAGAGTAATGTTTTGGAAAAGCAACAAACCATCCAAATACTCTATCACATTTAAAATATTTCATTAAAAGAAAAAGGCATTCTAGAGCTTTGTTCAGTGAAATATTTGATTGCTAATTGCCTTATTTGAATGTGAACAGAATGAAAGTATGAAATATATCATTTCCATTGATCGGAATTGCAGAGCATCACTTGTGATGAGCAACATATCTTTGCTGGTGATACAAGTTCCTGTTTTTCAACTCAGTAGGTAATCTGTATCTATACATTAGAAACTAAAATAACTTGTCTTCTTTAAGACAATACCTAGGAAATAAGTTATTTATCGTGCTATTTTGGGAGAGGTAGAAAAGGAGGAAGAACATTTTCAATGAAAAGAGTAAAAAATTAAAGTAGATCAGTGATGTCAGGAGACTATAACTCAGAACTCAACTTGTGTAGAATCTTTGAGAGAATATTCGGACTACTATAACTGACGACATGGGACTTCTATTCAAATCTGAGGTTAGTTAGGAGCAATGGCACTTGATGAAACTTTGTTACATTGGAATTTTCAGTTTAAGAAAATTGACTTATCTAGAACTAACATGCAGTACTTCAGTCATGGTGTCTGGAGGGAGCAGAGTTTCCCCAATTGCTTTGAGCAGAAATTCATGCTGTTTTCACAGATTGCTACCTGAACACCTATGGAAAATCTTCCATTTTTGTTACATTTATTTCTGCATATTCTCTAATTTTTGTGTGTGATTAGGAGAGGGAGAGATGAGAAATTAATAACAGGCCAGCTGATGAATTGAAATACACTTAAATTTTAGCACTTTGGAAAATAAAATAGCACTAACAAATTCTGTAACTTTTTAAAAGTTATTATTATTATGGAGTTTGTGTTGGCAATCTGCTCTGTGATGGCGTAGAGAGATCCTATGGAATAACCTTGATCTGGGAGTTTAACAGCTGGAGAGAATCACCAGGTTTGTCAAGGATTCTCAGTAAACGTCTTTATGATCATTGAAATTAAACTCTTGCTCTGGAGGCAAGTTCAGTACTGTGATTTATACCTAATGTAATTTTCTTTATGCCTGGATCTCCCAGAACCATTGTATAGATGTCCAGGGACCCCTGATATGGGTAAGTTTGTGTGGTATATTGACATACTGTTTAGTGAGAGTGATCAGAGTCCTTTCAAGATCTCAGGCTTCTTAACAAAAAATGTGTGTTCCTATTTCTGTGAAATTTCCTGTATCTATTTATTTCATGTAGGTGACGTACATGACTCTTTGGAGATCTGGGGAGCAAAGAGGTGCCTGGAACAGTACATGCAGTACCTGTGCACAATTTGTCACCATGTGGCAAAGCCAAATCAAGGCAACAGAGTACAATATCAAATGGGTGACTGATAAGCAACAGCTGGGTAGATGGGATTTTTAGAAAAACAGAAGTATTTAATGGCAGTAGCCTAAAGGCTTTCATGAGTGCATGTGTTTATGTTATAGGCCCTTTTAACATTTAAAACAAAAAAGTTGTATTCTTTAAGTACTTATAAGAGATTTGTTATTCTAGCAAGTAATTATGTTGGTCTCTAAGACTCTTCACAAGAAAGTTTGTGCAGGATTTGACTTGTCTCAAGGTAAAAGTTGTTAGCATCACTTATATCATATCATGGAATCATCATAGAATCATATAATGGTTTGGATTGGAAGGGATCTTAAAGATCATCTAGTTTCAACCCCCCTGTGCTGGGACACCTTCCATCAGACCAGGTTGCTCAAAGCCCCATCCAGCCTGGCCTGGAACATTTCCACGGTTGGTCTATCCACAGTTTCTCTGGGAAGCCTGTTCCAGCGCCTCATCATCCTCATAGTGAATAATTTCTTCCCTGTATCTAATCTAAATCTCCCCTCTTTCAGTTTAAAGCAGTTACCCTTTGTCCTGTCACTACATGCCCTTGTAAAATGTCCCTCTCTAGCTTTCTTATAGGTCCCCTTTAGGTACTGGAAGGCTGCTGTAAGGTCTCCCTGGATCCTTCTCCAGGCTGAACAACCTCAACTCTCAACAGGTCTTCACAGGAGACCTCTGATTTTCATGGCCCACCTCTGCACTTTCTCCAATACCCCCATGTTGGGGTCCCCGGAGCTGAATGAAGGTGGGGTCTCACCAGAGCCGAATAGAGAGGGAGATCAGAAATTGAATACTGTAAAAGGAAAACTCAAGGTTTAATTTTGAAACTTAAGTTGGACATGTCTCTGGGGTGGCAGCAGATTCTTTTGCAGACTGGCACAGTTTAGGGATGTGCATCTTTATGCAGGGCTGGGGCTCTTAGCTGATGCCTTGAGAGAAGGTAATGGATTGAATAGGTTCTGTGAGGTTGCTTCTTTTAGTGTTTTCACAGTAACAGAAAGAAAAACCAGTAAGGAATGCAGTATAGGCAAAAAGACTCGGGTGTTGTACAATGTTCTCAGTTCACGCTGTAAAACTTACGCAAGACCAAAACTAGTTTCACTTTAAAAATATGCCTGAGACAGATGTGTGAAAAGTTCCACCTTTCAAACTGGCACTTTGGTTATCAAGTTTAAGCACAAATTTGAAGTTTTGATTGCCTAATGGTGGTGTTTAGGACGGCTTGTGTTGATGCTTTCAGACTTTCTATAGGATTAAATCATATCAGCTCTCTTGTGCAGATCACCATTGAAAATAAAAGGTTGTATTTAAATAAAACTGTATCAAAGTGTAATTGTTCCTGTGCATCTGTGACAATGTGTCTTGCTTGCAGTGTAGCGGGAACATAAGTTCCTTTATACTTCAGCATCCAAGCAGAGATTTCAATTTAATTTGTGTGTTAGAGGCTTTTGATTGTTAAGAAAAACAATTACATTTATCCATCTGGTTTTCTAGACTTAAGTGTTTTATATAGTTTCTAACTTTGTGTTCTGGCTGTGGTTTATTTCAGAATGGGATCTAAGTTTTAAGTTTCTGATTTTTGGAGAGAAAGTGTTTAACCTGTTTTTTCCGAGTCACATTTGCTGCGTGAATTCTCATGATTATTTTTTGGTAGCTGAGTAACATACCTTTGTGGAGTTCAAGGTGTACTGAGATAGTGGTGGTTCCCTTTCTTGTGGTTAATTCAAATAGAAGTTACCCTGGCATGATTCAAGAAAGGTTTTTGCTTTTGGAGCTACTGAGTGGTGATCCTGGGGTTAGTTCTTCGTATGTTTCTTTTCCTCACATCTACGTTGCAGGAATGATGGAAAAGGAAAGGAATGCAGATCAAAGGCTTGTATTTACTGAAAGGAAACATAAAATTCAGACACATTATAATGTATAAATACAAGTTGTAACAAAAAAAGAAACATCCCCCATAAGTTTTAATGTGGAGATATATGTATCTACCTAATACAATAATATATCTAATGCTAATACATAGAAAATTTGACAGTGGTAATTTTTAAACAACCCAAACCTGTTGATTTTTGCATCATCATGTTTTACCTTCTATTCATCAAAGGCTTGTGTGGGGGTTTGTTTTTTGTTTTGTTTTCAAATTTGTCATGTTATTTCCATGTGAAATAAGTCAATTTAGTTTGTCATCAGTGGGAAAGTCTGTGGTAAATCTGGGGTATTTAAAATCCAGGAAAGTACGGAAATATTGTTACTAAAATCCAAGTTGATACTATTTCTACAATTAAGGCAAGATGTTCACTTCTAATGGCAAGAAGTATTACTCTTTTTTTATTCCCTTCCCTATCCCCTTCTCAAATCCCCTGTGATTTACACAGGATCTTCAGGAGTAACCACCCCTTGTTTCTACTTCTGGGACCAGTTTGTGACAGAAGCAGATCAGGGAAAGGGACACTGGCATAACAGGAGAACTTCAGAAAATCATAAGATTAGCAAGCAGAGAAAGTATTAACACAGTGGGTAACAGAACTTTGCAGCTTTCTGTGGCAATTGATTTTAGAGACACAGTTTCTGCAGGTTCAAGGAGGGAGTAGGTAAATTGATAAACAAGTCTATAAACAGATACTGAAAGGGTTAAGCAGGGGTGTGCCCTAGAAATATACCAAGACAAGTTTTGGATGCTGGGAGATGCAAGGAAAACAAACCACAGAAAATGACCCAGATTATGAAATAGCATCTCCTTTCCCCTCTGTGGGAGACGGGATGCTTCCCAGGATGTGCCATTTGTCTGATCCAGCAGAACGTCCTGTGTTCAGAAGAGAAGCAGCTCTATCATGTTCACCTTTTATTTAAGCCTTGTCTTTGCTCTTTGAGCAAGTGCTTCATTCCTCTGTTCCTTTGCACTTCATAGGCAGGAGAGGGGATGAAGTGGCTTCCTCAGTTTATGCACATGTATTTGAACTTTCCCTTCTAATGAGGGCAGGAGAACCTCCAGAGGACATGGAAACTGATCTTCTTGTTTTATCTGGGCTTTCTGGAGTAATCCTAAAGGGCTGAACATGCTCCAGCTTTTCAAGAAGAGGAGGAGTGGTAGCTACATGAAGTTTATTACGCCCCGTCAAGTCTGCCAAGTTTAATCTGCCATTACAGAGAGAAAGCTGGCTGTGAAATGGTTTGGATTGACTGACAACCTTTAGCTAACCACTGAGATTGATTTTTGTCTTTGTAGTACAATTCTTGTCTTTCCATCGTGTCTGTGTATGTAGTGTTTTCAAATGAACTTAATTATGAGTGATGAACACTAGCTTTATGAATGTGCTCTTCTCTGTAACACTATAACTGACTACTGTTCATCTGGACTTGTCACTGGTGTTTGCAACTGTCCCAGGTTTGCACTTAGTTAAACTCCTGTGGCTTGGTGAGGGAAGTTGAATGTTTTGTTTTGTTGTTTCAATTCTGAGCAGAAGTTTTGGTTTTCATTTGTGGTTGCCCAACAATATTCAGTTCTGGATGGCTAAATGGGAATCAGTGGCCTTTTTTTTCCATTTTCTTAGAGAAAGATACTGATTCAGTTTCTAGTCTCTTGGACAGTAGTGAAGGAAAAAGCAAAAGGCATATTTTTATTTTTTTTTCTGGTAAAATCTCCTTTTTCTGATATTTGTGAAGGTGTTGCCCTGTGCATTTATTGCAGTTATGCATCAGACATCTTCCTGTGACATGAGAAATTGAGATTGTGAAGTCTCCTGCTACAAGCAAAAACTGATGTCCATTTTAGGAGAAATGAACTTCATATTTTCCACTTCCAGGTCTATTTATATTTATCTCAACAGCTTTTAGATGGTGAAATGCAGCATCAATGGGAAGAAAAGACTGTTGCAAAGTACATAGAAAGTTAGGTGATAAGTGTATAGAAATTACTGCTATTACTGTAGTGCTGCACTGTCATGTGTTGTTATACTCTTTATGTGCTCAAAAGAAAGTGACGACTCCTTTTCCCTCCAGCCTCTACATGCTGGCATTTGCTTGCCTTTGATTTCATTCCTGATGCTAATTTTATACTGGTGCTGAGGTGACCTTTATATGTACCGCATTTCCAGGTGTTACCTACTTTCACCCATGCAATAACCATTTTTTGTGTTTCTAATGAAATAAAGCACTGGGGACTAACTTCTGTTATCTTTTGTACTGAGCTTTGCTTTGAAAATTATGCTCAACTAAAAGAAAGTGTGTTAGTTGGAAACTTCTGAAATATGTAGAATCAACTTAAAAACCCAGCCAATTCAATTTTGTTTATTTAGTAAGAATAAAAGGAAGAAGCAGTTAGACTGTGGATTAGGAGTCCAAGGCAATGGTCTGAGATTTCTCTTTTTACACCAGCACTGACCCAGAATAATTTCTACCATGTTTATGGTGTTTCTATGCAGTTATAGTAGTGCATATAAGAGACTTTTTTTGTACATCTTGCAAATGCGAAGAAGTTTCACCTGGCAGGCATGCTTGCTTCTCTGCTCAGCCAGGTGACACAATCATTGTCATAATTCATGAATGTAAGAATGTCTCAATCAGAATTCTTGCTGTCAGGAAAGGACTTCCTCCTAAAAATATTAGCCAATAATAATAATTAAGCTAAATTTCTTCTACAATTTTTGAGGGCAAGTGGGACAAGTTGTCATTGTGGTATGGGCTCATGTGGCCATCTTCGAGTCCATCCATGTGCTCTAGCATGCAATGTGCTGATAATGTTTGTAGTCTTAACTGAGGGAGGAAATGTAGGAATTGTATTAAAACCAACTACTTAGGCGTCCTCCCTTTGATCTTGACCGTTTTAGCAAAACATTTGAGATAAGTACACCTGTTATGCTCATGGTGTTGTCATTACTAAAAGACCCTCGCCGCCTGCTTTTTATTTGAACAGAACTGCTCATTTTAGCTATTGAAAGATGGTGCGGGTCAAGGGAAGAACCACAGAGATTGCCAGCACAATTATAAATGTGAGCATCTGCACAGAGCTTGTGAGGTCTCAGCCCACAGGTCGAAGTGCCAAACTGCTCTTTGTGTCCCACTCTCACAGATTTGATTTGGCACGTGTTTAGTTCCTTTTAAGTGTAGAGTTGCTGTAAGTCCATGCCAGATAGTTACAGGAGACTTCATAAAGGTTGGAGTCTAATTGGTGTTTGTGTTTTTGAATTAAAAGCCAAGCCATGACACTTTTTTTCATACAGCTACCAAATGTAGTGTGCAATACTTGATGATAGTAGATGAGCCCTAAAAAAAAGACGACATTTTTTGTTTCGAGTCTTGTCCATTCATCAATCCTTGTCCATCTTCCTGCTCCCTTCTCGAATCAGCAACGTCCCCTCCTTGCCCACCTGGCACCAGATGTGCTGTCAGGCACTACAGTGTGTCCCAAGTCCTCCGAGTGGCAGAATGCAAAATCTCAGGTGACATTCACCTGGAAGCTCTTAGCCCTCAACAGCTGCAGCCCCTTGATTACCTTGCCTGCCTGGGCGGCTCCGTGCCGCTACCATATCAATTGCTTGTCAATTCGGCTTAGCCGTGACTTTGACTGACTGGAATGAGGGAAGTGGGAGTGGGGTGTAGGCGAATGGTTAAAATTAATTGCTACATAAGAAAAAATTGAAAGATAATTATTCCTGCTTTCCTGTCAGTGCTCGAGGGTAGATGACCTCATTAACTTGCAGCTTGTACACAATTCAATTACTAGGAGATGGAAAATACATTTTTAATTACCTCGGTGGCTTGTGCTCCATTCATCTCCATTTGCATGGCTTTTTTACTGTTGTGTTCTGAAGTAGCATGGTCTTAGTAAGGCTACCATAAGAGCTTGCTTTGTGCTACAATTATTCTTGTTTGAGGTAGGATATTAAACGTATGAGATTAACTCTTCAGTGCCAAGTGAGCTCGGTGGTCCTGTGGAGGCACTAATCTGTTTTCAGTTAGCTTGGCATGTCAGGATTTTGAAACTTATGGTGTCGAATAATTACGTAGGGTAACTTTGTTCCTTTGTGCATTTTGTTGCTACATATTTTAAGAAAGCATTAAATTGGTGCGTAATAAGCAGATCCCTAGTTAGACAAATATCATGTGGATGTATGTCATGGGAAAGGATTCTTTTATGATTCCTAAAAGCCTTTTACGGCGTTTACCGAATTAATGATGACTTAATTGTTTTAAACACATAGCTAGACAATTATTTTAATGCGTGAGTTTTTAAAACTGTCAGTGTGGTATTGAAGTGTACAATACACGTGGAAAGAATATTTGTTCATCACCAATTGTTAAATTCAAAACTGTTGCCGTATTGAAAGGTTTGGAGCTAAGAATTGAGGAACCCTGTGACTTGGCGCAAAGGTTTATTTCAGGAAAGACTTGTTGAGGATTGTACAGTGCTGCAGCTTAGGACTGTTCAGTTGTTAGAGTTGTATCCAGCAACTACCACAAGAAGATTCAAGAACCAATCTCGAGTGTTTCAACTCCCGTCAGTCCCAGCATGACATAAACTGTAATCCCTGCTCTGGTGGCGCACTCTGAGACCAGTTGGTTGTCAGGTCTTGAGGAAGTGCTGAGACAAGTTGTGATGTACAGAAATATTTAGTGGTGGGAACTGAATATGTTTTATTATCTATATTCAGTCATTCTTTTGCTCTCTACAAAAAGAAAAAATTGAGCATACTGCAGGCATTCTTGAACTATTCATATTGTGAATGTATTAGTCCTATTTAATTCTTCTCTAAAAAGCATTAAAGCCAGATAAGGCACTTTTAAAGGCTCACTGTCAGAGAGCCTTTAATGATGTTCTAAGAACTTGCACTGAGAACTAAACTCTTAGTCCATGGTGTGCTCTCAGCTGCGACCCACAAGTGAGCATTGTTGTAGGACATGGTGACAGTTAGACCATCAACCTTTCTCTTGCTGTTTAGTGCTTCAGTGTGATCCAAGGGACACTGAGGTAAAAGCTCCTTCTTGCTAGACAGTGACATTTAGGATGTTTAGTCTGCAAAATTACATTTTGGAAAAAAAAAAATTATAGGATGAATACATACATTTTTAGGCTAGCAAATTTATTGGGACATTTTTCTTCAAGGACATCTGTTAAAGGAACATTCACCAGAGAGTTCCTTCACTGAACGGTCTTTCAGGAGTGAGTGTGTGAGCAATTTTATTAAAACAAACAAATGTAAATATTTTAAATTCAGTGGTTATTTGATAGTTGATGCTTCCTGCATTTCATAACACAAGACGACATCTAAATAACTAGCTTTGGGAAGATTGCCTCTTTTGGTTTTGTACTAGCTTAGTATGGAGAAATACAAAATGTAATATTTCTGTCAAGGGTGTTTTTTGGTGTAAGGATTTCCTTCATAATTTTTGATGATTTGGGGTTAGGTTTGGTGGAGCCCAATGCTGGCAAAATTTCCGGTGCAGCCAAAATTCATGGCATTTGGATAAGATGTAATCTCTGTTACCAGGTGCACTCTGTTCACTTTGACGTGTAGCAATATTTCCATTGTTCTTCCAGAGATAAACAATAACGCAGTCCTGAATTTTCTTGATTTGTTAACAATATTCAAGCCAAAAGATGTAACAGAAAGTATATAAACATTTTAAGAATGTCAACTGTACGTGGAAGTGAACGTGACTCGGATATAACAGTTGGAAAAAATCAGCACAAGCTTGGTTTGCTTGGAATATACCCTGACACGTTCTCCTCTGCCTCCATCTATTATTTTTATTATTACACCAGTATCTGTTGGTCAAAAAAAATTAGGTCATCTGAAATATTTATAGGGCTTCTATGGCTGTCTGGCCTGTCAAGTCTTTGAAATGTATGTGACCACAGCAGAATTTTTTATAATGCTCTAACAGTGCTCCCATTAAGGGAAAATGAATATAAATGGTAAGATAATAATTGGAAACTGACTTAAATGTGACATTTGGACCAACATCAGTGATTCTGTAGTGTTAATATATTTCCAGATGACACATAGGCAAAACCTTTCAGGATCTAAGGAGAGAGGCTGATTCAACTTGCATTTCTTTGTGGAATTTTGTGTGTTAAGTATCTGTTCCCCTCACCATTGAGCAGGAGGGCTAAACAGTATTTTTGCAACTCTATTTACCTTTCACCACCTACAAATGAATCGCATCTGTACTGTTTGCAAGAGATGGATCCTATCATGACCTCTGAGCCTGGATTTTAATTTACACTGGTTGAGAGAGTGTTTCTCCTGACATAGTGGAGTTTTTGTTAAAGTGAGTTTGTGATGGATAGGTGGCATTTAAGAATTCTGCTGTCGCATACGTGGGTATACACCCAGTTCACCAGGACTTCTTTTCTGTAAGCTTGTGTGTCTTTGTGGCACAGTGTCACTCTGTGTTACATGATGAAGTGGTGGAGTCACCATCCCTAGAGGGGTTTAAAAGGCATTTTGATGAAGTTCTTAGGGACATGATTTAGTGCCAGAGTTAGGTTATGGTTGGACTTGATGATCCTGAGGGTCTATTCCAACTGAAATGATTCTATGATGCAGTGTTGGGCTGATAATGGTGGTGAAGAAAGTGAGGTTTTTTGTTTTCAGTTTACAGAATTGATATGAAAAGAAACACAACCTAACAAAGAAACTCCATGTTTATAAAGTAGGCTGCTTTGGCTGAATTCAGTAACTGGAGTGTGGTAGTGTGTGCTATCTATCTAAAGGGGCTCACATTCGCTGTTGAAAGCTCAGGCAAGGGAGTGCATTCCTCATTTTACACATGCAGTTTTCCTTTTCTTACTAAAATGAAGTTTTGAGTGAGAAAGTGCTCCAGGACTGTTGCAAAACATATTCTGTGGAAGGCATCGCGCAATGGATTTTATGTTTAATGATCTGTTTCTCTGATCTCACAGCAGCAGTAACTTGTAGTTAACTTGTAGGAAACAAACAGTAACTTGCTCTCTTGCAAAAATCTGTGTTGATCTAGCTTGTTGGCCCATTTCCAAAAGATATTTGCATATGCTGGTTGTTAGAGGGTTTCTTTTAATCCTCTTCGGACCTCCTAGTTGAGGAGCTATTGGAGGTCTGTCTGTGGTGGTGTTTTTTCTTCTCCCAGTTGTAAACAAGGATACAGTATTTACTCCCAAAGTAGCACAGGCTTCAGTTATATCAAATACACAACATTATCCAATTATTATGTTTCATTTTAGTAAGGAGATCTCAGTCTAACAAAATACGCAGTTTAAGGTTCTCAAAATCTTCAGTAAGTCAAGGCTGATATAAATCGTTTGTTTAAACTGCAAAGCCCAGCCATCTCTTACAACTGCAGAAAAATGGTTCATTAGAAGGATTAAAAAAATACATATAAAGTAAAGGAATGGGCTCATTATAAAATGTTTCACACATAATCTACCTAATTAACATAATAAATTGCAGGGAACCATATTGGAATATCTTATAATTAAGTAAATTCCATATGGGCCACGTAAGTTAATGTTTTCTTTTTGGAGAACTGTGTGCCTTGGCAAATAAAATATTCAGAGGATTAACTATAAAGAAAAAAATGGCTTTGTGTAATTATTCTCCCTTGTAATTTGAATTAGACATAATTACATTTCCTAAATATGAAAGGAAAATAAGTGTGATCTATAGAGAACAGACAACACCACTGAGACAAGTCTGTCTTTGTTTCCTGACCCATTAAGTGACAATTACGATACTTGTGTTGAACATCTTAGAAGTGGCATGAACTTGCCATAACTCTTCACTTTTTCTGCTTGAAAAGATCATAATAGGAAAAGCTTTTGCTCTTCTGTTTTTAAATGGAGTTCAGACTATTACTTGTGCAATACAAGAAGTTCATAGAAAAATGACATTGCATCAAGTACTGTTTTCATCACGTACGTAAAATAAAGGAGTGCTCTTCTTGCAAATCCAAAACCATGTAGCCCTTTAGAAAGTACTACTGTGAACCTCTGGAAAATGTCTGTTTGCTTGTGTCCTGCTGTACGCCACTAGTAAGTGCCTGTGTGGTTTCAGTGGGAAACCTACACAGAGTTTGCACATCTCAAGCACATTCATGCACTTCAAGCTGAATTACTGATGCAAGTTGTGAGTGTACTTACTAGTTTCTGCAAGTCTCTGCCCCCACCCTCTGCCCCATATTTACTTTTTTTAATTAAACAATTGCCAGACAACATGTAATCTGAAATAAATTTGTTTTTTTCTAAACATGTTTTAACAGTTATAAAAAAATGGTTCAGAACTTTTTGTATTCTTGTGGAGAGTCATATTCCTGAAGTTCACATATATTCCATGTATTAGTACATATCCAGTTAAGAGTAATGTATAAGATTGAGGTTCTACACGTGGAGTTTACAAACTTTTGCCTGCTAATTGTGTTGCTTATTCTGCACTGGAGACTAAATCATATTCTACTGAAAGTATACCTGCTGATTTATTCTTAGATACAAACCACACATTTTAGACTTTGCGTGGAATTTATCTGTAAATCATCTACTTATGATTTATTGTGTGATAAAAGCAAATGATGGGGGTAAATTATAATTATGCGGATTAACTAAATAGTTGTTGAGGTTATTTCATCACTTTTTATCATTTGCTTTTTGATAGGAAGGAATCTTATGTAAGTGAGGAGAAATAGGTGGCGCTTTTTTCTGAAATTCTTCAGTGAGACATAGTAGTTCATACATTCCCTCGGCTTTCTCTGCCAGGAGACTGGGAGACTCCATGAAAGATGCTTCTCAGTATATATCTGTTGCTCTATCATGATGATTTTTCTTAATTCTTTTTTGCTTTTATGCACATGATAAAAAATATCTTTTGTTTGCTTGCTGCAGGAGTTAATGTTGTTTTCTAGTCAGTTATCTTGAAACAATTTTTCTTTTTTTTTTTATATAAATCTTTAGTTCAATAATACTCTTCATATACAAACCCTGTTACATCTTATGGACTCTTGTGTATCATGCTGTTGCACTCTGATTTCTCCCTGGGTCTTGTGGTTCATGGATTCTGAGAAAGGCCAGTAGAAAATTATCTTGCTGTATGCGTGATATCTCCTGTCATTTATAGAATTTTGCTGATAAATCTTATTTGTTGCTGATTTCTTCCAATGGAAAAAGTATCTCCATCCATAAAATGTTGGGAGGTCCTTTGATTTGCAGCAGCCAAAGATAAAGATTAAAAAAATGTAGTTGAATGTAATAGTGATGGGTCTATTTCTTGCTTTCCTGGAAGTCAGGGAGTTCTGGTCCTCCTCTTGGTTGTGTTGTTGCTTTTCATTTACAGTGCTATTATAGTGGCCAGATGTTATCCACACATTTAGATTCCCTGAACATGAGCCACAGAAACTGAGTTTCAGATTTTTTTAGTATCTAGTGTTATAGGTAATGATAAGCAGTTTATTTACTGGACACTCTGGCCCTGGTTTCTACTAAATTTGAATGCCTCTGCGTTTCTGAACTACCAGTTGCAAAGGCACAGGGGAAAATTCTGAGGTTTTCCAAAGTTATATCATTTTATGAGAGTAGAGTCTTTTCCTTCTATACAACTTATGTACCCACTTTTTTCAAGTACTTAAAAATAAATACAGGAATCAGTCTAGAGCCCATATTTAGCTGCTTCCCACGGTGCCGCCTCTTCCTGAGCCATTTACTGAGCCTCACCTGGAGCTCAGCCCTTAACAGGGTGGTGTCACCTGGCTGGTTCCTCTTTAGTTTTGACAGTATCTTAGTACTCCCTGTTCTCAACACCCATCCTGACATGTTTACTGTCAATTTAGATGATTTCAGTAGTAGATCCTTAGATGGCACTGTGATCAAAAGACTCTTCAGCACTGTCTAAATGATAACCACATGGCTTTAGTTTGGCAGTTTTGATAATTCCTACCTGTAGAACTAGAGGTTTTCATGCACCTTTGCAGATGTTGGACTTAAACAGTCTCACACTGCCCTGGGAGAAGAGCTGCTGTGTTTTTAACTGCTCTGCAGTTAATCATCCTTTGGCCTTTGCTGTTCCTTTTAAACATATGCCTGCATTCAACCAAAACTTATTTTAATATCAACAACATCTCTTTCTCTTGGCAATCTTTGTCAGCCTTGTCTAGCCCTACTTTTAGTGAAAATTCACAGAAAACAACCACCTTCTTTCTTTGATGGATCTGTTTATGGGCTATTTTACTGAATATGAATAGGTTTTCTTTTTGTGCTGACGCCAGTTAGCAGAAATAGTTTTCCTTCTCTCCAGTCTCCTAGTTCTCCTTTTCTATTTATGTGTTGCTGGTGAAACAGACTTAGTAGTGAGAATTCTTCTAAAGTTAGTTACCTTTCTTGCTTCTCTAGCTTTGCCTGTCTGTTCTGCAGATTTCTCTTGTTTCTCTGGAACATCACAATCTTGATTTTATGTCTTGCCTTCCCACACTTCAAACTCATTTTTAACACCATCACTTAAAAATAATACCAAAGAAGCAAAAATATACTTAAAGTTTCCTAACTTTTTCCATTATGAGCTATTTCTGACTTCCATCTTTGCAATAAATAAATCACTTCCCTTTCTCAAAATATTACTGTGGATTACTGTTACATATCTTGTTCTGCAAGGAGGTCAGCCTTAACTATGATCACTGCTGAACTGTGCTTATTCTCTTGTAGTCCTTCTAGTGTCTGATTAAGGTCTGAGTTCAAAACAGCAATCATCTTTCCACTTTTATTTGCTTCACCGCAGTTTTTGCAAAAATCAGCTGATGATAAACCAAACATTAGCTTCCTAACCTGTGCTCTCATGAGGCATTCGACCAGTTTTCCCCATCCCCTTCTGCTTTACTACCCCCAGGATTTTGCTTTAACTATTTTCTGATCTACGGACTTCAGATGCCTTTCCAGTTCTTTGGTCTTTAAAATTTCTACATAGAAAACTACTGCAATACCAGACGTAGAATGGAAATCGCATGCAAGTATGGATGGTATTATGCTGTTCTCATCAGTCCTTGCTCCAAAAATGATTATTTAAATATAGACTCATTAAGATGGCTAACAACAGTTATAATTTAATTCTGTTGGGTGTTTAATTTAGACCTGTACAATGATACCTAGGCTCTTGGATTTGTGTGTCCAGATGCTAAACTGTGGAAGCAGAACTGTAAGTCTTATTAAGGTAAATAGAAAATTTTGACCCAACTAATTGTATGCTGATTTTTATAAGGCTTTGCTCTCATTTGCCAAATTCTTCAGTGATGCCAGGTTTGTAGATATCTGCGTTCTTTTTCTGGCACTTGGGATTCTAATTCTAACAGACTTTGCATAAGAATTTAGAGATTCCTGAATCGTCACACTCCTGAATTTAAGTCCTCTTTGTGGATTATGGAAGACAACAGCATTTATTGTTATGTTTAGGGGCATGTTCCCAGTTTGTAGAGAATGCTGCTCTTGGCTTTTCCCAAACTCCCGACTCATGGCAAGCTGGGGTCCAAGTGCTGCTGTCTGTGCCATGGTTTGGGTGCTGTTGTTCCACAAGATCCTGGTGCTGTGTGAGGTACAGCTTCTGACTTCTGAATGTTGGGAGGGACTCTACTGGAATGCTGGATTTAAATAACAGAATAATGTAGGTGGGAAGTGATCTCTGGAAAACATGTAGTCCAATTTCTTACTGAAGGCTGAGCTAACTCAAAAGTGGTATCAGGTTGCATGGGGCTTGGTGTGGCTGAGTTTTGAAAAAAGATGTCATAGATAGAGATTACAGAGTCTTTCTGGGCACCTGTTTCATCCTGGTTATCTCATGAAAGACCACCAGTTCCTGCTCCAAGTTCTCCCCATGGCTGTGGATGTTGTTGGCATCCACAGACACTATGGCTATAAGCTGCTCATACTGCAGACTGGACCTCTGTGGGACTTGAAGTCTTGGTAGCTCACAGTACATGGATGTAGTAGCCAGATTTCTAACCAGCTGTATGTATGGTCACCTGCATTTATGATGAGAGAATTCTCTGTCTCTCTAACTTTACCATCATAAAACAATTAACATGTTAAACCTAGAAAGCCAGGGGACCATTTGCCAGTCACAAGACCTTCATTAGTTTGACAGTTAATCTACCTGGGATACATTATCCAGATAAGAGGGAGGAATCCTTTTACTTTTTTTACCCTGAATGGGTGATCTGAACCCTGTATAAATACATTTATTTTTTTTAACTTGCAGAACATTAAGGACCTACTGATAGTTCAGCAATGCAAAAAATCAGACACTTGCTACTCTGCTTTCCTGCTCTGTTGTTGGCTTTCAGGCTTTGGTGGCCTCATATGACCCACCTCTGTGTAACATGGTAACTCTCCTGGTGCCTCCCTGTACTGGAAATGACAATTTGCCCTGTAGGATGTGTGGGACACCATGGGGAGGGGGAATGCCCAGATCCAAAAACTACTGAAGTTGCCGAGAATTTCTTGCTCTCTTTCAGTATTACTTAAGCCAGGTTCTCCTGGCTGTGATTTGAGTTTTTTTTTTGTTGGCTTGCCAGTTGTATATTTTTAAAATATCACCTCTTTAATTCACCTTCGCTTTGTCTGTTTGGCGCCCTTCCTAATCTTCTTATTTCTGAAAAGTAATTGGCATGTGCAATATTACGAGGCACAGGAAGAAGCTTTGAGCTGTTTGAGTAAGAGAACAAACAAATGACACAATGGAAAAATAACATCAGAACATGAAAGGGAAGGGAGAGTAGGAGGAGGAGAAGATGTTAGCAGGTGAGGGCAAAGGGAAGATCTCTCCGGGAGCCGATGCGGTGCAGACATGTGAGGGGCTGATGCTCCAACTGTGCCCTTCTGCAGCGGGGGCTTGCTCTGCCCCCAGTTTTCTCCATCCCTGGCCTCTTGGCTCAGGATGTTTTCTGTCTTCTCTATATTTCAAAGCTTTGTGGTGAATAATCAATTCAAACCAGCACAGAGTCTCTTTTTCTGTAATTCTGAAAACCCATTAAATTATATTGTTGGGGGAAAACAATAGTTGTGCTAATCATGCTCTGTGCATGTGCATCTTAATTTCCCCAGAGACCTGAATATGAATTTTTACTAACATGTTAATTTTGTGTGTTAATCAGTAGCTGTAGGCCGAATGAATGGATTGACTATGTAAAACCGTTTGATATTGAAACAACTCCTTTTGACCCCCTCAAATTGGCTCCATTCCCCTAAAGACGGTTAAAGTTAATTAAGCACTCAATAGGTTTATGGTGTTTAAATTAAAATATATCACTCCTCATTGTGTAGTCATCAAGTGTGGCCACTGGGCGCCCCCCCCCCTTTTCCGCGCGCGCCCCCCCCCCTTTTCCGCGCGCGCCCCCCCCGCTTTTCCGCGCCCGCCCCCCCCCCTTTTCCGCGCGCCGCCCCCCCCCTTTTCCGCGCCCCCATAAGGCGCCGCCAGGGGGCGCCGTGGTGCTGCGCTGACCGCCGTCCCACGGGGGGGTGGGGGGTGTCAGTTTGGCCACCTCCCCCCGCCCTCTCCTTCCAAAGGTTGAGCATTCCCCCCACTTTTGTATTCAACCCCTCTTTTTCAATTAAACTTTTGTGGTGAAATGCTAGAGCCCTGGGACATATGTTTACTGAGAAATAACTGAAATTATGCATGAAAAATATATAAAATAACACTTAGCTCTTCCTTCTAAAAAGCTGCACTGAGAGCTGTAACAATTGATGTGCCGGCTTCCCCCTCTGGGCCCTTTTGAAGGGCTGGTGGTGGCTGGGGGTAGCGATTGCTGCTTTTCAGAAGCCACGGCAGTCACGTTAAGATCTCCGAAAAGAATTGTGTAATAGGTAGAGTGCAAAAAAATGAGATAATGGTAATTCTCAAAGGAATACATGCTTTAAATTAAAAAGCCACAGTGCTGCTGATGTGAGCATTATATTAATGCTTGTGTGACAATCCTCAAAGCTCGCTCTTTTTCCTTAAGCTGTTTGGTTCACCCGTGCCCTGGTACGGCTGGTACAGTGCACATCGATTCCCTGTTTACTCAGAAAACAAAACTCCAACCAAACAAACAATCCCACAAAACAAACAAAAACCCACTACATCCTTGACACTTTGAGTATTGTAATGTATACTTGTGTTTAGAGGCAGGTGCAATATAGAGATTATAACTGAAGTTATAGTTGCAAATACTTAACATCCTTAGAAAAAGTCAAGCTTCTGTAATACACTTTTCATTAATACCATGCCCTTGGTACGTGAGAGGAAAAAGGTGTTAGAATTTAGGAAGGTGTTATTTGTTTGTGCCAGGTGGGTGCAGGGAAGTTTCAGGTGGGGCTGAGGTGAGGCCGTTCAGCCCTTTCTGCTGAGTTCACCACAGCTGAGATCTTTTATAGTATTTATTAAACCTTAGGCTGCAAACCTTCTCCATCCCTGGTTTAACTGTTAGTACTTTGTGTTTACACAACAGAGAATTAGGCATTGCCCAAACTGCCCCTCATTGTTACAAGGAGGCTGGTCAAGGGCCACCCTGTTTGTGTCCATTGCAAGAAGAAAGGCTAAAAATGATTGTATTTGTAACGAATCTCCTTACCTCAAAAACATTTCTGCATTCTTCAAAAACTAGAAGCGCTATATGAAGATAGAGATGTGAGGGCAGGACGCTGGAAAAAGTACCAGATAAAATTTCCAAAGTAGTGCGGCATCATAAAATAAATAGCTCTTCCTGAACGGGGAGAGCCTTGTTACTTGTGTGGGTCAAGTATAATACTTGCTTTGAACATACATTGCAACAGCATAAAACCCCATTTATATCTATATTTTATAAATGTTAAAAATGGACATGAAATTTTAAAATATGCCTTTGTAATAATTCTGATTTATCAGTATATGAGTCTCATGTTCTTCTGTTTACCTTTGCAAAACAAGCTTAATATTGTATCTCCTGTGCATGTGTGTGTATGTAAGTGAAATTTCCTAGTCTTGGGTGGATTTGCATGCATATAATTTCAGAAGATAAGGAGAGTGAGTTAGTCTTGTCTGAGCTACAGTTTAAATGGGTCTTTTCCTTATTTCTCTCTCTTTCTGTCCAGAACTGTGGAGGAGAACGTCAAAGTCCACCTTTGGGAGGACAAGTACTGTCTGTGTTGCAGCATATTTCTACCTTTCTGCAGCAAACTGTTTCCTAGTGTTTTTTAAACGTATTTCATGTTTCCCCATCTGTGCAGGACTGGGAGGACTATCACAACTGCATCCTCCATGATGAAAGCTTGGAGACAAATTCATGCTTTCTGTACCCTTTTACAGGGCCATCCTCTCCAGTAAACACAGCCAGAATCTACATTGGCTGGTGACAGGAGAGGAGGAGGTCTAGCCATGCTGTGAAATACTGCTTCTCTTGAAACTCATAGTTTGCATTTACAGCTGTCACTACAAAATGTAAATGACGTTTTTACATGGTGATCCCTCACAGTAGCACTCAGAGGGCTGATGAGCATGCTTTACAATGCTGGCTGGGGGTAGACTGACTATCCAGGCAAGAGCCAGCACAGTGGACTGACAAAGTGGTTTTATTTCATAAATATCTGCAGATGTGATTGGGGATTTTATCTAACAGGGTAGCTGGGCAAATGATGCAAATAGGGGTAAACATTAATTTAAAAAGTGATTATTTTTAATTTTTTTTTTTTTTTAAATAATTTTTCCCCCCTTACTATAGTGCTGCTTGGAATCAGGACTACAGCACTGGCACAGATGACAGTACAAAGATGCTCTGCTTCTGTGCCCAAGGAGTTGGTGTCCTCCAGCTCTACCCACCACAACCAAGCCATGAGGCAAAAATTTGCAGCATTTCTTTTTAAATTTCCTTTGTGCAACTCTGACAGCACCAGCCTGGTCACAAAACTAAGCTTGTTCTTTGAGCCTGTATTCAGTATCATGTGAGAGCTCATCTAAATAGGAAATCCACTTTGCAGCAATACAATCTGCTTATCAAATTAAATAAGTTAAATCAAGGGGATTTTGGTAATCTCGAGAGCAGCTTTGTAACGTAAATGAGTTTGCCACTGATAGTCGTTTGCTAGAAGATCTTGAGAATTTTGGAGATGGCACCTAAATAAAACTTGGAAGGCCTGGTTGCTGCAGAAATGTACCTTTGCTGGTTTTCCTGTGCTTGAACACAGCTGTCACTGGTACGTCTGTGAGTGCATGGAGATGGGTGGCTGCTCAGGTACTTCTGGGTGGCACAAGTTGACACGGCTCAGCATTGGACAGCAGTTGTCACCTGTTGTTTCCTGCCTGCAGTTAGTCAAGGTGTGAGAACCTGACACCTGGTCAGGTGGTTTTAGAGGGCAAGAGTTGATTTAATAACAGCCTGATGAGCACTCTAGCCAATGAGAACAGGAGAAAGGCACTTTTAATATTAAATTTTATCTTGAATTATAGTATTTAAAAGAAAAAGGAGTATTAAGTATAAACGTTATCTTTTCCTTCTTCTTTAAGTCTTGTATCTAACTCAATAAAAGCACAGTCCAGCAATGAAGAGTTAGTGTATCGCATGCAGATTTAGCCAAGGCATAATGTAGAAACCTGATCTGCAGAACCTGCTCTAGAGCAGCTGACTTGGTTTTGCTCAGCAAACGTGCCACTTTCTAGTATACATCCTGGCTAAGAAGGCATGTATGTGTATTTTGTAAAGTGTACGTGATATGCTGGCAGGATCTTGCCTGCTTCAGAAATGAAACATGTAAACATTGTCATAGCTGTGTATATTTTAATCGTGGGTTAGTTAATATAGAGATAAAAGAAAATCTGTCTTCCCAGTTCATCACATAGTGTGTTTTGGGAGGGGTGCCAAGCATGCTCTCATTTCGATTCAGTTTTTGTGCAAAGGTGTTCTAAATGTGAGTAATCAGCACCACATATACAAAAGCAGCCCTGTATTTTCTGCCTGAGAATGTTAAAAGTGCTTCCCATCAGAGATATACTTTCAAGCTACTGAAGTCTAGCATGTTGCCTTGAAAATGTGTCAAGATGCTCGCATACAGGTCTTTAACTACTACCATTCCACCCAAGAAACGTTTGCAAAGTTGTTTTCATGCATGAAATACTTCCCAGATTTGGACTGTTCTGGGCACTCTGTATTTTCACACACTTGTCAAGGAACAGTAATATATTTGATGGATGCTGGGTGCTAACATGTGTTGAGGGAGATTTTCCTCTAGCCAGAACACTTTGAATCCAGTGGTCATCATTCTCTTCCTTCTGGATTGATATTAATGTTCTGTGATGCTGCTGGGGCTAGAACTGGACTCGACAACTTTCAGTTCAGATATTCTTGCATGCAGCACATGAAGGAAACAACCATTCTTATTCCAAGAAGTTATATTGCTGTATTATTCCGGATGGCTATGTATAATTCTAGCAATTCAATACTTATATTTTCCATCTTATTTGGATATTTGTTTAAAATCTTGAGAAAGAGCAGATGATTGGCAACCTCCAAGGAAAAAGGGGAACGTGTAATTCAACAGCAGATGACTTTTTTTACATTTTTCTTGTTTTCTTGCATTGTATAACCTGTCTGTGAGAACTTTTCAGCCCATTTGGGGTTTGAACGTTTTGCTGCAGGCTCGTAGCTTCCTCATGTCCTCTGGCTTACTCTGTTCTGATGAAATATGACTTGTAATTTAGAAGAAAATTATGTAAATGAAGATATTAAATTCTTACCAGGGCATTGTAAACTTCAATTTTAAAGGTCAGCTTAAAGAAAACATAATCTTTTTGATGTTGTACTTTTGGGGTGATTTTAATTGGCAGAATGGGCGAGGAGGCACATTGATGATGATGATATTTAGCAGATAACAGCAGCATGAGCTATGTTGAGTAAAATTAGGTAATAAATTCTTTGAATGCCATTAGTTTCTACTCTAAATTTAAATCTAAGAATAAGCCAGTTTAGCATGGTGTGAAACTAATCAGTTTGGTACCTATTATTATAGTTATGTTACTATATATACTCTTTGACAGAAAATGTCGTAGAGTGAGCTATGGCCAGCAAGGAGGATGTGATACTTCCAGTCCTCTGGCAAAATGTGTTCCCTCAGAGTGATCTCAATGAACACTTTTTTGCTACGAGGTTGATATCATTGCTGATGATCAGGCTGTCTGCTACTTTTGATATCCACACAGAGGGGAAAAATGTGTTGGTGTTGTGGTTGTCTCTTTCTATCGCATCTCTGCTGGTGGTACTCAAGCACTAATCTGTATTGATGTACCTTTGCTTTTAATAACAATATATGTTATATTTTTACCATTATTTTTTTTAAGAATCGCAATTTTCTTTGCTAGGATGTTAAGGATTTTTTAGGTAGTTGGGTTCTTACTTGAAAGCTGCATGGAATTGTGATTTTTGGACTGAATTGCCTTGAAAGATTGTTTCCAACACCACTCTTCACTGCCTGCCATCTGCTCTAAGGGCTGTTTCTTTTTTCAGCTATGAAACGCAGCCAATTTGGCCCCTGTTCCTCAGGGTGTTGGGAGGGAGAGCTTCTCCCCAGCTGTTGCCAACGGGAATTCCCTGCAGCTCTTAAGTGTCCCAAAAAGAGGTGAAAGCAGAATGAAGCCTGACAACGGACATTGCCAGGCAGAATTGTGCTCAGTGAACTTGGCCCAGTTCGGGTCAGTATATCTGTCAGTTCTGGACTGAGCTACACAGCTGAAGTTGGTTGTGAGTGTCTGTGAGAGGCAGACGTGGAGTTTTTGTGTACTCACGCCCTTTCCCAGTTCTGGCAGAGCGAGGTGTGCGATATGGAGCAACCAGGAGAAACTATTAGATTCTTAAAATGAATCCACTATTTGCTCTGCTCCTTTTAGCTTAACATGAATAATTTGGGGCTCAATGAACAGAGCTAGCTAGCAATTTTTCTTAAACTATCAACTATATACATTTTTCTTTAGGCTAAACCTTGCAACTTGAATTATTCTATATTCCAGAACTTTTTTCCTCCTTGTTAACGTGTGAGTCCTGGCTCTCCCTCCTGTTAATGCTGCTGGAGATTTTCACGTCTGTAACTGAACTGTAATACTTTGGCACTCTCTTTTCCCTTTTTTTTCCTGCCTTTGCCTCTATGTTTACCATGTCTCAGTTGTAGGTGTTAGTCAGATATTCCTGCTGCTCTTTAAAGAAGGACTACACCATCATACAGAAACTCCAAAATGGTTTTCTGAGCTGTCCTGAGTCAACTTCTGCACGTTCCACCCACACCTCCCATCTGCTTTGTTGACCACCTTTGCACGGAAGAGCTGCTGGTTTCGGTGCCAGGACATCTTTGTGCAGCTGCTGTTACCCCACCTTCAGCCTCTGCCTCCATTCTTTAAACGGTGTCTATCTGGACAACTAGCTCATTTCCTAGTGATTCATTTGGACACTTGCCTACCATTTCAATTGCAACAAAATTCGATAAACAGACGTGATATTTGACATTCTAATAAGTAGGGAGTGACTGGGGAGTGACTCAAAGACGATTAAGGGAGTGGACCATCTCCCTTATGAGGACAGGCTGAGGGAGCTGGGGCTCTTTAGCTTGGAGGACACTGAGGGGTGACCTCATTAATGTTTACAGATATATAGAGGGTGAGTGTCAGGAGGATGGAGCCAGGCTCTTCTCGGTGACAACCAATGATAGAACAAGGGGTAATGGGTTCAAACTGGAACACAAAAGGTTCCACTTAAATTTGAGAAGAAACTTCTTCTCAGTGAGGGTGACAGACACTGGAACAGGCTGCCCAGGGGGGTTGTGGAGTCTCCTCTGGAGACATTCAAACCCCTCTGGACACCTTCCTGTGTAACCTCATCTGGGTGTTCCTGCTCTGGTGGGGGGATTGGACTGGATGAGCTTTTGAGGTCCCTTCCAATCCCGAACATTCTGTGATTCTGTAATTCTGTCCCCAGGGCTGCTGAGCCAGGAAGGCAGGTGTGGTGCCCACACCGGGTAGCACGGGTATGTTCCCTTTGTCCAACATTATCATGGAGAACCTTCATGTTCCCATCATGCGAACACTCACAGATCCTATCTGTAGTTCTGCTGTCAGTAGATAACGTTATTTTACAAATATAATAAAATTTTCATACTAACTTATATAGTGTGGATCAGTCTTTGATTTTTAATGCGGACATGTGGGAGTCTAAAAGCAAAACACAACTGACAAATCACGCTGATGTCTCTGAAAAGTACACAGAATGTTTTATGAATCCTAATGTCACAGATTTATATGGATATATAAAAATATTTGACTATCAAAATCGGGGTCTTCTAATGAAATCTTCTGAAAACAAACCAAAAATAACAGCACTGCCAGGGAACAACAAAAACAATATTTGGTAAAAAACAGAATAAGCAACTGGTTTTAATCCTATAAATCTGCATGTAACAAAGTTAAAATTACTTTGCACAAAAAAATAAGATGAAGGGAAGAACTTTAAACCAGCCAAGTATCCTGAAGTAAAATTGGATCAGTAGTGTAGTAAACCCAGCATTTATTGCACTATGTATTGTATCATGAGGTAGAAGTAACAGACATGCTTGTCATGTGCTGTTCGTTTGGCAGTTTAGATTATAGTACTTTCTCTCCCTGTGTGATGTGGTGTGGTTTTTTTTAAACTAATTTCTTTAAAAGTTGTTTTATTGTGTGAGATATTCTTGCTGTTGATACTCTGTTTCTTTCTGTGTGTGCACATTAACTGGTGTAACAGCCCAAATGGGGCTTTTTGGATGCTACATCAGTGCAAATGATTTATACAAATGCTGCTGGGAGATTATTAGAGCAAAGGCAGCACCAGATTATGGAGAGAAGAACAGTAACAGCATCCAGGAATTCCTGAGCTTTCAGCTCAGAACAGCTACTGGTTCTCCACAAGTAAATTGCTTCACATCTTACTGCTCTCATCCTCATTACTTAGAGAAAATAATACTTTCTCAGTATAGTGTGAGATGGCTGTAGATAATAGAGAAGTTCTATAAGCCTTTAAATGGAAGAAAGCGTTATTATTAAACAGCTTTTTTACTATTGTGCACATCAATGTTTTAAGTCTTGTTTGGAGAAAAAAAAAAAATCCACGTTACTTAAGGAATTACACTAATGTCTTTTGCAGGAATTAGACCAGTATTGTTTCAGAATTAGACTGGTATTAATAACTTGGTGTGTGTCATAGATGTGAGCTATTGCGCAGTGTGTATAGATGGAGCAGTGGAAACAGCACAGTCCCAGTAGGATCACCAGATAACCAATGAGAACTGGAGGACAGTAAATCCCAAATAGTACATTCAGTGTTCTGCCTGTACGACAAACACTAAATCAAATATGTTCTGGTCAGCTGCAGAGCAGCACAAATACCCTCTCCTGATTTCCTTTCCCTCTGCCCCCCATACGATTTTGTACTACTACCAGATTGAGTATTGTGCATTTGAACAAATACATACGTTATTCTTTCGCAAAAACTCCCATGTACAGTTTCTAATTAAACGGTTTTAATCATTCTGTTTCAATCAACCTACATAAACATCAAATATCAAAAAGGAATCTCTGTTTCTGTAGTCCGCTGCCTCCCCAGAACTGTTCTCAGCAATATAAATGATGTTTGTTCTCCTCTTACTGCATCTCCAGATAATGAGCAGTTTTATTATAGTTGAAGCATTATCCCAGCGTGTATTTGCAAGAAGCGTATGACAATGAAAGAGTAATTTTTCATTATTTTTCTTAATATCTTTAGACCATCCATGCATCTGATAAATATTTATACTCAGCTTTGTATAGAAATATGTTCCTCTTTTCTAAATTACCTTCCACTGCAATTGCTTTATATGACTTTTTTTTCCCCTTTTATCCATCATAAAGCTGTTTTTAAGGTCATCTCAGTATTTTGCAGTAACACTTTTTCTTTTCTATATTTATTAGGAATGAGTGATATGGAAAAAGGAAGCATTATTTAGTTAAGGTAATTTTAAATTTTGCTTTAGATCTACTGCAGATTACTACAAAGTATTTTAATATGTATCTTTGTTACTGCTAAAATTATGATACTTTTAGAAGCACTAATTAATAATCTCGTTTTCAAGTAAACTGTATCATAAAAAGGAGGATCACGAGATATTAAAAAATATTGTGTTTTTGGCAAGACTTGTCCCTTTTAATTTGAATGTCCCCCTAGCATACAAGGTTCATTACAACTAAGTATAGAAAATCTTTGTTGTATTTACACTTGGGTTTATGACATAGTTGCATCAAAACATTTTGTGTGAGTAATAATGCCTGCATCATTTCCAGGGGTAAGAAAATTAGAAAGAAAGATTTGAGTGCCAGACAAAGGGATGTGTGGAGGTGTCCTGTTTGTCCTTATGTTTTTAAACTGTATCTCATTTCATAACGAATTTTAAAGATGGGAGCAGTTCTCCTGCTGTTGGTGTTTCCTTCTACTGCTATTGTTACATTTATGTTGGTGATAGCTAGATTTGCGTGAAATGCACTCTCTCCCTTTTAATTTCGGTCTCATATATAAATAGAGATTCTACAACAGAAGACCATAATGGAATGATACACAGAAAGGAAATATCAAGCAGCAAGAGAAAGATCAGCTATATTCTGTCCAAAAAAACCCCCACAAACTTCTCTCCATGTAGCACTTAGCACTAATTATGAGGAAATAAAGACATCGCCTTCTAAAATCTTGTCAGCCAAAAGCCAGCTGTTTGTTGCTGCATCCTAATCCTTTTTGCTTTATAGGTTTCTGCAATTATATTATTTTAATTTAATGGGTGTTTAGGGAATTTTCTTTTCGGAATTGAGAATCTCCCTGTCATAGATTTTATTAATGCAGATTAAGTGTGAGAAACATTGTCACAATGACCAGGAAGGGCACTGAGAATTTCTTGATTGTCCCTTGTTCTATGTGAGGGAGGAATCATCCGAGATCTGGGAGATACAGAAAACACATGTGGGATGGGTCTGTTTTCTTTCTAATTTAAGAAAGTTAAGACGTATGTCTTCATCACAGATATTTTCAGGCAATTTGAACTGCAACAAAGATGTACAGATTTGATGTATATTTGTAATACTGTTCCATATTTTTTATTAATATACTGTTGATGTTTGGATAGTTGTCAAGTGGTATTATCTGTGTATCTCAAGTGGATGTTAAACATGGCACAACTCTTGGTACCTTAAAGGTAACTGGCAGTATTATTGGTATTTGCAGGCATGTACTGTTTCAAAGGATGGCATTATGATGAGTCATTTTTCACTTAATCATCCTTTTTCTTCTGCCAGTGTAGGCTAAGCTAACTCCACTGATCACTAAATGAGAATTTGAACCTATATTTTACTGCTAGTTATGTCAGAATTCATATGAAGGAATTACTATGAATCCTTTATATACTTAGTGGAAAAATATAGTGAGGTGAAAGCTATGTTTTTCATGCTCTTCTTGGTATTGAGAAAAATCTGTCATGCTTCATAACTTCTTATTGTGTTAGAGAGGACCCATGAGAGTTTGTTGCAGTTAGCAAGTGTGAGAATGAATGCAGAAATGTTTCAACAGATGTCACAATTGTGCATCATTCTGTATTTTTGCCGTTTTCAAAGACTTTGTGCTTTTACCAGCACCCTTGTCCAAAGCCTGGATTTGAAATTCCCAACAGCTGGACAGAGCTTATTGCATTTGCCAGTGTATTTCAAAGCCCTTTAACTACTATAAAGAAAACCCATTTGTTGCTATTTTCAAACAGAATTCTGCTAAAGAGTTAATTACGTAAGAGAAATTGGTATTTATTAGCCAGAAGAAAAGTTCAGTGATGTGGCAACTCTAAGTCAAGGAAGGAAACAATGGGAAAAGATGGGAGAATAACTTAACAGGTATATGGATAATATTGTGAGCCTCGTACCTGTCATATAAAGCATTTAACAAATCAATAATTTCTGTGTTTACCAAAGCATATACTTTCAGTTTGCTTCAGTGGTGCATTAAATGATGGAGGGGTGGGAACAGTTGTAATTTAGTTTAGTTTAAAAGGATGACTTTTAGCAGAATTATACTATACCAGAAATTTGAAGATCTAGAACAGATGTTTTATATGTAATGGAACTGATTTTTTTTTTTTTTTTAAAGGAGAAAGACTTCTTTTTTTTTTTTTTTTTTTTTTAAATTTTTAATTCTAAGATGATAATTTACAGACAAAATGCAACTGCATAAAACTAATATTACAAAAAGTTATTGCTTATGCCTAAAAGAGACATTTCTGGGTTCTTTTTCAGAATGCGTTCACCCTCCCATTTGTGCTTAGGGTTGAAAAGACTTTTGAAAGTGCACACTTTTTACAATTTAAGATTCATTTTCATATGTGCCTTTACTTTCAGTTATAGGGCTGGCTGACTTTTGCCTGTGCACATTAAGGGAAAAATGTAACCTCTACGTTAATCCAGATTTTTGATTGCAGCATTTAAGCTCATAAACTTCAAAATTTAAAGCAGGGATATAGATATTGTTGAATAATTTGATGCTGAGATGCTTGCGCTTGTATCCCCTTCCTCTTGCTGTGTGCATAACATTTCCTGGCAGAGCTGCATATATATATATTTTTGATGCTCTACAGCAGAACCGTTTCGTTTTGTGTCCTATGCATTTTATCATCATGTGTTCATGTAGCCTTTCCCTTAAGCAGCTGGTTGCACTTCTGACTCTTTCAGGCCAATGTCTCTGACTCTAGAGGAAATGCTTAAGATCTGAAATTAGTTGTAATGATCAATATTTCTCTCCTCCCCCAATAATTATTAAAGAACTTTGAAAACCAAAAAACTAACTCCCAAAGGTGATTGAAACTTGTAATTTCTTTTTGCTCGATGTGAAGTTATATAATCCTTCAGCACATTACATGGTTGTCCTGTGGCATTAGGGTATTAGTACTAATGGAAAGACATAGTTATTACAAACAATTCCAAATTTCACGGTGTGTATCTTAATAGCAGAAAGGGATTTTCTCCTGATTAAAAAGAAAAATGGGTGGCAAAATAAGGAAGAAATGCTTGTTACATAGGATGATCCCCTGGAGGCTTAATTACTGAAAAAAACAAATAGGAGGTAAATGTTCAAGATGTTTACAGGTTAAACATTCCATAAGTATCTTTTAAATAAGAGTGTCTGCAGCCTTCGAGCAGCTAATTGCTCAAGAATCACAGCCATTTATGCTGTCTCATTTTCCCCTGGGATCGACACTCACAACAGGATAATTCTTACCCTGATATAAGTGTCACAGTAGGGACTCAGTGTAATTTGCTGATATGATATCAAAAATAGCATTAAGGTAATTACATTTTGCACCCGTAATGTTTCACAGGCAGTAATATAACTGAAAATTACTCTTCTTTGGTTGTAGTAACCTGGTTGTTCCCCACCAGAACTACTTTCCCCGCTCCACTCCCCTTCTTAAGGTACCGCAGTGAAGTTACTTAAAAGTTTTGGGGCTTTTTTAGCACTTTCAATACAGAAGGGTATCCAAGTTTCCTCACATGGGTCTCCAGGGACAAAAGAAATAGATTTAATTATCATTTAGACTCAGCTTGACCAGAGATTTTTGCAAAGCATTGTAGTCAGTTGGTGGTGTTTCTTTCAAATCTGTTAGCAATTTCTGGGAAATGCCCAATAAGTCCTAAGAAGTACTTTCTTATTTATATGTGTGATCTTATTTAGCTTATATCTGATTGTCTTATTTAGATATTTTAGGTTAGATTTACCACTTTGGTCTTACAGAAAGGATGACTGCTCATCAAATCCTGGTCCAAACAAGCAAAAATATCCCAGAGATGGCAAATGTGTGGGTTCAGACTCTTTTTCCTAAAAAAAAAAGCTTTTGTAAATGGTTGTGTAATATAGACAGAAGAGCTGATGGTAATGTTCAAGGTAGTGTGACTGATATGTTTGTTGGCCTACAAAGCCTTTCCGAGCTGCCCTATTGAACGTTAGCTGCATGCTGCCCCAGAAGAAGCTATGAGTTGGTTCTACTTCATCTAGACCTCTGCTAAGTTCTTACAGGAAAAAAAATAAACCAAAAAACCACCAATATTAGTTTACCTGGCATTTGCTTTGAAGAATTCACTGTACATGCTGTGTTGACTGTACAACATAGTTGACTGTTTCCTTTCAAAGACTGGGCATGAAAATGAGGAAAGGATTCATGCTGGATTGAATATTTATATCTGCAGCTGTTATAATATTAATACAAAGAAACAACCATTTAGAAATAGATTGTTCTTCATTACAAGAGGCATTCTGAATAACTCAGAGTTAAAGCTTAGAAATGAAGGCTGATCAATATGATGTATTTGGGAGCTCTTCTTCAACGGGCTAAGTCATAGGAAAAAATTAAGCACATGGGAATATAGTTTTTATTTTGCCATTGAACAGTGCTATGGACCCTTTTTGCAGACAGACAAATGCTCACCATTACTTTATGCTCAAAGGCAACATTGAAAGTGACCTGGAACAGGCAGGAACTGACTTTTTTCTACTAATATGATATGAAAGTTTTATCATATTAGGAATTTTCTGTCATGGTGGATTAGTATCAGGTCATATTAACGTTCATTTTTACTAACTTACAATGAAATGTGCTAACGTGACTACACTTCACTATCACACGAGAAAAAAGAATGATTTGATATTAATGTAATACCATAGAAAGATTTCAATACCTCTGTCCCATGGGAAGTAGGAAGAAGTTAAAAATAAAACACAATGGCTTGGAACAAGGAGTTTTTGATTTTCCCCAGGGACGAAACTCCCTTCCCCATCCCTAGACCCCCCCAACATAGTCTCCATGTTCCTGGGGTTTTGAAGTGATTGATTTTGAAGAAGTTTGGGTTGCTTTTGTAATTATGGTTGCTCTCCCATTCCTAGCTAAAAAAGTCATTGGGAGCTGCAAATACTGAGTACCTATACAAACCAACCCAAGGTGCTCCAGGCTGATTATCCCCTGACTTTCAGCAACACAAGTGTTGACTTCTCAAAATGTTGACCTAGAAGCCAATTTATTTATTTTTTCTCTTTTTAAGGGGTTGAACAGGGAGAGGAGAGGGGAAGCAAAGCCATCATATGTGTCCATGCTCCATTATGTACAGCGTGCTCTGGCCAGAAATAATTAACAGGCACAAAGGGTGGCAGTTAGTCATTTGGCTGTGTGATTGTACCTGCAAGGTTTCTTTCATCTGAAGCCAAAAATCTGATAAAAATGGAAAATGTCAGAAAAGTTCAATCTTATCTAAATTATGACCAGGAAAAGCCTGGGTTTAATCTTGGCTTCAGACTTCATACAGGACAAAATAGATGAGTTTGGCACATATTTATATTCAAGTCATCTCTAATTTTGAAGGTGTCTACTTTGGCTTTCAGTTTTCTTCCTTTTGACAGAGCTAATATTCCTAAAATAATTGGTCTAAAATAACAGGGGACAAAACCTTTCAGGAACTCCAAGGAGGTGATAAATTTAAATGTGCTTATTTTCAAAAGTGCAGGATTTCTTCATTAGATGAATAAGAGTGGATTTCCTGCTCGAAGGCGATGAAATGTTTACACAAGGTCAGAAGACATGCACTCTTCTTGCTGCATGTGTAGCGTTTTGCTACAGGCTCTTGGCAGGTAAGGGGAGGAGAAACCCCCCTTCCTTTTGCATTGGGAAGGTAAAAGCTATAGTTTCTTGTTGCTGTTCTATGTATGCCATTGTGACTGGTCTGGAGTCAGTCAACCTTTTGCTGTTTGTTGTACTCACCGTGTGCGGGTTGTGCAGTGATGGCTTCCAGGAGGACTGTGGAGCAGCAGGACAGGGTTTGGAGCTTTTGTACCAGCTCTTGTGTTTTAACACCTACAGCTGAACTGGACACTTAGCGCTGTCATCAAAGCTGGAGCATGAGTCTCCCCCCAATCCAGGTTGCTCCAAAGGCTTTTATGAGAAGGTCATGGTGTTGTTCAGCTGATCAGCACTCAGATATTAAAAAAAAGGTGGTCTCTGCCCAGGGAATTTGGTACCTGAAATGTTCTGCATCATTTAAAATGCTGGCTTGGGATGTTAACACAAGCGAATCTCCTAATCCAAGGCTCAGCACAGGGGTAATAGCCAGTTGGTAATGCATGGAAAGCCAAGTTGAGCTTGGTCCTTCTGAGGAATGTAAGGGAAGGTTCTATAAGAGAAAAAAACCTCTGGAGTTTTTATGTCAGTTTATTGGAAACGTGTTTGTTAATCACATGTAGTCATTTAAAAACTCTTGCAGGTTAGACACTCTAGCTGTTTCATCCTAGTGCTGTCCCCATGAGGATCAAAAGCTTCTTGTCAGAATGGCCATGATTAAAATGGTAGCACCACTATCTGTAGATTACTGCTTTCCATCATTAATACTGTTATCTCTCTCTTCAGACTGATTTTTAATTTTTATGTTTGCAATTATAAGTGATTTATGGAAAAATTCATTGCATAACCTGTGCAGAATCATTAAATTCACCTAGGTTGAATAACCTGATGTTCACCTGGAAATAACCAAATCAGTGACATTATCTTACTGAATTTTCAGCTACCTTAGAAGTATAGAGCTTATCTTATATTATTTTTAAAAATTATTATTATTTTCTTTCAAGTATAGTGGCTGGGGGGTGGGGAGGAAACAATTTTAATTAATAAGAGGTAATTAGCCAAGTCTGAAAGGTGTGCACTAATTACAGAAAGCTGTATATCATGTGTAGCTGATTGCAGCGCAGGTTTCTGAATGGTAGCTATGATTTTTTGCGAACACCGTTCAGTAATTTGAAATGTTATTAGGGGATTAACTTTCCATACGAAAAGCTAAACTAATACTTATTACACAGATTATAACAGCGAGTGGCCTAAGAAGCTGTTGGGGCCATTATTTTGGGGGCTGCAGTCATTGCCAAAGGCAGAGGACAGCACGGGATGCTCAGCCCAGACAGGGGAACATGCGGAGCCCTGTCCTCCGCGGTCCCTTGTCCCTCCTGCCTCTGCCAGCACAAGTGACCCTGATGGGCTTCGCTGATGAACGTGCCTCCTGAATGAAGAGGCACAGGAGAAAAGGTGTGGAGATTGTCATCCGTTATATCATTTTGCCACAGTTGCAAATCCATCAAATGATGCTCGATTGTATTGAATTTTTAGCTCTTTTGGAATGTGGTTGCCATCTTATCTAGAAGCAAACCTTTGGAAAAAGATTGCACAGTTTTACATAGAAAACAGCTAAGCAGTACAGCTTTAAGTATTTAATTTAGTTTGGTTGGTATTGGGTAAAGCCAGTTTTTGTAGTCAGTATTTTTAAACCACATCTTTGTGGTGATGTTAGCTGTTGTTTATTCTCTCTCCTTTCTCACCAGGTTCTGTGCTCTTATAAAGCCATATATTTTCTCTTTATGTGACCTCTGATATTTGTCCAACACATGCAAAATCAAACTGGATTCGCCCCAGCGAATGAGGTGCTGCTAGAGCTAAAGGCTCGTAGTTACAGGAAAAACCTCCCCTTTCCTCTGAATGAGACAAGAGCAGATGCAGACGTAATTTTAAATGAAGGCCATATAGCTATGAACACAGAGAATGGACATGGGAGTATGTGGGACAAGAGTTTGTGCCCATGGTGAAGAAGGAACCTGAGATTTCTCTGCTAAACTGGCACTTAGGTGTGGGGCTCAGATTAGGGGCTGAAAAATGCACACTAATGGGAAGATGGAAAATACCTGTGTATAGTTTGAGCTTCAAGGGGAAATGTAACCTTGTTTTGGAAAAGAAGCGTCTAAATGATAAAATTTGCTCATGATTTTAGTTCTGTACCTTGGCTTATTGTTAAATCCCAACACCAACACCTCATCCCAATAAAGTCTCCAACAAACCAACCTTGCTATCCTTGTTATAAGAAAAAAAAACAAGCAAACAAAGAAAACAAACACACAACCCTCTAGAATTAAATAATATTTACACTGTATTATTTAAACTGAGTTGCATTTTTTGTTTTTGAAAGTACTTGGTCAGTCCAAGTATAATTCTTGATTAATAATTTAAAGCAGCTTTCCTTATGACTTTTTTTCCCTCTATCTTTTGCCTTCATTCTGGATTCTTTGATAGATTAACTAGCAGACTTCTTCTCAGAGGACTTGCATCTTCTCTTTAACAAATGTCTAAATGATTTCATCGAAAAAATAAATGAATTCTTCTTCCTCCCACTCACTTTACTCATCAAGGCTTCCTTTTCTTTACATTTCAACACTATTTCTGTTTGCAAAATTAGCCTAATCCACCATTTGTACAGATATACGATTCAACATCCCATCGAATGCACTTTGTACGCATTTCTGGAATACATTTGCTGTTCTAAATTTTTTAATGCATTTAGCTTCCAATATGAATCTTGGGGAAATGATTCGGAACATCTCCACATCAGGTTCCCATTGCTTCCTGTTGTCTCTCCTAGTGGTAATATCCTTGGAGATTTTCTCCGACAGGCACCTCTGAAACCCTTAATTGAACCACTAGTGTGCTTGTTTAAAGTGTTTCCCTCGCTTGGTTTTCTAAAATGATTTTTAAGCCTTCCCTACATACGTTTTCAGTTTCCCTAGGCTTTCCCTTAACTAATGGCATTATGATGGTCTCTTTCTTGTCTTCAGGGATCTCTCTTGAACTACATGAACTTGTAAAATGTCAGTGAAGACTTCTCTCAATTTCTGTTCCCACTTTTTTTGCTCTCTTGGATATCTGATGTCTACTCTGTGGCCTTCCTTAGGGCTCAGTTATAAGTAGCTGTGCATCCTTTTGCAAGAGAAGAAAGGGGCATAAGTCACTCCCGTAGTCCCTTACATGGGCTGCTCAGGTAGGAGGGCACAATGTGAAGGAGCAGTTGCTGTCATCACTGAGCTGACCAGGAAAATAAGTTTTACAAGGAAAAAATTGGCATATGTCAGGCTAACAGGGGATCAAGCAGTAAATTCTTTGGACTGGTTCCATCAGGATATGCCCATATAGGGCTTAAATCATTAGTTTAGTTGTCTAATTAAAGCTAGAAATATCAGATTAAAGCAGCAGTGAAGTCTTTTAGGATATAGCTCTGGTTTCTGTGTCAACCCAAAGTCATGGGATGCCTTGCAGGAAAGATTGAGAAAGATCTGTAGAAGACCCAGTGTGCTGGTAAATTCAGATTGTTTCTCTCAAAAATTTATTTGATTTAGACAAAATGAAAAAAAAAAAAAAGTCATAATAGTAGTTTGAGTTTGGTTATGGGTTGTTGGTTGGTTGTTTTTTGTTTGTTTGCATATTTTTTTAAATTCAGTAGAGCTCAGGACAAACTACACCTTCCCACTTTTTATCGTTATTACAGGGTAAGGAACAAGACAGGTCTCCTAAAGCCACTTTACCCCAGAAACCTGTTGTAAAGCAGTCCTTGTGAAGGGCTGGCATGTTCTGCGCCATCTGCCATTGTGTCACCTGGAGGTAAAATACTGGGGCTGAGATGGGGAAGGACAGGGTGCGCAATGAGTTACATCTCTGTGCTCTGACAAAGCTTCTGAAGACCTTCACCAGGCAATGTCTACAGCTCCCACCATTACCTCCTCTCATGCTGAATGAAGATGTGGTGTAATAACCACAAAAAACAAGGGAAGGAATTGCCCATCCAATGGCTGCTGCTGCAGAGCTGAGGTTGGTTATGCCCTGATGGGACTTAACACAGTGGTCACCTCATCTGTTTATTCAGTCTACCTGAACGTGAGTGCTGTCAGTGCATAATTTGCATTGATACAAGAGAGTACTAAAGGTGAGGAAGAGTCTTAAATTCCTCTTACAGGAGTATTCAGGTATGTTGCACCAGATACAGTTGTATCTTAGAATAGTTGCAAATTAATTATTTAAATATTTCTGGTAGTAACTGTGTTTTAGTTTTATGTTTTTCACTTATATTCTGGAAAGTGAATTCTCGATTGTTTGGTGTTTCTCCTGGTTAAAAAACCAAAACAAAACAACAAACAAAACAAACAAAAAACAGAAACCCCCTTCTCATACTGAGAGATTTTTGAGCCGTATGATTCACTTTTGGTTTTGTTTTGTTTGGTTTAGCCTTTTTCTCTTAATACTTAATCAAACCTTTCACTTCTCATATTATGTGGATGGGTTCAAAAGCTTTTTTGTTTATCTTGTGTGTTATTCCATCCATTCCATACATCTGTCCTGAGCCATGTCTTGTCATTTTGACACTGATTTACTGGAATGAACTTATATTTTAAACTCTGTTACTGTTCTTTAAATGTTTTCTGTTCCACATTGACATTTCTCAATGATAGTTAGCTCTAATTAGTTTTTTCCAGCCTGTTTGCAAATCTAGCACAATGCTATCTGAAAATAAACATACTGAAGAATATCAGACATTTTAAGATAGTAAGTGATCAAGAGACTTCATTGCTGTTAGTTCATTTACCTTCTGTATTTGCTCGTGTCCTGTTACGTATGCATCAAATAGTCATTTAACTCCTGAAGAAAAAGGTTTAATTCTGTTTGTAGATCTGCTTCAGAAATTTATTAGATTTTAGTGACCTATAGTAAGAGTTACAAAGGCTTCAGAGTAGGTTATAGATGTCTATCAAGGTGTTCCAAAAGAGCTCTTGTATTCTTGACATGTCTTGATGGCATTCTCACTGCTCTCTGATATGTGTGCACCTGTCTTTGTCTTGGTATTAAATAGGTTTTCAATTCTTCTAGACACTGGAAAGCTACAGCAGTACCATGATATCTTTAGAGGCCCCAGTGAAAGAAATTTGCATGTCTGTGAACATTTTTATTCTGTTTAATCCAAACAGTTGAAGAACTTGCTTCCAGATCTGGCTTTCATGTGTACTGCACATACATCCGTTACATTTCCTCTAAAGCAGTACTTTAACAGGGATGCTTTACTCAGTGTTTCTTTTTATCCAGGAGGATTATTTACAGCCAAATTTATTTTAAACAGCGCCTCTGGATGTAAATAAGCATAGGTACATTAAAAGAGAGATAAAATGTATTTTTTGGCGTCATAACAATTAATACTAGCTGAGTGTTGATGCATTTGCATTGTGCCGTTCTGATCTATGTGATTTTCTCCCTCTCTTGTAGGCTACTTCTTCATGGTTTGGTGGTCTTGAGGTATGAATTTTAGTCAAAGTTAAAACTGTAGTTGTTTTATTACTTATATTACTGTAATTCTTAGGAATCCAAGTCATGAGGTACAATCTCACTGTCATTAGCACTGTACCAGCGCTGAACCAAAAGACATTGCTAAAGAATTTACAGCACAAGCAAAGGGAAAGCACATGGGGGGAGGCAAAAGAAGGAACATGTGCAGGCTGTGTGTGACCCCCAGGATGGGATTTGTGGAAGTCCTAAGAAATTTCTTCTTCTTTACCTTCTAAAATGTCAATTGGTCTGTTAGAGAGCTTATTTTCTTCCTCTCTGTTCTCTTTGTCAATAGAGAAAACATAATAACGTGCTGGTTGGCAGTTGTTTTTAGAAGACATCATGGCAGAGGAGAGCTTGGAGAGGGCATTGTGACTTAACTAGAAATTTAGAAAACCCCTTCAACTATGAGGAACAGCATGAAGAGCATACACACAATATTTTTTGCTTCTCTTTGCCCTTTTAAAAACAAGCTGTTAGTGTTGTGGATGAATGATAGGAATAAAACTTCCAGCACTGGGTGACAGATCAGGGATGTTGGGGACTGTAGGCTGTGAAGAGTTTTGACAATGAAGATGAGTCACTTGGAGCTTGTTGGAGTTGGAGGGAGTGGGGTGTTGGATCTGCTTTGCTGTTGTGAGCTGAGCATGTGCAGGGAAAAGTCTGTTGTCAGGAAAATATACTGTAGTAATAAGGTTGTGAGTAATGAGGGATGGACCAGACAAAAGTTTCAGCTTTGTGGATGGACAGGAAAAGTCTTGCATAAAAAGACACTTCAAATAATGTGTTCCAGAAACTGGGTTTGGATGGATGTTTCAGAAGTGTAAGCACAACTTGATCAAAGCAGACTGTAACACCTTGCCTGAGTAAATATTTAGAGTATGGTTGGCATGAGTGTTTTTTGTCTCTCTCAAATTTTTGAGGGGAGCAGAGCACAAGAAGTGGAACAGATTTTCTCTGTGCAAAGGCTGGTTTTCCAGGTTTGATTGGAGAGCGCTTGGATACGCGAATTCCCCCTCCCTTTGCAGTACTCTTGCTGCCTATATATCCCCACCTTTGTGCCTGCTTGTTCTCTAAGCATCAATGCCAATTTCATAGCACTTGGATGACTTTCTAACGCCAGTGTCTGGCTTGTTTCCTATGTGCCAGCTCAGTTTGATACAAGGATGACAGAAGAATTAATGTATTCTTGAGAGAAAAGGATTTTTGGAATTTTCATGGCAATCTTGGCAAGAAAATTCTGCCTTGTGAGCAGCTCCTTGCACAACTGTCTCTGAGCGGAGCTGAGGAGACAGCCCTGTGTATCCCCCATGCATCAGTTTAAACAAACAAACAAAACCACCTACACCAAAACAAAACCCAGTCAAACAAAACAACAACAACAAAGTGTAATAGGGAACGTACTGCAGTGGTTTTGGTAACAGAAGGCTGTTGTTTTTTGTTTTTAATCTGAGATTGTTCTAAGTTTTACCATGAGCAAGGTGGGATGGTGCAGAGCTGAAGAGTGTGCAGGAAATCTATGGCTTTGCTTACTCTCCCCGAGCCCGTGTTTGGGTTTGGCTACCATTTGCCCCTTTGGCTAAATCGCCAGGTGCTGGGCTTCAGTTTCAATGTGTATAATCTCTTCCCATTAAATTCATTTTTTTAAAATTCAATTTTAAAACATGTTTTTGAGGATGGTTGTAACCCTGTTCATAAGGGACATCTGAAAATTTGGCATGCAAATAAATGCAAAACATTTGATTTGATGCTATTCTAATCAAAGGTGGTTGCCATTACCATACAGGTAGAGAAACTATAAAGATATGATATAATGCGGTGGAATACAGAAGTATCTTTTCAGTCTATAGTGTAGCAAAAATAGCCCAATGTCAAATGCTATTTGAATATCATTTCTTAAGGTGTCTGGATACACTTAAGTGAGCCCACTGATATCTTGCTTATGCCGCAAAGATTTTAAAATATCCATTTTAAAGACATATATTTTGGTGGGTTTTTTTGCCTCTGGGTCTACTGAATTAGTTTCTTGGCTTCATTCTCAGCTCCTTACGTTTTTGCAATGACTGATGGTATACCTACCATCATCTCACATAAGAGAATTTGATAGTTCTAACTTAATAGCTCAGTATACTGTTTACAAAATCTAGAATATCTGCAGGGGAATGAATCCTACACAGTTTTGCTTCTTGCTGTTACCATCTCCCCAAATTGAAAGAAGGTGGCTTGAATAAATCAAATGCTGGTATGTCTAGTCCAATATCAATAGTGGACAATAGAAGATGTAGCAGTAAGAAAGCTACACAAAAAGCTTCTCTGTAAACACTGACAGACTCTGTAGTGGTAAAGGCCGTACTGTATGAGGTTGAATTTTATTCTTCACTATCAATATGCAGCAATAATAAAGCAAGATGATGAATGAGAGAAAAAGGTATTAAATGTGCTGCAAATATTAAAATAAAACCACATTTTTAGCTAAGTTAGTCGACCTGTACATCATAGTAGAACCATCTTGCGATATTGTCCATAACCTTTGGCCACATCTCGGGTTGCAGATTTGAGTTACGGACTGACAATAACCACATTGTTTTGCTGACTTATTTTGACAGTTTATGTCCAGTTACTTTCAGTGATTTGCAAAGCTGACGTTTCCCTTTAGTGAACCTGAAACTCTTTTCTGCCATATTGCCCAGATATTTTTAACATACCAGACAGTAATGAAAAGCAGAGAAAAGAGGGTTCATTCTCACTGTACCCACAGAGTGGGTCTTATAGCAAATATGAGGGGTGAAAGGAGCTATACTATAAATGAGGAATGCGCCCAAGATGAGTATATTTGTGGTCAGAGGCATATTTTTATGAATTTCTTATGGTATAAATGTCATGCTACTGTTTTGTTCCTTAGCAGATATTCTTCTGCTATTGCAATATTATCTTTCCGTACAGTGAAGTGTATCTGAGTCAATTTATACTGACAGCTTTCTGACTTAACTTCTCTGTGAATTCCCAGTTCATTTAATATTTTTTCCTGCTGCTTCCCACATTTGAGTTACCTTTGTTCCATGTCTGAAGGATAGGAAGCTGATAGTTATTTTGTATTTATATTTCAAGGCTGCTTAATGTTTAATGAGGCTGAATATGTTGTAAAAAGCCTCGGAACACTCAGACTGGTTAATATTTCATGCCGATCTACAGAGACAACTATATTGATCTTTTAAGCATCTGCTAAACAAGACAAGGAATAAATTAGATTTTGGTCAGTTTGATTTGGCTGGTGAGTTAAATAGCTTTTAGAGCATTATCACCTTTTAAAATGTTTTGTTTCCAGTTGAATAAAGTAGATTTTAAAGGCAGTATTTCATCACTTTTTTTCTCATTGCTCTTTATCTTGCCAGTTTTATTTCAGCTGTGTTTGTATATGTTACGAAGGGATGCAGAAGCATAAAGAGAGCATATTTGCACTGTCTGCTTTATGTAGCCACAATTATACCTTCTGAAGCTGTAGTTGAGGGGACCCTACGTGCCTCTATCGACTACATTTTGGACATAGGTTCCCACTCTTAAGATAATGTTTATTTACATCACAGTTAATGCAGTTAAGTTGTATACAATATTTTATATTTATATGTCGTTTTTATCCCAGAGGGCCCATCTTAATCTGTGTATGTGATCTTTCTTTTTAAAAGCTTTGCGGTAGCAAATGTGAAAAGTTTCCTTGTAAAAACAGGGAAATTATTTATCCATTCCGATGTCCACATAACTGTTTTGTAAACTTAATGCTAGTTGACAACAAGGCTTTTGAAAGGTCCTTTATATACTGAAATAATTTTGGAACCTTTTTGTGATGACTGAAAGTTTCCAAACTTTCCACCCAGCACATGCAGCAACTGCAGAGCTATTATAGTAGAGATTTTTATTAAGGAGCCGAGTGAGCAGCCTTGGAGTAAGGTCATGGGGTTTGATCATTCGCACAAGAAGGTATCCAAGAGTTCTAATGGTCATGCAACCACACTGAAGAAGGACCAGTGCAGGAAACATTTGCTTCACAAGGTGCTAGTTTGACTAAACTCAAGTATAAATTACTGCATTTATTGTCTCTAGGAAAACAGTATTCTGTAGGCTGATTTTTCTTGTATAGAGTTTGCTTTCAAATGTTTTGTAGCCAAGTAAATGTTCCAACTCAGTTTGTTTATAAACATAGATGGGAATAATGGAATAATACTCTTCTTAGTATCTTGCATTTGGTTTCTTTGCTTAACTATACTTTGCTGTATCCAGTTCGGAGCAGATGGAATGGTTGTAAAAATTTCCTTTCTTCAGCATTAAGCATTTCACAGTTATCAGTGACTGGGGAGGCCTGGGGTTTCCCAGAAATGTTATGTCTGTACTGTTAACTGAATTTAAAACTTGAGGACAAAGTTAGGTTCCAGGTTCCAGGCCACCTCTCTAGCCACTCTTTTCCCTTCATTGCTACTACCCGTGGAATTCACTTGTGAATTTACCTTTAAAAAACATCCTCCCTGTGATTTTAAAATGTTTCATCTAAGTGTTACCAACTAAAGGTTTCAGAAAGTTTTAGCTATTTGAATTTTTTGACACTTCTTCGACGCACTTTCTACCAGCATTCCTTTCTGTGTCCCAGCAACCAGGGCTCTGTGGGATTCAATGAAATCAATGTCAGCAGAACTTTGGTTTAGCTGAATTTAAAGTTTGTGAGGGAGACACTGGGAGTAATTTTGCAGGAAGGTGTCTTACCTGTCAACCTAGGCAATACTATTTTGGTATGTCTGTGTTATCTTAGTTCATCTAATGTCAAAAGCCCTCTCACCCCTTTTTTTTTTGTTTTGTTTTGTTTTCCTTCCTGAAACATGAAATTAACTGGTTTTTAACCAAACAGAAGATATGCTCTGAGTGCCATGAGCATCATGCTCCTGAGAGTTCAGTAACTGACAATTAGAGTGATTTTTTTTGTTTGTTTGTTTGTTTTAAATTCCTTTTTTCTTCTGTTCTTAGGTACTTCAAGCCTAGTGGTGGGATTTATAGCGAGCAACACAGTGTTGGTTATCACACACCTATCAAACTTCCTCAGTATCCAACAGCAGCCTTAGGTGGGAGATAGTGCATGCTGGAGCAGCCTATTGAGTAGCTTTATTTTTACACTTTATTTTTACCTAAACCTTAGCTGTCTGTTGGATACAAATGCAGCATCTTCAGTGATCGCTCTTTCTTGGGCAGTTTTGCATTAGAACTTTTTGAGAATGTGGCATGCACTGTGGGATTATCAACTCTTGTTTCTGTGACACCATCTGCAAAAGCACCAAGGAACCTTACTGAGGATTTTGAGATGTGTCTTCAAAAGTTAAACTAAATTTTCCTCAAATTTTTGTACCAGCATTGGTCTAATGGATTTTCATTTTAAAGGTTGTCAGGCTATTCCCATATAAAGGAAAGATTTCAAGCTTGACTGTGAAAGCGTCTTGATGTGTATCTAAATTCTTGTTGATACAATGAAACATTGTCATTTCTAATGTATGTGTCACTCTTAATTACTATCCAGATTCGGTATCCATGCCATGACTTGTCTATATAGCTGTCCTGGAATTTCAGGTATATGGCAGTTTCAGACCACAAATGTGGCCAGCCTCACAGATGTTAGACCAACTACAAAATGCTTAAGTAAATACTAAAACTTCCAATGCTAGCCAAGCAGATCCTATTTGGACACCTTATGATTATGCATTAAACTGTTCCACAAGGAAAATGACAAACATGCAGCATGAAGCTGAGCTCCAGAGCTCTGCTCCCCTCACCAGAGTCAACACTTGTGCTGAAGATGGATATTCCTTAGCTATTAATAGTGGTGCGTATACATGATAATTGTATTCCTGTCACTGGCATAGTGAAGAGGTGCTCCCATCTGCTAAAGATATTTTACTTTATTCTGTGGAGGCAGAATGCAGGTGTGAAATTGCCTGTTGTGTCACACACACATGTATGTCCCTGTACCTTATTTCACACTATGGGAAAGCTGGTACCTTTTTTTTCTGAGGCTGCTTTGAAATTCATCATCTTTGGAACAATCTATACAGCACTTGAGTTTGAAGGACATCAGTCTTACTGGTGTCTGAAACTTCAGTGTGAAATAGTCTTAAATTCTTTATTTGTAAGTGGTGAATACAGTTAATATGCTCCTTTCTGGACATATTAAATGGAACACAGCACACACTAAATTGGAGTGATGAAAGAGAAGGGCATTGGTTATTAGTGGTGGGTGCTTCCAAGTGTTTGACTACAAGCTGAGCCAGGTTTTGCAAGACCTTTGCAATGTTTTTTTTTCTGGCTGTCCCCCTGTAAAATTAGTTCAATTGGCTAATGATAGCTTGCTGTCTACCAGTGACACTTCCGTCACGCAGTAAAATGCCTAAATTCATTTGAGCAGATGAGTAAAATATTAGACACTGTCTTCTATGAACTAGACTTACACCATAACTATCTTACGTGAGCATGAATCAGTCTAAATTTCTAAAAGATGGTGTTCAGTAGTAGTAGCAGCAAGATCAGGATCTGATGGTTGTAAGGTTATTTCATAGAATCATAGAATAGTTTGGGTTGGAAGGGACCTTCAAAGGTCATTTGTAACCTCAAGTCCCACCATCCTATGGTTCTGCTTGCCTTTGGGTGGCCAAGGCCTCAGTCCCTCTCCGTAGGGACTAGGAGTTCTGCTGTTAACTTCACTGGGATCAAGATCAATTTCTGCACAGCAAAAAGCAAAGCATTATGCAACTGTAGTAAGATACTTGTGTAAGTGTCATTAGACCAGGATGAGCTGCATTCTCCTTTCCTCAGGGAGTTACTCGAGGAGTACCTTGATTGGAACAGGAGACAGATTGAATCATTAAATGGAAATTTAAGACAATGAACATTAGCCACTTAGTTCATTTCATAAATTCTAATAATTAAAACTGCATGTGCAATAATAATGGCCATTCCAGGTATCTATGTAAGAAAAATGCACCTTTGATATGTTGTGGCATAGGCACAACGAAAACATTTAGCTAATGGAAGATCTATGTAATAAGAGTTACCACATAGAACCTGCAGTTGGAAATATATAAACATGTATCCCAACAGAATTTCACTACGTCACAATTCATTAAGAAAATCGGCAATAACTGACAAGATAGGCACAAAATGGATTTTCATGTTGCTGAGATGAAGTATGGCTCCCAGCAATTAATGGTTTTAGTCATATTAAGCAGATAAATAATGCTATCTGACATTACAGTATTTCACATTACACTAAAATTTTGTCACATTTGCTCATAATATGACTTGAAATATGTTACCTAGGAAAAAAATATTATCTTTGAAACAGTCAAACCCCATTAGAAACCTTAGGCTTGAAAAATCACAATGTTAACAGTTATATCCCCTAGCAAAGGTTTGCTTTCCTTAAATAGTGTTAAATTTAAACCCAGAAGCTCTAGTCTCTTTTGGAGTTACTCTTCCTCAGTGCACTGAGCTTGAAAGGAAAATTTAGTGCACAAAATGTGCTGTGCATTACTGAATGTTGGTAAGTGAAGCACTGTGAAGAGCCGCAGAAAGAAGAGGGTAGTAGGCTTCAGAGGGAAATCACTTCAGTGATACTTATGGTCCCTAAAAAAAGTTTCCATATTCTGCTTTCTAAAGAGCTCCTAATCTTGATATGACCCTGTTACTCTTAAAATGATTGATAAATAATTTTATTATTTTGAATTTCATTCTAGTTGGCACTTTTGCCTTCATCATAGCTAGATATAGTCTACCTGAGTACCATTCTTTTTGTCAAAAGGTTTTACTGTGAAATACTATGGGTCTTAATTTCCAGTTCCTGTTTGCATGAGTAACTCCTCTGATTTTGATGTTGTTACTCATGTTAAGCATAGTTTTATATTGGAAAACACCCAATGTGTTCCAAGGATTAAGAAAAATCAAGAACAAACATGGGAACATGACTTCTCTCTCATTTGATGCTAATTCTATTCCAAATTCATTGAGTAACGTGGAAGAAAATGTGATTGCTCGTCAAAGCTCAGATGCAGTTTTTTGCTGGGCCAGAACACAGAGGATTTGGAAGTGTCATGTTTAGCTGAAGGCAACAATGCTTACTGTCTCAGCACCCAACTCCCACTGAATTTCGACAAGAGTTAGCGAACAACCTTCCCTTGGGCTCCAGTGAAAATCCTGGGCTTAGTCTCCAGTCTGAGCTGCAGTTTTACTTGCAGGAAACAAGATTTTTCTGAGGTCTTTTAAGGTATTGCTTCCTGAAACAGCAAAACATAATCTGTGTGCAGGGTAAGTACTCCAATTCTGTTACTGAAATATAAAGTTAACTTCTAGTAGGAAAGGACTACTAAAAGTTCTCAAGATTGTCAGGATTATCGAATACAATAAACCTTCTCAAATCCAAGTCATGAACAAAACAGATGATCTTTTACACGCGCCAAGATAAAATTTTATTGCTTCTCAGATAACACTGCATTTAGGCATTTATTTAACTTGAGGGTACTGGAAGAGCAAAAACAGTTTGCTTATGTCTTATGACATTTGTCCTACGGTATGATGGTGGAAGAGGTAGGGACTTTTCGGAGACATCGCTGGCAATGTCGTAAGAAGTGCAGACCAAAAGCTTAATAATTGTGCTAGTAAGAACACGTAATCTCTGCCAGATTCTAACATTTAGATTTCATTATCTTCAATTGGAAGATGTAAAATATTTCACCACAGTTCTTCTATGACCTTATAAAAATGACACTGTTTATGGAGGTCACAGTTGTTCATTGTCTCATGATGATTTTCACAAATTTGTTAAATTGCTGAAGTAATATCACAACACTGGAGTCTCAAGCTCCTCTCTGGATGGTTATGTGATCACCAGTGTGTGATGCTGCACACTAAACCTTCAAGGAATTTCTCAGGTGAACTCTGTTATGGAGCCCTAGTCTCCCAGTATTAGCGTTCAGAAGAGATTCTAGTGATAGCAATGCCAACCACATATATTGGACTTATTTCTAGCTTTTTTTTTAATGAGATGAAGAAGAAACAGTCAGTGCCATATGTCCAGCTGCTGTTTGTAGAGGTTTGTAGTGCTGCAGGAGCTGCCGATGACCCAGTTTTTTGGGAACTACTGGCTTTGAAAGGCTTGGAACCTGCTTTCACATCATCTCTCTGTGTTAGTGTTATTGCACCTTCATAGTACCAAAAAGTAGCATTGGTTTTATTGTGCTTATTCTAAAACCAGTACATTTAAACCCAACCAAACGTATTTAATCCGGATATATAAAAATATACATGTAACAGCTCACAGTATAGAGTAAAAAAGAAAGCACCTGTGTGGAAAGCTCACCCCTTTTAGAAGGAAAGCTGTCTTCATGTAGTTGCTTCAGTAACACGTACTTATATGTATATACATACAAAACCAGAACTTTAGCCGCATAAATCTGTCCTCTTATGTGGCAGAGAAGACAGAAGGCCCAGAGGGGTGATATGTCTCATTCTTTCTCCATCACAGAACTGCTGCCATTCACACTGTGTGAACAAGAGTACGGCTTGGGTAAAGTGCGAAAAGCGTGAGATAAATTAAGCTCCATGTGGCATAATTCCTCCCAGGAAACAGCATAACCAACAGCCCACAAACAATTGTACATTATTCTGTTGTCAGAAGGAGCAGCTGTCACTATGAACTCGACAGCTCTCGCTGAGGAACGCGGGCACGGGCTGCTGGGCCACGTGTGCTGCCTCAGCACTGAGACAGGGTTAGAGGGAAGGGACAGTTGCACGTGATGCACTTGTAAAGCAATAAACCTGAGCACTGCCAGATACCTCCTTCAGCACCTCCGGCCCAAAGCAGGAGAGAAAAACAGCATGGACAAAAAGGTTGTGGAGCTTGTTGCATCAAACCTTTTCTCTGTATAGAAGGGTCAAAAGAATAACTCTAAATTGTTATATGCTTATTAAAAAAGATTAGTAAATAACCTAACCTGTTTAAATATTAGGTTTCTTTCTAATCCTAGCTGCGTTTCACTAAAGTAAAAACAGGTATTTGAAGAAAATATTTCACTATTAAAGATTCTTGCATTTATGTTTTAGAAGTGCCTTTTCCAGGTCAGGCTCTAATCTATGAAGAAAAGTTACCTATTTATTTTTTCCAAAATAAACATGTAGTAATTAGATATTGTACTTAACCATGTAAAAAGAGTAAAAAGCTATTTCTATGTAGTTTCTGAGGTAATAAACTGACATGTTAAAAATATATTAATGCAAGTCATTTAGTTGTGTGTTCCTTGCCATCTCCCCCAAAAAGAGGGGATGGACACGGTGATTTCAGTGAAGTGGAGAAAAGGTCTGTGGCGCACTGGTTGGTACGCTGCATCATAGTTCGTCATGGTTTCTGGTGAGGTCCTCCCCATAATTAGTAGCTTGACTTCCAACGAACATATTCCAGTTGTCTAGAACCTCCTCTTTTGTTAGTTTATGATCCTGGTGGGAGGAAAATAACATCTCTGTAAGAATATTTTCAAAGTTAAGCAAATGACACACCAGCACAGAATTAGAAGAGCCCTGGGCAATAGACAGTTCTTCAAAGCAGCAAACTGCAGGTTCAGGAATCATTGTATCTGTCATGGTGAGTGAAGTCTGGAGCTCAGTGGAAGACAAGAAGTCTCAGTGACTTCAATTGGGTCAAACTGCTAGTTGAAAGTTCTTTGTAAATAACTCACTTCTAAACAGCATATGGGTTATCCGGTATGCAGTTTTGCCTTGTGGTTTGGTTTTACCTTCCTAACAGTAAAAATGAAAATCCTCTGGTGTGTTTTGCTAAAGATAATTGCTTGTGTTAGCAATTTACACACTGTGTAAGAGCATTTTGGCTTTTCAGGTTCCAGCTTCGCTCATGTTACACTTCTGAAGATCCCTAGCTGAGATCTACAGAACCATTCATCTCCCACGTTTAAGTGCATGCAGTGAGCCAGTCTTTAAGTCAAAAATGTGTGTATCATTATAGAAATGGGGTTTTTTTGCTACCTCCTATGTAATGTATTTTTAATTTTTCTCTTGTAGTCTGAATTAGCATAAAAAATGCGTGACTAGTCTCAAAAGAAACAAGAATATTTCAACTGTGTTAAAATTTCCAGGTTTAAGATGATAAATAGTTTCTCACCTAACCTAATGAAAGCCAGTGGGACTTCTAGATCTGATAAGCCCAATTTTACTACTATTAGTTTGTTATTCTAACCCTACTAACTGAAACTGGAATTGATACATCAATACACTAGCGATTCAGCTTCTAAAACTCCATTTAAAGTGCACGAATTCAAAAAGTTATTAGGAGTGATTTCTTGCTGGTTGGTATGTTTTAAAAACCCACAACCTTATGTAACTTAAAAAAAATACTAGAACACTAAGTACCTTGTCTACATCCGATTCATAGACTAAGTGCCTGGCTTCAGCTAGTGCGTGATCATAGTCTTGGGGGAGAATCCAGTGCTGAATCTCCTCTTTGTCCATCTTTCCATCCTTGTTGAGGTCACGGAAATCTGAAAACTGTTCACGCTCTGTAATCACCCAGTCAGGCTCTGGTCCACCCTCTTCATTTGCAAACATATCAGCTGGAGAGAAAATAAAAGTCTCACTTGAGTCATATTTAATTTGCAAATTATGCACAAACTCAAGTCATTTGCACAGTGTTCCTCAGAGGAAGACTAAACTTTTCGCTCTTTGCACAGCATTTCTTTGTACAGAAAATGAAATGTGGTGTGTAAACAGAGTAGCTTCTCTCAGGCCTATTTCTTCACTGCTGGTGATTCTGTCCATTCTTACACTACCCTTGTATCCTAAGTGTGCACTGCTAGTGAGGCTAACAGGAGAGGTGAATGTGTCCCAACGCCACCACTCACTGAATTTCAGAATGAAAAATAATGTTAAGGGTCTTTAGTTAAATAGCAATCATAAGCTTCAGTGCTGGGCTCCGTCACATGGGGAGAAAGGAACTTAGCACTTTTATCTTGTCCCTGCCAGCAAATGTCTTTGTGGATAAGATCAGACTCCAGCCAGCAGAGTGGTTAAGGCAAAAAAAGGCACAGGGGAAAATTAGGAAAACACAAATTGATAAATGGAACTTGAATGCTTTTGTCCTGCTTTTAGAGAGGCCTGTGTAAGAGAAATTCATCTTAGTAGATGAGTCTTTTTTTTAACCATGCAGGGCTGCAGCGCACTGCAGCAGAAGGTATTATACAAAGAAAGACCTGGAGAAGTCATTATCAATCACTGGTGTGTTCCGTGTGAGAAACCACAGGCAGTGCGCTAGTCACAGGCTGGTACCTTGGGATGGAGTGCCCTTCGTGGCATAGGATGCACAGATTACATACAGGAGCTGCTCTGTACATCAGTCCTGTGCTATATTGAAGAAACGTCAGTAGGAAAATGCCACAGTGGCAGCAGCTATCAGTGTAGAGCTGGGGGAACAGCAGCGATTATTAAGAGCAAGTGATTTGCATCTGTTCTTTACAGCATGGAGCTTCCAAACGATGAGTAGTAGTGTGTCCACTTTACTCTTCTAGTCACTGTGGCCAATCGTTTCCTGCTCATCAGAGCTGCTTATTCCTCACATGATCCACTTTTCTACTTATAATTAAAGCCTGCTTTGTGATACTACTTCTATGCCTTTGGGGTTTGCCTTTTAAAGATGTTCCAAGGAAAAGTGCACCCCACAAAGGTGTTCTCAGGGCCAGAGGCTGGCTGTCAATTATAGGAAATATAAATGCTGCTCTCAAATCTAGGAAATTCCCTGAAATTTTCTGTTACCTGCTTCTGCACAATAAGAATTTAGTTCTCTATGCTTAACACGACTAGGGATATTTTGCTTCACTGTCTGTGTAGAATCTAAACCAAATTTTGTAAAAGAGAAAATAGGAGGAGGGAAGGAAGAGGAATTAGGAATTGTTCTATAACCTTCAGAGAATTTGCCCACCAAGCACCTGACCTAGAAACTGCAATTTTTTGACTTCTTTTTGTTGTTCCTTAAGAACTACCAAAGGAGATATTTGTTTTTTCTGGGTTTGTGGTGATGGTGGTTTTGCTGGTTGGTTGCGTTTTTTTTTACCCCAGCTTGATCAGAAATTTTTATAAAATTGTCTGAAAAAGGGATGTAGGAATATTTTAAGCATCATTTTCCTCCACTCTTGAAGAAAACTTCAGACAACACATTCACTTTCTTCTTTAATTTTTTAAAGTGCAAATTATATTGTTTATTTGAAGCAACTGACATGTCCTGTCAATTTGATTTTTATCATCCTTGCCAATGTGGGGTGATCGTGACTAGAACATTCTATGTTCCTATCTATAGAAGACAAGAAAAACTAGCATTCACATGGTAACAAATGTTGACAATTACCTTATAATTATACGTAGGTAATGTCACTGAATGAACTGAAATTACTGTGGAAATTATGCCGCTCTGTTATTTCAGTCATAAATTAATAGCATTCACATTCTGAGGCTAAATATAATTTACAAGGAATAGAAACCCCCTGCCATTAATTAACGTGTGTATATTGTTCCTGATTATATGTGAAGTGATCTTTATAGCACCACTAGAAACAGAAAGATTCATCTGAGTTTGCAGTAATGCTTTCCTAGTGCTACTTTCTTGATTTAAAACCTGTCAAAGCGAGTGCAGAGGGAGAAGTTAGCTTTTGGTATCGGCAGAATGAACCAAAAGGCTAAAATGTATTATGTTTTGTCATCATAGGTCTTAAACCTTAAAGAATCTTAAACCTTAGTGCTATTTCTACCCAGTTCATTTTCAATACATCCTGTGCTTCTAGAAGAACCCTAGTAACATCACCATACAAAGAAGTATGAGTTCTAACTTACTAATTGAATTAGGAAAATAACTAATATAAAAAGGTGAATTTTCTTGCAATGTGTGCTGCCCAGCTATTTTGCTTAGTCAAGTACCATTCAAACTTGGGAAGAGACTAATGCACTTTCTGATTCTCCTATATTTCTAAACAATGTCTTCAAAAAGCTTTTAATGTGGTCAAGTATACAGAGAATATTCCTGTCATGAAAAATATTATTTGAGACCCTCTGAGCCAAATTATATGAGACTAAGAGGAGGATCTTATGCTGTAAAGTGCGAGGAATGTTTTGCTGGTGGTGTTGCTATCTGCTTAAATTGAAATTAAACTTTCTAGGTTGGATGGTTGGTTTAAAATAGTTGATCTGGAGCGCAGACTGGGTTGTTAATACTGCTGCAAATTTAAGAGAAGATGGACAAGTGAACTGCAGGTTATATAAGAAACAAACCTCAAAACTTACCAATGTATTCATCTTGATCCACAAAACCATCCCCATTTTTGTCTATGTCTTCTAAGGTTTCCTGGAAAATAGTTTTGCATTGAAGTAATCAAGAGAGAACTGAGAATTCTGGCTACGCGCCTCTTCAATCATCTCACGCTTGAGGCCTTGACCTGCCCTTGTACACAGGCAAGTGTACTGATTCCAATGTGATTGTTGTTTACACAATTAATATACAAACATCCTTTAATGCTGAAAAAATTCCCTGCACAGGAATGAACTGGACACCACACTTAAGTTTTAAGTTAGCAACAGATAGGCATTTGATGCAAACACTGAGCTACCACATGTCAGCATTCCCTTCCCTGTGTCTTGATGTTGTCTGTGCCCCAAGACTGTTTCTTATTTCCATTTAGGAGCTAAGTGCATTGAACAAGTCTTTCTTATGCTGAGAGCTCTAAATCAAGTGAATTTCATGAAAAAGGCATCCCTTTCTTTTCCCCATTTGGCTATTACGTGTGTCTCTTTCTAAACCCTGCATGGAAAGGTTAAAGAAGTATTTCAAAGCTCATCCAAAACCAAAAAAAGTAAAAGCAGTGGTACTGGTTTTGCTCTACTTACTAAGACAACAATGTTTTTCATATGCTCAAACTCCTCTGGGTGAAGGAAAGCAGTGAATTCTTCACGAGTGGCAACCAAGTCTCCATCCAGATCTGCAGTTTTGAATCGTCTTTCATCTCTGGGCAGCATCTTTTTAAAACTGTGCCGATCAGTTGCATCCTGGAATTCTTCTGGATTTTCTGCATATTAATCAAAACGATCTCAAAACCATGTTCCTGTTAAAACATATTACCACAACGAACTACCCCAATTTGCTCCTAAATACAAAGGCTTATTGCCAGAATAGCTGCTGTGTTAAAATGGAACTTGTTTACTGTGAAGTTTTAAATGCAGGGGTTAAGTGCTTCACTTGATTTTTAAAGGTGACTTTGTAGTGTAGGTAAATGTCTGAGTAATCGTGTTGGATTCCAGGATAATGGATTTTGCAATATTGTATACTACCCTTCAGAGATTTATATTTTTGTATCTGCTTTTACAAGCACTGCTTAGGCATTATTTGGGGCAGACTTCTTTCACAGAAGTTTTATTTTTCTTAGGAATCAGTATAATCTACATAACTTTTCAGTTTCAAAGAGAAAGCAAGCTAAAGAAAAGTGGTTTCAGAAGCTGGTAGACTGACTGAAATTACCTAACTGCTACGCCTCTGCTACAGGGAACCTAACAATTATTTCCAGTTTAAAACAATACATTTTTTCAGGGTGTACAGTGGAACAAAATGAATGGTATTTGATATAATTTTTAAAATAGGATCACTAAAGTGACTTCAAACATGAAAAATACTCATAACAATTTCATAATTTGCATGTTGGGAGACAAACACAGTCGAAAAATACAAGGCCAGGAATCACAGCTGGGAATTTTAAGTGTGTGTTAACCCAAGAACACAATGTTGGAGTTGTTCCCCAAATCTTGGGGATTACAGAGAGCAAAGAACTGAGAAAGGCTCGCAGCGATACTGCTGCAGGGATGATGTGTCAAATATCTCCACAAATGTAATAAGCTCCATTTTAATCTAAAGTAGATTTTGTGGTTATTACTGCTGCTGGAAGCTTGTTCCAGAAAGTGTCTCTATGGTAGGTAGATACTGTCTTCTCATTGCCAGTATAAATGGTCAATTAATACCAATTTGTTTTTCTGTCAGTATTGCGCTTTATCTTAAGTGGTCTCTTCTCCTCCTTTCCCTTCATTAACTTACAAAAAGCAAAGGGAATGTATATGGGGGGAAAAAAGATTCAGGTATATTTTTTAATGTTTCTTGTCCCTGATTGTTAAGGATTTTCATTTCCAGTTGATCAGGTCTGAAGCATGTTATTCTGCAACAACTATTTTAATCAATTGCTTCGTATAGTTTTGGCCAAGCCTAAATTTTTAGAATCTAGAATCTTAAGAGTTCAGAGAGACTGAATTAACAAATATTGGTTAGTCATGGAATATATTATTTTTTAATTAAAGTACCATGTTTTTATCTATCTATCTATATATATATATATCTATCTCTAAGTGACGGAGACTTTAATCCAGCTTTGTCAGTACATTTAATAATCCCTCTACAAAATCTTCTGTGCTCTGGTGAGCCAGGTGGAAACAGCTGCAATAAACAACTAAGAAGTGCTTTTGACCTCTGAGCATCTCTAAAATTTAATGTGATTTTCAAGAGTCTTAAGTGTGACACCAAACTCCTGTTGACTGTAAGGCATAAAATCATGCTTTAGAATCTCAATAGTCTTTAAGTATATAATCTGAAAGTGTCATCTTACCTAGATAATAACCATATGTGGCTTGTTTGTATTCTTCCCAGGCAATTTTATCGTCCTTGTTTAGATCATAATCTTTCCAAACTTTAGCCACATTTTCATAGATATAGCGTTTCTGTACCCGTTTAATCCAGTTTTTTAATTCTTCTGTTGTGAGATAGCCATCTTCGTTGTCATCTATTCTATCCACAATTTTCCTGTAAAAAGAGATGAGCATCCTTAAGAGTTGACAGAAAAACAAACCACGTGTCAGTCCAATTTTAGGAATCTTAATCCGGCCCTGATTTTTCACAAAAATGCAGTACCTAGAGCTTATAAAGTTGCCATACTGGCTAAGCCTTTCTTGATTTTGCAGATTAGCTTAAGGAACATGTCTCTATTCATTATTCAATATTGCTATGAATATATGAAATGGAACTTGCACAATCAAGATCAGTGAACAAAGTACCTCAGATAATACTTGGATTTCTTAGGTTGTATCTACTAACTTAGGGGTAGCTGTTCTTCACTGTCCATAGGAGTGGCCAGGCTGGGCTCAGAGCAGGAGACATTCACTTCACCTCAGGAGAAAGCCGCTACTGCAGCTTGCTGGAGTCAACCGGGGAGTTTCTGTGGACACTAGGATTTTGTGGACACCTGTGATTTGTCCTGTGGCTTTCCAGGTAACTGATGCCATGGTGGAGCAAGTTATACAACTGTGTAATGCTGGGCATGCACACCATGTACAGTCTTCCATTCCTGTTCCTCCATTTCTGCTTCTTCTCTTTCTTTACCAGCAAAAAGCAAAATTGCATGTGCTGCCAGGAATGCCTGTTACTAGCTAAAGCAATAGCTGGTCTGCAGCAGGTCTCCAGCTATTGCTGGCAGTTGGGCTATAAGCCACTGTCCTGCATAAAGCTGCCAGCCTCAAGTCCTGCTGAACTCAGCAGGAGTGAAGGTACTGGCACACTCCCAGGGAAACTGCCATCTTCAAAAAGTTCTGGATACAGCTGCAGACAAAACAGACCTGAAAAACTATGTTAAAAAAAAAAAAGAGGCAATGCTCTCCTCTGCCATTTAGGTTCTCTGCAGTAAATTTCTCAACGCATGCCTGTAATTGCTAAACGCCAACAGTTTGGGTTTGAGCTTGTAGAACTGGCTTCTGTCCCAGCTATGCTGTTAGACCAGATGATAAAAACTTTTATCTAAAATAAGGATGCAGCTTTAATCCCACAACTTGCAGTTAAGCTTGTCATAGCGTTACTGTATTCTGGGCACAGTACTGTGGGAAACTGTGTACCCTGCTCTTGGAACTGGGGCTGTTAGCATCATGTTTCTCCTGTGCATCTGCATCAGCTATTTTAACCCTTGTACCACTGCTCATGAGGTACAGGAGCAAACTGTCTGCTGTTGCACTGCATCTAGTTCAGTGAGCACCTCGTGGCCAGCTTGAGATAATCTGAATAACCATTTCCCATAGGCTCAATCGCCATGTTCATTCACTAGTTATACATTGTTTGTAAGGGGGGGCAAGAGCAGGAGTTGACTTGTCTAAACCCTGACTTGAGATTCGACATGTGGGCTCCCTAAACCTCCAGGCAGCCAAAGGACACATGGAAAAGTTCTACACTTTAAAATATTCTTTGCAATTCAACATCTTGGTTCTCCACAAACTGACCCTGGCCAATTGGAACTGTTCAACTAGGGAAGCAATGTCTTTTCCAGAGCCTTAGTTATGCAAGTGATAAGCAGAGTCGGATAACAGCAGCAGCTTCTGCTGAATCTCCCACAATCCTGTTAGAATCAGATAGTATCAGAATGAATCTCAAACCAGGCTATTTCTGAGTTATGGGGGAGAAAGGGAGCTGCTGCATTTGCTTTCTGAAGTAGTAAAGTATGAATTAACTGACTGGAAAACCTTCCTTCTTTTGTGTAAATCTCATAGGGAATTGACTGCCAAGGGTCCCTTTCACTGCACAATGGACTGTATTTGTCAATGGATTTGCCACACAATTAATTTTATTTAATTGGTTTAGCTGATCTTTCTTTCTATTGTTAAATGTATTAGTCATAATAAATGATTCTTCAAGTAGCTCTTTGGTATTTTTAACATGAAAGAAGTCAGGATTGTTTACTAGCAAATGTGTCTCTTCCTTTTCACCTGTACTCTGTTTTTATAGGTCCATTGCATCCATGTGCACTATTTCACTTTGCTTCCCAGTTGAAGACAGGGACAAAGAAATAGTCTTGTCTACAGGCTCCCAGAGGTACAGAAAACATGCTATTATATGGATCGTGGACCTCACTTTTTATACTGATAATTGCCTGTAAAAATGGTTCAGGATCATTCTAAGTTTTGTAGTGGAACTAATGTATGTTGGTCAGTCTGAAAAGCCTTGGTGCCTTTATGTTAAATAGTTCATTCCTGAACACAGTAAAAATTCAAGGAACATATTACCAGACACAAAATGCCAGCTCATACACAGGAATTTACATGCATAAGTGTGTAATGAAAGCTTACTTTCTTTAACTTAGGTGAGATTCCAGTGTTTCCCACTTTATCATAAAGAAGCTAGAGGGCACACGCAACAGGTACATACAACCTGCTATTACAGAAATCTAAGCTGCCAGTCTGCAAAGACATCTGGTGTCGAAATAAAGTTGGGGCAGGAAATCACTGCTATGAAGTGGCTGAAAGAGGAAAGCTTCCCCTCTGTGCCTGATGTGACTATAACTGTATGTTGATAAACTTTGGCCTTGGTCTGTATAAAGAACAGAAACATTTATATAGTAAGGATCTGTTACCATCTTCTGTGTTCTCTGAAAATGACAGGCCCGTCACAAACAGCAGGGAGAAGCTTCAGAGACTGCAGCCACACTCCCCTCCTTCTTAGCCCATCTCCAGTCCCTAAATGCCGTTCTTGGATGCTGTACCAGGACTATGTCATACTTTTCCAAAGCCAGGTGAGCTGTGGTACTGCACACCAGTCGGCAACTGTGATTCTTCCCTTCTCAAGTGATCTGGTGTGAGAGGACAGGGAGATGTCCCTGCCATGGAACCTGTCACAGGGGCAGGCGCACTCCCAGGTCACAATACAATTATGGGTTGGTAAATGGCATGATCTCAAATCAACACCAAATAGTGCAGCTGCCCCTCCACTAAGGCTGCAGGTACTTGAGTCTGCAGGGCTTTTTCTGTATACTAGCTATTTCCTTTTTGTTTGCTGGAAGAAGGCAAGAGTAGCTTTGTATTACTGCTGTCTGGCCCTGGGATTCCAATTCCAACACTGGTCACCAGGATGACCATTTTGTTTAGGACACCAGACTGTATGTTTCCATTTTCTCCCAGAAACCATTGAAAAATAGCTTTTAATTAAATGTCTTCTTCCTAAAAGCCACTCATGCTGAGAAGTGACACTATTTGTAATCCTCACTGCAGAAGTTCCCCATAACAAAACTGGTTGTCTCAGTATATCTGATTATATTAAAGCACAATAAAAAGAAGGAAGTGAAACGTATTAAAAATCTTCTGTCTCCTCTACCTCCTGGTACGGTATCCGAAACAACGAAGTTAGGAAATGCTGAAAGTTATGAAACTGTCCCACAGGGCTCCCCAGCAACATCTCTGATGTTCTGCTGCACAATGCTCACCCTAGGTGGGCTTTGGTTCTCAGAGGGACACTTTAGTCACCTCCATTTAAAAACTTATTGATTGTGGCTGTAGCTTAACATGCCTGTGTCACATTTCCAAGGTGCACACAAGGGAGACTGCTCAAAGTTAAGCTTCCTCCCTTGCTCAGTTAGCATTTGTAAAAACTTTCTAAAAACAACTCTGTTTTTCAGTCATATCCCCAACTAAAACATCTGAACTTGTCTAAGTGTAGTCCAATTTTAAAACGCATGTCCAGTGATACCTATTATGAGAATCTAAGTCATAGATCAGGTATGCTGAGAACATGGTTTCTTTTGCTCCTTCTTGAAACAATGTGCACGAAATTGGTCATTTCTGATAATCACTTTCTCTGTTTACTCACTGAGATACAGGTAAACAGCAGTGACAGCTTCCAGAAGGATCAAGAGGTCAGTCTGTGAGATAATGATACTGTACCCAGAGTCTATGATGGAACTAGACAGACATACAACAGGTAAGTACAACTCCCTATGGAAGGGGAGTAAAGACAAAGCTAATCTCAGTGAGAACATGCAGATATTTTAAACTACTTTCACATCAGCAAATACATAAAAGTATCTTTCAACTACTGCTAAACTTAATTCTAACTAATAATCTGGATCCTTGTAGGTGTATATGAGGGAGAAGCAGTAGAATAAGGCAACTGTTGTTATGGACTCTGTTCTTGGCCTAAAGAGCAGCATAGAAGCAAAAGCAACACTGTAAGACAGCGAGCAAATATGTCACAAGTGGAACAGCTGGGGGAAGACGTCTTCAAGTGGACTTGTAAATGGAGCTGTGAAGAAAGAATGGTTTAAACTTAATTCAAACTAATACGGTCCGGGCGAGTGACCCAGAGAGAAGGAGCTGAAGAAGCACAGCCACCCAGCAGCGTGTGAGGTCTGTCCAACATCGGGCACAGCACCACACAGGAGGCTTATTGCTGTAGGACCAGAAGCGGCAGGAGATAAAAAACACAGAAGTGATGAACTGTTGGTTGACCGTTCACAAAATCAACAGCGTGAGGATGAAGTCTGAGTGTCGGGGTATCACCGGCCATAAGAGGTACAGGGGGATCCAAACCCAGCGTGGGACGGGGCCAGACCCCCTGGGGCCGGGGAGGCAGCACCGCCACCCTCCAACCGCTCTCCCCTCCTTCGTTCCGCGGTCACAGCAAGGCTGCCCACCCCCTGGGTCACAGCAAGGCTGCTCACCCCTGGCCCCTTCCCCCCCGAGGCCGGCGGCCGCCCCGTCGCGCCCTCCCCTGCCACGTCTCCGCAGCTGCCGCGCTGCCGCGACCGGGCTGAGCGTCCCCCGCCCGCGCCTCTTACCCGAGCCGCTCCCGGCTCTCCTCCGGGCTGAGCTGGTCGAAGCTCCGCGCCTCCTCCTTGCCCAGGAAGGCCTCGTGGTCGTACTGGAAGCCCGGCCGGTCTTCGTGCTGCGCGGCGCCGGCCCGGCCCCGCTCCTGCCGAGCGGTGGGTTTGCCCAGCCCGGCCGGCAGCACCAGCAGCGCCAGCGCCAGTCGCCAGCCCGCCCCGCCGCTCCGCATGGCCGCCGTTCCCACCGACCCTCCGAGCCGGACGCTCCCAGCCCTCGGCCGCCCGCCGCGCCCGGCCCCGCTCCCGGCCCCCGCCCCGCTCCCGGCCCCGCTCCGCCCCCGGCCGCTCGGGAGCGCGGCGGACGCCATTGGGCAGCGGTCGCCCCGGCGCCACGTCTGCAGAGCGGGCCCGGGCGGTGTGTGCGGAGCGGGAGAGGCGACTCGGGCAGGACCGGGCGGCCACCTGCGCTCGGTCAGCGCCGCAGCTTGTGCCGCTGCACAAACGCGTCAGCACGGAATAGCGGATCGTGGCTGTTTCTCTGATATTTTGTGTAGTTTGTTCATCCAGAGCATCAGGTTGGTGGTTTCTGCTGATATCCGAAATTGGCTGGGAAAGGACTTAAGGATTTTTTTATTTTTTTTTTTTATTTTAAGGACAAGTAACAATAAGGCTACAAATAAAAAGAAAACACATACACGCGCAAACTCCCAAACAAACAAACAAAACCAAAACAAACAAAACTGTGTCTCTATCCTCTCATGGAGGATATTTACAGGGTCACTTTAATTGTAAGGAAAGCAAACTTAGGATCCTGAAAATTGCAGAAGAGAGAAAGTGCAAATAATTTAGCATAGAAAAAGGTGCTGGTTGGTTGGTTGGTTGGTTTGTTTTTCCTTAAATGACAATTTATTTCACTTGAGATTGTAAAAGTCTCTAGATGGAGGTAATTGAAATTTGCACCTACTGTATTATCTTACCCCGTGTTACATCCTTAGTTTGCTACTAGGGAGGATTTTTGTTGTGTGCAATGTGTTGTAAGTTAATGATGCTCTTAGTAAGTGGTCCTAATCTAAACTGTGTGACCAAACTGCGCAGCAAAGCGTCACCACCAGGGCTTGTCTGTTCGCTGTTACTTGGACCTGAGGATACAACTGGTTTCAGATTGCAACATCTGACCTGTCGGCCCAGACCACGTTTATGGTGTGGTCTTATGCTGCACCAGAGATGCTAACACACAAGGTGCTGAACCCGACCACAGCTTCCCTTACACTCTAGTTACCATGGTAGACGTCCTTTTGACCTAAACCTCAGGTGTAGCTGAACTGAGCTTGGCCCAGGGCTTAGCTGTAATGACAGCAAAAAGTGGTGACAAAGATTTCTACATTTGCTCTTTTCTGCCTTTTGTGACTCAGGCAAATCACAAAGGAGAGCAGTGCAGGGCTAGTGGTGGTTTTGCTTCAGAACCATTGGCAACAGTAATAAATTTCAAGCATTTTAACAGTCAGATGTGTTGGTTTGTTGTTTAAGTCCAGACAGAGCAAAGCACTGATGCGCCCTTTTCACTCCAGTCACAGGCGCTGCCTGGCTTTAGGCCTGGACAGACTGTCTCCTCAGTGTGTTTGTGCGTCCCCAGCTGAGCAAGTGCTGCCGTGCTGTGTCGGTGAGAGCTGTGATACACGTGTGGCAGCTTCAAAATGCTTCAGCTGGTCACACCAGCTGTGTTTGAGTTTACACAGCTAGTGACATGCAATGCTTTTGTTGTTTGGTGTTGGGTTTTTTTGTGTTAGCATATAACTGTAAAACAAACTTTTCATTAATGTATTTGGGTACCTCATATTTATGCAATAGTTTAAATATTGCTGTTTTGGTTTTCTTTTTGATTCCTACATCTGTAATATAACTTCTGATGTTTTTCTAGAGTGAGGCTGTACTGAGGTGGTGATTTTTTACCTTCCTGACCTACATGGTGCTGGAGTGTGCTGCTAGTTAAGAGATAAGTCATTTGCATGGCTAACAGCTATGTGCTACTGCCCATTCACTCCATCAGTGTTGTAACAGTGTAGCCTGATGTTTGATCTTAGTAGCAGAGGAATGTGAACTTATTTGAGGGATGTGGGAAATGAATCTATATGTACTGTTGTCAGAACAATTTGGAGCTGCTTCTGTGAGAAAAGCTCCAGCAACAGCAATGCAAAGTGTGCTAAGTGCATACATGGTCAATCATTTGAAATCCTCCAGACATGGGAGGGTTTGCCTCAGGGATATGGGTTCTGGCCATCGGATCATTTTAATTTTGCCCTGTTTGGATTCAAGTGTGAGTGAGCCCTGAAACGCGGTGACCTTATGAAAGATGGGAAATCGTGGATGTTCTGATCCCTCTAAACTTGGTTCAGGACCATTGGTGATAACAATAAAAATGTGATTGATCCAATATGACTTCCTGTGTGAAAGGAAAGATATTGCGGTTACTTGTTCTTAGAGGGCTGAAGTCTTAAACTGTAATGCTGAGAATAGACTTCACATTCAGTCAAAACAGTTGTTGATCTGGTCAGTCTTAGTGTTGCCAGATTTTTGTATCACTCAGATTAACGTTTATAGATTTTGCTATTGGGGTATCGTGACCTCACCAAACGTTCTAAGCTCTCGTTTCTCTGTGAAAAGTCCATGCCTTCTACTCCTTTCACTCAGTTCACAAAATGATAGAAATTTTCTCTTAAATTCTTTATCTATAATATTTGTTTGTTAAAATATTGAGTAATTTTCTCTGAGATACTCGTATGTCCTGTTGTTGCAGTATTGCTGTGAATATCTCTGCTGAGAGAAACCTACTGTGGCTGAATGATTAATATTAACTAGGTTTAGAGTTTAAGGTGCTATTTTCTTAATCCAAACTTCTTTTAGTAATGTGTCTGAGTTCTATACGCATAAGATTTCTTTGAAACATTGCAAAATACCAGGTCTGCAACATCGACAACGTTTTTTTAGCAACACATTTATGCGGCAGCAGGCATGCTGGGTAGTTTATAAGCTTTTAATGAAACACTGGCAGATATTAGGGGTTTATGAGCTGGAAAACAGTGCAAATCAAAGAGCTTTGCTTACTGTTTATAGCATTTTTTCCATGAATCTAACGATATTTATCTCGCTTTTTCCATCTTGCATTTTGCTCTTCATATATTTACTTTCCCTTTCACTGATACATTTACAGTCAACAAACTATTTTGTATAAAATATACTTAGTTACAACGTGCTTGTCATCATGTGGGTCCAGTTATCTGGATAAAGCCAAAGGTGACTTGTTCCATATCCTACAATATCTTCAATCTGCATTTATCCTAATCAGGTTGCGCTTATACCTTGCACCTTTAGTCAGTATTTCTGAACACCATTAACTGTGTTTCCTGAGGCCATGTAAATGATCCCTAAGGGATGTCGTGTTTTCTGACGATCTGCTGGTTAATACATGTTCTTAGCACACTTCCAGTACCAAAACTCAGAGCATATAATCTCTAACAGTTTGTTTTTCAAGTCCCATCTGCTAAAATAGTCAAAATACTTGATGGCATCATAGCTGTAGCTAAGTAAGGACCTTTTTGTGTTCTTACTTATATTTGAAGTCCGTATTAAAAGTACAATGAGATACAGGCCTGAAGACTCAGTCATAGTTTGGTTTGAAAGGATATGGTGGAAGTAAGAGTGATGTAGCACCTGACACTTCTTAGAGTGCAAATGTATCTTCGGTTGAAAAGTCAGCCTGCAAAACTGCTTGAAATGGACTCGATGATCTTGAGGGTCTCTTCCAACTGAAATGATTCTAAGATTTTGTGATTCTATGACAATCTTCTGCCTTGGACTGTGCAGCATTCCTAACCATCACAAGAGACATACTTATCCTGGTGTTGGCATATTTCTTCTGTCCTTCCCAAAATTTGTTTGTTTCTTTCCTGCCAACATGCAGTACCTCATGGAGCCTGGCTCCATTTACATAGAGATCCCTATAGAGATCCCTATATAAATAGGTGAAGCACTGATACACTCACTGGTTTTCTCATCAACAAATTAAGTACATTTCGGAGTTCCATGTAGCTATGATTAATAGTCCCTTGAGACAACCTGGAGGAATGAGAGAGTAGATTTCACTCAGCAGTCCAGGCTCTCATGGTGGCACTGCGTTATCAGGGAATGATGGCTTTCTGGGGCTGGCTGCTGAAACATAGGGGAGCTTCACCTACTGGCAGTGGGTGTAAGGAAGCACCATCATTAGGGTCAGTGTGGCAGACTGCCTGGTTTCCTAAGGAGAACTGTCAAAGGCTACATCTAGGAGTAGAGACTATTTCAGCACTAAAAAAGTGTGTTCTGCAGCTCAGTTGGGGAGAATGGTGATCTTTTATGATAATTCTGCTAAAATTATTAGGATGTAAAGATAAACATCTGTAAGAAGAGGATAATTTCTAAGTAAGTGAAAGAAGAACTTGTTTTTCAGAGAAGCTAGAAATGGAAAATATAACTTTATTTTTTCCCCTCCTAAATTCTACTATACTCTGTGAATCCACAATGACTAAATTATAGTATTCCTGTGTAGATAGAACGTATGATTGGTTTGGATGGATATAAGATTGGTGTATGTCACCTTAAGTTAAATTACAGAAATCTATTTTGTATTTTCCAGATTTATATTTTACATTCCAATTAGCCTAATATGCTTTACTTAGATCGCAGCAGCAACGCTATTTTTTGAAACCTTGTCTTTTCCTTAGGGCACAGAACACTTTCATCAAAGTTGTTGAAAAATCTCCATTGACACCAATAGACTGCAGCTCAAGCTGTTTGTATACAGTGCTGCTGCATTTTATTAGAAATGGAATTGTAGCAGCATTTCAGAATGAGCTTTTTATGTCAAACTTATTTTGCGTGATCTAGCATTAGATACCCTGTATTTGGACTTCCAGCCAAATTCTGCTAGATGTTAATTGCTCTCTTCAGCTGGGGTGTACAACTGTAGATGGACTGTAACTTTTGCCTTAGCCCCCATGGGAAAGCAGAAGCTAGGTCAGGGCACAGTCAGATTCCAGCCTGCAAATATTAATAGCAGCACAAATGTTGCAGGAGGGCAACCGGAGGAACTTTCAGAGAACCACTTTAATTAGAGTTAGTTTTGGCCTATCCCAACTAGCTGCTTCATCAATACAACTTGTCCCTTTTTTTCCATGGGTGTAGTCTACAGCACCCACTCCTCCTTCTCTTCACCTTTTTGTGCTTTGTTGCCGTAAGCGAGTTTCTTGACATAACCTACCCAAAATAATCTACCCAAAATAATTATGCCAGCACCATGAGATTGACACCCTTGTTTTCTCTGTGATACCTGGTAGCGCTCTAAACTCTTTGGGCAGGGATTTTCTACTGTTTCTACTGATTAGTTTCTGGTCACTACTATTGGTTACTGTTTCTACTGATTTTCTACTGAGCCTGTGCAGTGACTCACTTGGTCATGTTCTGAGCTGGCCCTTAAGGTACTGTTGGCAATACGCATAGTTAACAACCATTTTAGATCATTCAGGAACAGTCTTGAAGTTTTTATCATATCAGGAATCTTTGTGATTAGTTTTTTTTCAAACATTTACAGTTTCAAGTGTATAAAAAGATCTTTTGCTTCTGACAGCGTGAATCTGTGCGCTGTATGTGCAATTTGCCCTGGTAATTACTTATGTATGGTGATAACCATAGCAACATCCCAGGTAGATAATGTCATGCAAATTACTGCAGCTCCAGGGATGGAAGATGTTAATACAAGTATGTACTTGCACCCCTGGTCTTCAACATTTTGCAGCGACTCTCCCTTCCCCTCCCCCACACATGTTGTTTTTAAATTTCCTTTCCTCACTATGATCGGGAAGGAAAAGAAAACCTCTTGCTATTTTTTCTCATTGGTATTCACACAGAGGGAGGGGGAGGGTGGTCCTTCAATGTTTCTGTCATGAATAATTTTGTATGCACAGTGGAAATTCCACAATGTGTGTAGGGCATAAAAGTCTGGAGACTTGGACACACTGCAGGGCCGTGTTGTGCTTAAACCCAAGTTCTTGCATTTGTAAACACAGAGTGTGAGCACGTAGGGGTGGAATTGTAGCCACAGATGTTTGGACTGAGGTGTAAACCTCCTCAAATCATTTACAGAGGATATGGTACAGCGGCTTTGTTTTCAAAGCAGACATGCTGTGGCTGAATACTTATCAGGGCCAGCACATTGTTACCGAAATGAAGAAATAGCAGAGAGGAAGCTGGTAACAGTTATCCCTTGTTTGGTCATAAGCAGGAGAAAACAATGAATGCTGATCTGCATATACACTAGTCCTTGTGCAACCTTAGAACCCTGGAGGTATGAAAATAAGATAAGCCTCTAACCTGTAACTAGAATCTTTTGTTAAATATTAAATTAGCAGACAAGAAAATTGGTTAAGTAAAGGTTTTGCTTTTCTGGTGAATAATGAAATTGTTGCTGAATTCTTTTTGCTTTGTGGTTAAATAGTGGGAATGTAGGTGTTAGTCCTGCAATCAGTGCTGAAGTTACTGATTATTGAAGGCTGCACTGCCCCAGCCATTAATTGAGGAAATACCCTGGTGAAATAGGGTGGAGATTTTCAGACAGTCAGAGAAAGACTGTGCAGGCAGCCAGAGGCACATATGTAGTCACATCCCAGTTCGTAAGGAAAATGTTCCCAAAGCAAGTTGAGCTATTCATTAGGCCAGCACTGAATTGTCTTAAACATGAAAACATGTTCTCTCTCAAACAAAGCCATTGTGGGAAGTGGAATCAAAATTATTGTAGTCACTGAGCAACTTTATTTATGCTAGAGGTAGTAGATGTGGAGAGTGTTAATTAACTGGAGATTAAAATACTGCCAGTCTGTATCCCCTGGTATCTGTACAGGGGTGTTGGCCGCTCTTTCAGGTCTGCCTACAAATCCTAGATTGTAAGGTTTAATGTTTTCTCCTCTAATTTATCTGTGAATTAGCAATTCAATACTTTGCCCAATGGTAGCCCTGATAGCACTGTTCAGCTGTGCCAGCCTGCCAAGAATAGCTATTGATGGCAGTGGAATTTGAAAGGTACCCATGTCCGAGTAATCCAGTTTGTTGTTAAACTTTGCAACAGCGCTTGGAGCTACAGACATTCCTGACTTACACTGGAAATTTTTATAAAACATCTGCTAGGATGCCTACTTAAGAAAAACAAACTGCACCAGAAAGTCAGGCTTTTTATCATCTGACAGAAACTATCAAGCTTCATTGTCTGCTAGAGTTTTTGCATCTCTGCCAGCTTTGCTTACAATGGACATTTCTTCGTCATTTCTGTATTCATCATGTGATTGCCTGAGGACGGCCTCTCCTTAGACTCCATATTGCATTGAAGGGAACAGTAGATGCCTTGAAATTATAGGGACAGCCAAACTGAGGTCTTGGCATGTTAAATACACACTCTCTTCAAAATAAAATTCATCATAACAGTGCTACTAGGCCTTCCGAAACCCTGTTTGTAGGCCAGTTTCTTTGACTGACCAGTGTCACAGCCAGACAAAACCCCTGACTGTAATTATCCAGTCCTCTGCTTTCCATTGCTAGGATGTCTTCTTCAGGACTGAGCTGACCTCTTCCTAAATAAGTTCATGGGACAGTGTGAATAATCACCATCATGTTTTTTTTGTTACTCTGTGGTCTTCATGTTAAAGCATAGAAGTCTGTGGTTTTGATTTATTGTTTATATTCATGGAGTGAGGTATTATTAACACTGGGTTAAAAATGAAAAAGCTGCAAGTAACCTAAGAATGTCTGAGAAATGGTGTCAGTTGTTAATGAAGCTTGTAGCACAGGCATTCGATTGAAGATTTTTAAAGTTCATCACAGAAACTGCTGACCTTGCAAAGCTTTCCTCAGAGCTGCAGTGTCATTCCAGCACAGGCAAAAGGGTGTGCACGTGAAAAGATTTGCCTAGGTTAGTGCCACATGTAGGGTTAGCTCTGGGTTTAATGATTCTGGTTCCCTACCCTAGAAAGGGTGTTGCCTTCCTCCCTGTGATACGTAGTCTCCACATTTTCACTGCTTCTAGCTGGCAAAATTAAGGGAACCTGCCAGCATGTGAAATACCACTATGTTAGCCCGCTGTGCAGTTTGTATTTAACAAGTGGATATAGTTTATCAGAAAGTGAAAGAAATAATATTACATTCATATGTCAAAAAAGTATGTGTGTTTAATAAATAATATTTGATGTGCATGATTTTATTTACTGTCTCTTCTCCTCACTTTTTCCGCCTCACCAGTTGCTCACCTTTGCTAGTTTATGACATGATGTTCAAGGAAACATTGAGTTATCACATGCAGCAGACAGGAACTGAGAGAAATTGATTTGTCGTTAACAATAATTGTAAAACCAACCCTACAATAAACCCTGCTTTTGGCCACAACCTCTGCAGAAGTGAAACAACATCCACAGCTCTCATCTGTTGATCATTTTTAACCCAGGGTTAAAATCTCCATGTGCAAAGGCCAAATGTAGAGGGGGTTCATCATAGGCGCTGAGAGATGCATAAAGGGCATGGCCTGGAATGTAGGTGTCCAGGGGGAGGGGGAACTCAGCTCTTTTTCTTAGCCCTTTCTTAGGGTATAATTAAATGGCAAGCTTCTGGTGACGACTGACAATTTTATATTTGTTGTGCCAGGGGTGAAACGTCACAAGAAGCCCTGGTAACAGTTCACTTCCAGAAACGCCCGTGGATTCCTCCGTTACTCCTGTTGAGACTTCTGAAAAGCTGGTATGGCTATAAGCAACTGCGGCTGGGTGTAATTGTCTCCAGTTCTTCTACCTCTGAACCTTCAGACCTGATGGTCATTTCCCTGCCTGCGTTAGGGCTCTTGGGGCCTGACAAAATAGCTTGCAGTCCTAAAGCAAGCTACAGCAGAGGTGCTTCAGGCTCACGCCCCTGTGATTTGGGGTGTAAGCGGGAAAAAACATGAACACTCAGCCATCAGTAGGCAGTTTGGCTTTCTGGGAGAAGTAGAGCAGGGTTGGCTTGGAAATCAAAGGTGGAAATGTCCTCTAAGCTTAGACATTTTGTATTCATAATTTATAGCACAATTACCTGCTGAAATTAGGCTACTTGAGAACAGAGGCACACCAAGTACAAAAGGACTGTCCAATGTCCACTTGAAATCAGCTGAAAGCATTTTAGTAACTTTAGTGAGTTTGGTTTAATTCTCAACAGCATAAAACAAGGCTGCACATCTTGTAGGACAGGAAGCACTTTAAGCAATATGAATTCCTTTTTCTCTTTTTTTTGGATCACTAATCTCTATTTATCACACAAATCCTAAACTGCGCACAATCTTAAATGCAGACATAATGTACATATACTGTGATAACAGACAAGCTGTGCTCTTTTAACCAGGCAGATGAAATAGAAATAGGCTTATCAAATGAGTTTTCCTCAGTGAAACATTCAAATTCCTTGTTTTCCCAAATATTTCAATTCTATCTTGTCTGTTAAGGATACAATAGTGTGAATACACTAAAATATGCTCTGCAAAGGGTAGCACATCAACTAAATTTCTTCAGAGAATGACATATGAATGTCCAAAGACTTGGCGGAAAGACTTTCATACAGGGCCTTGGTCTCAAAACCTTTTCCAAGTTTTCTTGTAGATTGGCTGTTTAGAATTTACAAACCATTCGGCCAGAATGCACAACAATTGCAGTTTTGAACGTGTATAAATAGCACTCATATAAGGAGGGTTAGCTGCTTAAGTATATTAATTAAAGGAAGTCTACATTTCCAATTATTGTTTTGTTTTACAGCCATCAAGGCAGCAGCACACCAGTTCCTTACTGATCACAAGTACAGTGAACTAGATAGGCAAAGCCAAAAACTTCTATGGAAAAAACATGAACTAGTGCCAGAATTGTGAAGTGAATAGGAGATTATGTAGATAAACTGAGTTATGAACTGAAACTAGCTATAGTACACAGTTGTAAATGTCAGTGAACCAGACAAGTTAATTCCTTGGCTATGAAGTAATGTTGGAATGCATATTATATGCAGTTTGTGTTTAAATATAAATATAGGATTACCTTTTAGGTTCTGAAACAGAATTATGTAGGCAACAAACCTTACATCTAGGGTCTTCTGTGACTGAAAACTGTTGTGTCAAATATGGTTAGTTTAGTAGGGTTGATGGGCTTTATTCAAGGTTCCTAGAATTTATCTGCCAAGCATAAATAATTATTTAACAACTAATAGGGCAAGGCCAGAAATATAATAGCTTTTATGTTGAAATTAACATCAAGTGATCTGTAGACATCTGCTAAGCAAGCCAAATGTGGTCTATGTGCTGTATGTTTTGCCTCACTGCCTCAAAATAACAAGCGGCGCTTATATTTGGAGGGGCAGTTTTCCTTGCTGAAGTGGAAAAAAAATGCTCTGATAGAAAATCACTTGCACTGTTAGCATCAAGTGTGTGATGAACATTAAATAGCCCTACAAATTTAAATAATGCTCGATGCGGAGATTTCCGCCTTGCAAACGCTCGTTTCCTGATGCGCTTAGTGTGGTTCAGAGGGAAATGAAAGTCCTTTTTTGTTAGCAAGAAAACAAATTTTCATCCAGCGCATTTCAACCTTCAGTTGTTGCAGCTTTCTGGGGTCCAGTAAATGTGGGAGCCTGAGCCCCAGGAAATTTATTTTTCAGAAATGACTAGAAGGGTGAGGGAAGCATAAGAAAAACCACTGCATTGAGAAAGCCTGAAAATGTTCCAAGTAGCAAAGGCTCCTTCCAAGCAGACAGTCACTGTTGCCTTGCAGAGATCTGCGTTGTGTGCCTAAGTGTTTGGGTTATGTGGATGCCAGAACAGAAACTGTACTTCCTTTGCTCAAGAGCACCGCTCTTGGCATGGTTTGCTTGCTCTGCTGGCTGTTGCAGTTCATCTGCTTTCAGGGCCAACCATTCGTTCTTTGGCATCTTCTCTAGGGGTCTTGGCCTTTCCTCTGTTTTAAAAGTATTAGAAGGAGGTTGAATCGCTAAGTGGGGAATGTAATCTTTGTGAGACCAAGTCTAAAGATGTTAGTAAGCTGAAAAGGCTGCACTGGCAATTTACTGTGTACTATGCAGGAATGAATGAGAGACTCGTATTCTTTGTGCTTATGCATGTTCAGGTTCTTTATGTCCATATTTAGAACTATTAACACAATAAGATTAAGCCAACTTGACTTTCTTTAATGAACAAAGCAGTAAATGGCAGAGCCTCAACAACAGACCCCATAAATGTGTGCTACCACCAGCAGCATGACTAACGCTGGACCCGAGATCCTGTGAGGTTTGGCAGTGACATAGAAGACTGTTCTGAACAAGCTGGATTCCCTTTCGTACAGGAGCCTTGGCACTGACCTCACTGTAAGCTGGCTTGGGCTTTTATGGGGGCAATGAAGGCTGGGCTTTGCACTGGACTCTGCGCCTCTGCTTCAGGCTCTCCTGAATACAGGAGTGCAGCCTGAGGCTGCTCTGGTTGCACTGCCAGGATCCCTGGGGATTTGGCTGCCAGCTGTCTTAGCCAGAACACACAGTGCTCTAGCCAAAGTCAACTTCTCCCTGTGAGGGAACTGCAGTGAGGAAGTGTCAGACGCTGGCCATGCCAGACCTCAGACCACAACTCACCCTTCCCAGAAGGGATTTCCCCAGCAGATAAGTGACATCAATCTCTGCCCTGTGTTGGCAACTACAGAGGACAGAGTTAGAGGAACAGGACAAAGTATCGGGGGAAGAGAACTGTTGCATTGACAAATCCAGATTTCTTCACAAGAGACCAGGTTTTGACTGTGATGTTTTTCTCTGCTGCTTCAAGGCACACAAAATAAGCAGAAATCCCCTTTACAAAGGCCTCTTGGATTTTTGTATTGGAACAGCACACGGGGGAGTTAGGAGTGTCCTGAAGCAGGAATGCTATATAATTTTATCCATGGATGAGGCTCCTTGTAGTCCAGCACAGCTAGAGAGAGCAATACCAGAGCTGGATGGAGAGAGTGGGCCATAGGTTCTATTGTTTGAATATTGTAGCCTTGACCGCCGCAAGGACTGAGCATGGGATATTGTTCTAAGTGGTATCGTTGGGCTTCTTTGCGGGCATTCATGCAGTGTCGGTGAGGGAGTTTCTCTGTGTCACTTGGTCTTGGCTTTCTGTGAGAAATATGAATTACCAATTCCAAATCGCAACATGTACGAGTGCCTGGGCTGTACAGAGGGTGCATATCAGCCCATTCAGCTTTACTCAGATGATTAGGTTACGGCTTTAAGTACAAAACACATGGCAAAGCAGTCATTTCTAGGCATGTTCCAGAGTGTTACATTCTTGCATTTTAGCACTTGACGTGAGAGTAATTTACACACAGTCACTGCTTTGTCTTCCATGAAAAACAAACCCTCTACAAGCAGATGCAAAAAGTCTGCTAAAGATTTCATGTTATTAATGTTTACAGCATTTGTTGTAGTGCTGCCTGTTAATTACCACATTTAAGAGTGTGCCCTTCTTCTGTGAGGGGTAGGCGTCTATTTGGAATGATGCTTCTTGAAAAAATGTTAACGCTAATTCAGCATTGCTGCATCTCAAAAGATTTGTGGGCCTGATTCTGCTCTTAAGCAAAGTGCAAATCAGGACTAAGCCTGCTGAAGAACGTGAAATTGGCCAGGTGTAAAATGGCTTTGGGAAAGAATCCGACCTTCTGATTCCAAAGGCTCCTTGCAGTTTGTGTAGTGCAATTCAAGTCAATGAGAAAACAGGCCACGTGTTGGAGGGGGCACATTTGCTAAATGTGTGAGGCAGGGACTGGCTGAAGGAGTGTGTACGCACATCTGAAGCTCTGCCTGTAGCATTTAACATCACTGAGACAGCAACTTCTTCTTCCTCTCCCTGTGGAGTGCCTCTGCTCTAGCCAGGCGTTTTACAGGGAGCACAAAAATTGCTGGATAAGGAGCAGTGCTTTCTTTGCTCTCTTTTCACTCTGAAGGTGACTCCCACTGTTTGTTTGCTCGTCTCGCTGTTCCTCTTGCTTCCATCTGGCCATTTTTTCCTGTGCGAGTGGAAAACCCTGCTGTCTCTCTAAGACAGTGTGGTCATCAGGGAGCTGTGCATGGCCCTACACATAGGGGCATCACACAGGTGATGGAAAGCTGAGGGAAAGGCAGCATCACTCAGTGGAAAAAACATCAGGGGACTCCTTAACTCGGCACCATGTCCCCTTACTGTTCCTGTTCCCCACACCTCCTTGCAGTCCTGCTATGGCTGGCAGGGAACCTGGGCCTGAGAGGTGCTGTGCACTTGTTAGGAAGCATGTTTATCTACTGCAGTGATGTCTAAGAATCAGCCTCATGCTTGGTTTAACAACTTTTGGTTCATTGTGCTGCTCTTCAAAGAGTGTTGTTATTATTATGTTGACTAGAAAAATAACAGTTTGGCCTGTCTTTTGTGCATCTGTCTCTCAGTGTGATCATGGACTCTTTCAATTGGGGCTTTCTTTTTCTCCCCAGCTCTACCTCGCAAAATGAAGGCCTGACTATAGCATGTTAACCTGTCTTAATTTAACTGGCAGAGGTGACATTAGCAGTGAGGATGCAGCAGCACCGTCTAGCAACCAGCTTATAAAGTCTCTAGAGACCTTGTGGATATATCTCAAGGTATGTTGTCACTGCAGCAAGTGCTGCTTGCAGGGATGACCTGAGATACCTGTTAACTATTTCACAGTGATTCAATTGCTACTTAGCAATGATGGAGCTAAATTACCGCCACAATATTTATTCCACTTCTTGAGTGGGTTTTGCAGCTTGTCCTGAGTACCACACTGCTGTGAATAGGGCGGACCTGTTTTATCTAACAGGAAACAGCGACAGTGTTCTGGATGAACAGTGTAAATGTTCATCCAGACACACCCTCAGCACATATGGAATCAATGCTAAGAGACTAGAGACTGAAAATGAGCCAAGGAGAAGACTGGCTCCTATGTAGAGCAACTTTATAGCTGGCGTGTCAGAGGAGGGATGGGGACAAAGTGGTTCTTCCAATGCAGTGCTGGAAGTATCAATCCATGCCAGAAAAAGATGACCAGGACTGTTAAAAGCCTCCCACGGTGCCTGACTCTGGAAGAAGCAAAGTGCAGGCAGAGACTGTGTTGTGCTGCAGAGCAACCTGCAACTGACTCAGAAGTGTTAGAAATAGAGCATGAAAACTGGGCCTCAAACTGGAACAACGATATAGGGATGTTACCTGCCACAGACTGATCCCCAGGGCTCCCATGTTTTACCCTCTGCCATAGCTCATGTAAGCTGTCAGACTCATTGAGGTCCACAGAACTGAACTGACCATCTGGGCTCCGCAGTGGCAGCCAGTACTTCTTCTCATTGAACTGTGCCTGCTTGGTGGAGTCTACAACTTGGAGCTATCATCCTTGCAGGTGTTTTTTGGATGCTAAACCAAACATCACATTTCTGTGCCCGTCCCCTCTCCTGAAAAATGGCTCAGCTCCCTGCTCAGTCCAGCAGAACTGGACCTTTGGATTTGAAAATAATCTCAGTCTTTTGGTTAACATGGTTTGTCCTCAGGACTTTGTCTTGCATTCTACTTTGAATATCATTCTCACATGCTGCTAGCTTTGATAGGGTAATAAGAATGCACATGGAGTTTACCATTGTATTATAACCAGCTAGCTTTGATCTGCAATATGTGTTCTAAATGAGATGCACTGAAGTTTTTTAGGAGTCATCCAGGTGTGCTCCTCAATTGGTGTAGACCGACTGTATACCACCAGCCAGTGGAGCTTTGCTGGCGTGATCCAGATTTGGGACGAGTCTGTAGCCTGTATCTCTCTGAATCTCTGTTACCATCACGCACACATGGAAGCACTCGGGAATGATGAACTGAGTCGTTTGTAAATCAGGCCATTCGTGCTGCGTTTTGAGTCCGAGCCTCCGTTTTCCTCAGGTGGGTGCGCAGCGCCGGCGGTTCCCGCTCCCGCCGCTCCCGCCGCGCCCGCAGCGCTCGGTACCGCAGCGCTCGGTACCGCAGCAGCCCCACCTGCTGTCGGCTGGGGAAGAGCGGCTGGGGCCGCTGTGCAGCCTCCTCCTGCCGGGGAACCGAGTCACTTCACATTACCCTCTCTTATCACCCCCTTTCACCCTGCCACTCTGCCTTTTACACCCAGTTCTGTGCGGTCCTTCTGTTTGTCGTATCTTATGTTGATTCTAAGCTCTTTGAGGGTGGGTAGTGTATCTTATCTCTGCTTGTAAAGAACTAAGCAAATTTACACACAGTTTTAAGTGCTTGATAACAGTAACACTGATCTTTTACTAGCATTTGATTTCAAGAGTTCTCTCTGAATCTGAACGGAAAAAAAAAAATACAAAGGCAAAGGTATTATTAGGGCTCCTGAGATGGTTTTATTCTTATCTGAGGAGGGTGACTTTATATTGATATTTTTCTCTTTAGAAATAAGAAAACCACGAACAAGTCTGCTTAGAATAAGAAAGAAAAAAAAAATGAGACTTTTTAATTGATCAGTAAAAAGGATAGGGTGTTAAACAATGTATTAAGAGATTTTTTTCTTAAATTAAACTGCTGCTTTTACGAGTATGAGATGAGCACATTGATCAGGAATAAGGCTTATTTGCACAGTAGAATTAGTATGAGATCAAGGTGCTCTTGGAGCAGAAAAATACTTTTATGTCTAAAGGCTTTCCCTTTTTAATGTAATTTATATATTTTAGGGACAAATTCTGCAAGGTACTTCAGCTCATACCTGTTTTCAACACCAGTTCTGTTTCAGTCAACATGGATGTTGCTGAATCAGGACCTAGACCATCAGCTTTTCTTCCCCCCGAACAAACCTACAGTTAAAACAATCACGGTCGTCTCCCAAAGTATCTTATTTTATGAAAGGTCGCTAGCCTGCAGTGTGACACTTCACATTGCATTTGGGTCTGGAATGAGATTCCAAATACTTTGCTTATTAGGATTATTTAGGCTTGTCTATTAGAAATGTGGACTTGAGAGTGCATTAATGTATGTGTTGTTATTCCTGCTTATAGGCTATGATACCTACATGTAGATGTAGAGTGAAAAGATATTGTTATTTAGTTTGTGAGAGTCTGGGAGCTCAGGCTGGTTGATACCATTTAATTTATTACTAAAGTAGAATTAAAGTTCTGATATTATTTGAGATAGACAGAGCTTCTTCTGAAATACCTACTCTGCAAAATATCAGTAAGTCTGGCTTCAACTGACACTGTGAAATCCTTTGTATGTGTGACATAGCATGGCTTTTACACCTGGCCTTATAAAACTTTTATTTAAAAAATCTGCTATTAAGCCTCAGTATGTCATTTTGATGGGCTGACGGGATAGCTCATCTGCTGCATACTGAGAATTGTATTCATCAGTGAAGCAAGATTTTAAAAGTAAATAAAACAAAAAATGCTTAAGCACAGTTTCTTAACAGATAACAAAGATATTTATTTTATTCATGAATATAATACACTTTCAAAAGATAGTTCAGACCTTAATTTTTAAGAGGGTGTTTGGATTTCTTAGATCAGTTAATGTGTTTGTTTCTGTCTCTACCTAATCTGCTTTGTGCCTGTGTAACACAGCAGGGAGAGCACAGCACTTTTGTATATTCTCAGAAGGGGGGACTATGTCTTGCTTTGAAGATGAGGGAGGCACAATAATGGTTCATACACCATGTGCAGGTTCTCCATAGAGGTTACGCTTTACCCTGCAAGAACTTAAAATGTCATGACTGCCACAAAGTGCAGTGATTCCAAAAACTCAGTTCATGACGTACGAAGTGAAGAGGAGAGAGAACAATGAAGCTGCTGCATTTTTTGATGCCTTTTGAAATATCACCATAGATATGTTAGGTATACATTACGTTTCATTGCAAGATACCAAGTAGCTGGAAGTTGCCTTGTTTTCCTGGTGTGAAGCATCCTTGTATGTACCTCTGAAGCCAGAGTAGTTGCAGTGGAGTGTAACAAGTAAGGATGTGCCCTTGCTTTACCTTACAGGCAAAACAGTCCTTCCCTTTCCAGGAATATTAGTATTCCTTTATCCTGGAATCCAGCAGCACCCAGGCTGACACATCTGGCAATGACATCTGTGCAGCAACTAAGTGTTCTGGTGTCTATAATATTCCTATGTGAGTGCAAAGTAGATTCAGATGTTTGGGAAGTTGCAACAGGACTGAAAGTTTGTTCTTCTTGAGGAATTCTATGGGCAAGAAAATTCATCCTCTATTATACTATTGCTTGCAAATAATATAGTAAAGACCGATGAATGGGAATCTGGACCTTGAAAGGTAAAAGCATTATGACAGTCTGTTTGAAAGTATTGGGTTTTTTTATTAGGTACAGGTCATAAACAAATAGGGGACTCTGGAGGGACTGATTAATCTCTTCTAAAAATGCCTGTCAATAATGTGGCCACTATTCATAAACATGGCAGTTTCACCAATGTATGATCATGTCTATGTATGGACTCCTGTCAGCCTGCTCACTCAAAAATGGGGCAAAGAAATTATATGCAGGTATTTTATTGTTTACTCAGGCTTTTAGCTAAGCATGTTAGAAAGATCTGAGTTAGCCAACAATCTGAATATGCCTAGTGTACATGGCTGCAGTAAGATTTGTAAGGGAAGCTTATTAGTTTTTTAAATCTACTGCTAGAGTTGGAAAAAAATACACAACGTTCTGGGCATATGAACCATCCTTAGGGCACTTTGGAAGGATTGATGGCAGCATTTGCCACGTTGAAAGCTCAGTAGATATGAACTTATGTCTGTTTGGCTCAATTACTGTGCTCTGAGCAGTATAATTTAAATATTGTGTGTTTCCAGAAGGTTAACGTTGCTGGTACACTTCATGCTCTTCACTGTAAAAAGCAAGCACTTTAAAAACAAGTGACAATCTTCCATTTGCCACTATGCAATCAGTGAAACTGTTCAGTTAAGATCGAAATTTTCAAGGCTAAAGTCAATTAGAGTGGGGTACTTAAATTTGTTAGTCCACATGAAACAAATGCAGAAATGACACTGTGAAACTGGTGATAGGGGGTAGGCAGCACACCAACCAAGGCTGTGGGCTAAATTTGCTTACCAATACTTTCTGTAGGGGTAGAGGCTGCAGTCTGAAGGTAGAATTGCCTACTCTTGGATAGTTTGGTAACATTTGTCAAAGATCTGATATGACTGTGGCAGACACTTGCAGGGTGGTGCCACAGGGTCATAAATGCTGCAGCTTCCCTGGGGGCCCTAGTACTGCCATTTCACTGGTACCAACATCCCGTGTTCAACCCAAAGCAACCCACAGCTTTACTAGCAATGAGTAACCTCTATGTAAGTGCCTTGAGATCAATGTCTGTTGATATGATCAGGACAATAATCCCTTCACTAGGTAAGCTTACACAAAATACTGTGAAGCAAGGTAAGGTATGGGTTTAGTATGCATTTACCTGTACGTTTATCTATACAACAGTGTTAGCACACTTTCAGTGAGGGAGAGCACAGACAGACAAGTTGCTGTGAAGTCGGTAACTGCATGGTGAATTCACCTAAGCTATTCTTGCGGTAATTTGTTCCTATAGTTGTACTCTAGGATACAACATCAGTCTTAAATTTCATCAGAATTTAAAGTAAAGTTCATTTTGTGCTCTTTATTTTCAGATATTATTACTAGTTTCATAGCAAACTTTCTGAAAGTCCATCTGCAATGTAGCAGACTTCACAGAATGGCTGTATATATTTAGATTATCTTCTTGACTTTCAATCACTTCAATTAAGTCACTCATGATTTTTATGTTACAGGACATTTCAAAAGATGCACCTGCCAGTTTTATTTCTGTTTTTATATTGTTGGAAAAGGTTTGGAAGTTTGATCTAAGTATATTCCTGAAAGTTGAGATGCTCCTCTGAATCTTTCCAATTTGCTGGAGGAATATTGTGGTGTTTATTTTGCTGGAGGGCAGCCCAGGGTCTTAAAGGTCATTTTGATACTTATAACCTCTGATTCTTGGAATCAAAATATAGAGCCCAAGTTCTGAGCACCTATAAGGGGATTGCTAGTGAACTCAATGGAAATCTTGTAAGAAATATGTGCTGTCACATGCTGTATTGTCTTCTGGGCAGATCAGAAATACCATGGATCAACATTTCTCATGGAATAGCTCTATTTTTGACTCAGTAGCATGTGAGCAGAAGCTGGACATGACATAGAATGCAAGAGAAAATCAAATATGGACAAGAAGAAATCTTTCTGTACCCATTTATGGAGTGGCCATTTGTCAGCATCTGGTAAGTACATATCTATTTTGAGGAGCAGAAGAACATTTGAAATGTGCCATTCATATGTGATTTGAGTCCTAAATGTAGCTTGTGGTTATGCGTCTGTCTTTAGTATATTGGTGTGTGCTGTCCCAAAGCCTTTAGGTCATGTAAACTTATCTCAAATTTATTTTTCTTTCAGTTATAGTATTAATTCAGGGGTTGTTACAGTTTGCTTAAAAAAACTACATGATTTTTCTTTGCATTTTGCAAACCTCATCATTTTGGAATCCTAAATGAACTGTTAGAAGAACTATTTATAATGACCCTCTTATATGGATATATTTTGACAAAGAACGTGCATGATCTTGATGGTGAGTGCATCAAAGCAAAATAAACCCAAAATGGTCTTTGACTTTAAGGAAAAGACTTGAACCACTGTCAAGATCAAAGTATATTTTATGTGCCAGAGTCCCGATTCAGCAAAGCATGTAAAAAAGAATTTCAAGCACAGTGAGCTTTGGTGGCAGCCACTGAACATGGTTACATTTACTGCTGTGATTCTTGCTTCTCAAAAATCCCAACAAAACAAAACATTTGCCCACAAATAAGTCACCAAAAATACTGTAATCTTTCTCTGTTTTCACATCATCACTCAGTATTTCTTACACAGTTTGTATTACTCATAATGATTTGCTTTAATGTGAAGGACTTAAATTTTTGAATGTTCTTGCATTTGCATCTCTGTTTCTCTTACTAAACATGCTTAGCTGACAAGAAATAGCTTGTATACTTTTCTGTGTCCTAGTAATCTTTTATTCACGTATACTTTATGCAATAGACATACTCACTGCTCTTCCTCCTCCTTCATCACCGAGAGTCTTAGAGTATGTATGCTGACACCAAATAAATTAAAGCAGTAGTTTTTTTCTTAATGGCAAATGCCTGGTAATACACTCTGATTCCCTACATACCTCTTTGTTTTTCAAGCAGACCAGTGTTATAATAGAGCTTTCAGCCAGACAAACGTTTTATGGCAATAGCACTTTATGTTTTTGTAACACCCTTCTTCTAAAGGTTTAAAATGCTTTACAGCAGTAATAAATTAAGCCTTACAACATCCTATGTGGTAGGTAACTATTATACCCATTTTATGGGTGCCAGACTTCATGGAATAAACTGCATTCAACATGCCAGCCCACTATGAACAGCCATACGGGGTCTCATCCTAGGATGATCATGGGAATGCTGTCTACAATGGAGTCTATAAAAGAGCTACCTGCAAGGTGAAGTGCTAGGATTTTTAGGAGCAGTGTTTGTCTTTAGACCATGTACAGAGACCTTTAAAAAAGAAGTTTGTGAAGAAAGCTGTGATTAGACACTAAGAAAAGTCTTGGAAAGCATCCAAGATAAAAAAAAGCCCTAATGAATGATGGAATGGAGGTTCAGAAGTTTGGAAAGAAGGCCAATGTGGAAGAGGTTCTGGGGGAATCAAAGGAAAGATTTTTAGAGTGGAGGAGCCATGACCTGACTTTCTTGGCTGCAATCCAAAACGTATAGGAGAGTCTGGCCTCCTTATAGTACTTCAGCTCAGATAAAAGAAAGTCATGACTGCTGTTAAAAATGCTCATTCCCAACTTGAAACTGATATAACTATAGGCAACTGTACTAATTCGGGTTTTAAATCATCAGAAGAACTGAGATACAGCTCTGGGTGGTTAAATGACAAACCGGAGTTCAACTACGTATTTGTGTCTGAAATAGGCACCCAGCTGGTGGCACCCAACAAGCCCATGCAGGTGTGCTAAGCTTCTTACGATCTCTTTTGCTTAAGTGTTTGCAGCCTCTTCAGAGTCTGCAATAATAATGACCACTTTGTTTTGAGAAAACACCAAATCATGGAAGAAACTGCGACACTAGATATGTAAACCCAGAATCTTGTGACCTGAAGTCACAGCATAGGTGGAAGGCTGACTGGGGAATTCAGGTGGAAAGGTTGCTAGTTCTTTTGGAAAGAACAAAGTTACGACTTTGCAAAAGTTATCATATATACATGTATATAAATATATGTAAATACCTCTCAAAACAGGGAGGTTCTTGTGCAGAATGCATAGGAGGAGGAATTGAAAAACCTAAACTAGTTTTTAAATGAAATGTATTCATTGTATGCACAGGCATGGAGGGCGTGATTGGATTATCAGAGGTCAAGACACTGATCAAGGAGGGACCTCTCCGAAGATAAATTAACATTATGTGATAAATGCAGTGCTTCATGGCATGCTTTTTGTTAAGTTGTTAAAAAAATCATATCATACAGGAATAACCTCATTATTCTGTTGAGATGAAACAAGGAATATCTTCTGTTCTGAAATATTCATAAGTTTTTTTGTTTTCTTTTTCTACTGACACAAACAGTCAAAAAGCAGCCTGGAGGAAATGTCCTTCGCTTTTAGAAAATGAGTTGGTAATTTATTCACATAAGGCCATGTAGTCATTTTGAATTAGCACATCATGGAATCTACTAATAAAATGAAGTCAGTTTACATTTTAAACAACCTTTAATATTTGTAAAAGTAAATATCCCTTAATTTCTCAGCAATTTAGATGTAATGGAAATTGTCAGAAATTTTAATTTCTCCTCGTTTAGCTCACTCACAATGGCTGTCAAACAGTCAAGTGATATGACGTAAAGTACTGCTAATCGTTTCAGCACAAGACAGTACTTCAAAGGTAAGGCAAACGATGTGCAGACACTAATGAAATTTTATTATCAGAACATAGAATTAGAATTGTGACAAGAGACAATGGTGGCAGTGACATGCTGCTAGAATGTTAAGCTTCTGAAATCTCCAAGCTGAATCTCTCAGACAAAAATAGCTAGAGCTACAGACTTCTTAATAGTCTCAAATGGAAATTGAATGGGCTCAATTAATCAAATGAACAAACTATAGGGAATTACAAAAAAGACTCATTCTATATTTTCAGGCTATTAACCTGCGTGGCCGTTATGTCCTGTTATAATGGTGTGGTTTTCAATCCATGTGTTGCTTTTCTGAGAGTACGTGTCTTTGTAATTCATAGGGAGACGCACAAAGCTCATAAGACAGCATGGCGTGGCAATTTTTGTAAGGACACACTTGGGCAGACCCCACTGAAAGCAGGTCTTGTTTCACATGGTCCAACCAATGCTGTCTGTGAAACAGGACTGCAGATTTCTGAATAGGTGAGCAGGAGAAGTTTGCTTCACAGCAGGGAGCTGGTCTCTAGCAAATCAAAGGTTAAATGGTGAATTTAACTGGCCTATGGGCATCCATTACTATTTTGGTGTTCACTAAAAGAGCATCTCCTTTACAGAAACCGATGAGAATCTGTTGGGTGTTAAAGAACAAACAGCTTTGATGTCAGTGGGTTCACTTGAATTTAGTTCTCAAGTATTTGTAAAGCAACTGTCACCGTCCTCAGTGCACTTTCCCAAGTTCCTGATCTGTGGTAGGTGTCATCTTGCGTTGTGAGCCTCAGCAGCTGCAAGAGGAAATGGATAATACCGCCTGGAATTTATCATAGAATCATTCTGGTGGGAAGACACCCTCAAGATAATCAAGCCCAACCGTTAACCTAACACTTAGGTTTACTTCTTTCTGAATTTCAGTTAAACTTGGGTAAGAATGATCAAAGCCTGGAAAATTTTCTCTTCTGTGAAGAGGACCTGTCCTTTGCTCTTAGGAACTTGGTATCTGATTCTTTGATTAGTCCCATCTATGGTGGCATTGGAGATAGGAAAGTATTTGAAAGAGGTTGGAGACAAAATATACCCATCATTGTATCCTACAAGTGCACTTCAGGCCCTTTTAAAGAATGTCTGTTCCCTAGGAGTCCTGTACAAATACAAGGGCTTTATGGAAATTCACACCGAGCATGGATGTGATAGTAGGGAGCTCTCCTGCAAATTCCACAGGCCACAATGCAGAAAGCAGTGTGGCTTTCCCTCCTTGATCTGCAGACTAGCTATTGGCTTTGGGGAATGAAACAGAAGTGTTCTGAGTGTAGAACTGAGACTGGAAAATTGTTAGCAAACTCCTCCAGTGCACTGGTGTAGTTCACATTCTTTAGAGTATAATTTCTAGCTTCATTTTAAATGGGGATGGAAGGTGCATTATTTTCTTTAGGAGATAATTCTGCACTCCGATGGATCTCTCAGCAAGAAGGGAGGCTTTGCGTAGTGAAAAGGTCACAAAAATCATGTTATTTATTAGCCCTACTGTGTCATTCCATGAACCTGGCAATAACACTGATTTCTAAATAAAGCGGTAAGACCACAGTATATGTCACTAAGACTACCCTGCTCTGGCAGGGTAGTCCAGATTTTGAGTCCTTGTCAGGACAGTCTATGCCTGGTGTTTTCTGCTCAGAGCTGCTGCGTTTTCATTCCAGGGAACGTGGCTGTATCCCATAGTCCCTTTCCCTATTCTCTCTCTGTGGTGGCTGCATTTTATCTCTCCCATTTCTTTCTAAGCTCTTCCATTTTTTTTTTTTCTCTCTCTCTTGCCTTTTTTTTTCTCTGTAGTTTTAATTCTTGCAGAGGCCATCTCTAGAGAGTCCTAAAATAGATAATTCATGTTCCCTTGTGCTATTCCCTGTGCCACACCACCGCTCCCCTGCCAGCGCTGAGTGTAAACATTCAAGGATTCAAGCTATGCTAGTGCAGATACTTGCCAAGGGCAAACTGTAACCCAGAGTGCTTGATCATTAGCTGAAAGCAAGCTGCACATCGTACATGCACATATGTTGTCTGTTTACAGTTTTGATTCCATTGCTAAGTTATGCAAGTCTACCAGTCAGGGAACAAAACCAATACCACATATGTTCAGTGACTAACCAACAACATGGTTTGTCCTCAACATAAAAAGAAAATAAAGAAAAGAGTTAAAAGCTTGTATTTCACTTAGTAATGCAATTTGGAACAGCAGTGACACATGGTTTGAAAATATTTTGGGTGTTGTGTAAATAGTAAATCCAGAGCAAATTCTGAATGGGCAATATTCAGCTGTGTTGCTGCAGGGAGAGGAAACATTGCCACATGGTGTGTGCAGTCCAGCCAGCTCCATGCAGACGGTGAGTATCTGCAGCAAACTGCTCTGCAGAATTTAACTGCTACATAACAGTTTCCACTAAGTTTCAGGTTCTCGCAATTCATAGGCAGCTGAAAACATCAGAACAGTGGTCATAAAATGAATCCTTGTGGCATGTTTGTTCAGGAAAGAAGAGGCTCTGTTCTAAGAGCTCTGGCTCGGGAGCTGGAGATCCTGGACCACAGTGACGTGGCCTCTTCTGCTCCACACTCAATGGCCTGGGGACAGCAGCAGTGAGGGTGTTGGAGGATTCGTGAACTGAAGACTATGATGTGCTTATGGGATCATAAAGGTGTTTTAAATGGATGGATCTGTAGTGCTGGCTGCTGTAGCCACTGCTACCTCTTACAGTACCCTAAAGCCTCCATCAGTGATGTCAGTGAAGCTTTATGTGAATGCAGGAGTCTCGCCACCATGGCAAAGGAATATGCGATTGCCTGGTAGAAAGCTGCTTATCTCCCTATGGTATTCCTGAGCAATGAAGATTTCCTCGATCTGCAAAACCTCTTCTATTTAACATTCACATATATTTTGAAAGGACTGTTAATTCCACAAAATGGCATGCAAGGAAAATTCAGACTAAAAATGTGTTGTTATTGGGAGCAAGAATTGTTGTCCTGGTAACAGCAAGCATCTGGTTTTCTCTCCCTTTTTTGTTTTTGTTTTTTTTTTGGAGAGTGGGGTTGTTGGGTTTTTTCCTTGGCCTTGCATTAGATATGCAGTGCCCTTTCAGGCTTTAGCTGTTCCTCCGATTTATAATGGCCAGGTTTGTCCTTCAAGTAGAATTTCATGCAGTATTCCACAGAGGAGGTCTGATGCTGATTTTTCTCTCACTGGACTCAGATTAGTATAAAACTGGCTTAGCAGAATCAGGTTCATTCTTGGATGAGAATGTCTTAGACAGTGAGCTACTGTTCAAATTTTAGTTAAAATGTACTTGAGTACTTCACGGAAACAATTCTTGCAAGTGAAAAGCTTTATGTGCAGAGGAAAATTACATGGAACTATTATTTTCTTTCAAATTAAGGTGGTTCTTGGAAGATCAACAGAAAAGCTGCAGAGCTGACTGGCTTATCTGGGTTTATTGGTACTAGTATCGTGTATTGGACTGGGATAAATTAAAAATCATTAATCTGTACCTCTCCTAATAGAGTTGAAAATGCAAGCACAATATTTTGGTAAGGGGGAAAAACCTTGAAATTTTCATAAACCTCTTCTCTTCACCTTTAATACAACCTCTTGGGTTTTAATTACTCCTGTAAAGTGGAGCAATCACAGGATCCTCCTGTGACATTTTCAAGTTTTCTGTCTGCTCCACTTACGAGAAACAAATGGGTCTGCTCAGCTCCATCTAGATTGAGTTTTTCATGAAGTCATTACTTCTGTCACAGGGACTATTTTCAAATTGAAAAATCTGAAACAATAAATGATGGTGAAGCAGTTAATAACTGTTAAGAAATCACATTTGGAAAATTGCATTTAAGCAATAACCTTTCTCCCTGTAATTAAATGACAGAAAGGTCCTGGTTTTAATTAAGTCAGCAATTTATAGTTATGAAGCTATACTTCACTATGCAGATTAGAAGATGATAGGTCACAGAACACCCTGAGTGCATTTTTAGCGGAGCTGATCTGGTAATTACTCCACTGTTCAGTGGTGACCACAGTGAACCGTATCTCTAGATTAAACAATTTTCTTTTCCCTGCTCCATGATGTATAACCAGGATGAGTAAATGTACCACTAGGACTGCATCGAACATCTTTAAATTAAAATGGATTTTAAATGAGGGGGCATGAGCGAAGAAAGTAATGTTTGAAGAACAGCGGTAGAAATGAATGGGCCACTAGGCAAGTCTTGCAAGCAGAGAATATATCATTGTTTTACAGGGCTTTCTATCTTGCGCCTGAATGTATGGTGCAGATTTATGAGGAAGTAAAATGCTAATGTTAGTGTATTTATAAACATATGATGGGGGTTTCATCTATAATTTATTCCTAGGCCCTGCATTATGCAGCCTATGAAAGAAAATGAAATGCTGTGTTGGACAGCGAAAGGGTTCATTAATACAGCTTTCACATTTTATTTAACTAACCCCTAGCTCATATTACACATTGATTATTACATTGTGAGATGTTTTTGAACACTTATTGTGTTCTGTTCCCCAGGCCTTTTGCTAGCTACTTCAGTAAGATTTCAGCAGCATTCAACTGTCTTATTTCAAGTAGCACTAAGTATATTCACTTGGCCTTCAGGCATATGAACATTGTATGTATATTTATGGATATATGTTTTTTTCTGAAAGAGCTGGAGGAACAGAGATAGAGTTCAGTATTACATTTTATTAGTGAAATGTGTTATTTTAGTTAGATACTCATTAAATAACCTGTACTCAAGTTCCACCACAGAATCAGTTCTAATAAAATATATCTACATTGTAAGCCTTGCTGAAGCAGAGTTCATAAATAAGGAATATTCAAATAACATTTTACGTTACAGTTACTACTTCCTTTCACTCATAAACAAACTAATTCATTGACCAGAATAACTTCTTTAATGGGTCAAATTAGCTATCAGTGTAAATTGCCAGCACTACATGGAAATCCATTGAGATTTGCCAATACACCAGCCTGATATTTACTTACAGAGCTTAGTTTTCCCATATATTACAACAGTGTGTGTTGAGGGGGAGGGGTGGCATGTATGGAAAGCCAGGAAAAGCCAGTTCCAAGATGATACTTATGAGAGTGGACATCAGGAGCTATTGACATAAAGACAGCAGACATGTTTTTCAGGTTTACTGATACAAATTCTTGCTTACAATTTCTGTTTACTCTGTTTGCTGGGTGATTGCTTTATTTTTATTCTTAGGTTTTTGCAAATGTTATTCTGATTCTCTCTGACTTTAAGAGGAAGGGGCTTCAGCCAGCAGCAGGCAATGGCAGGAGTCTGTCAAGGTTGAACCTGTCTAAGTAGAGCAAGAAAAAGAAAGACAAGAGTAGCGTCTCTCAAGCACAGCTACTGGTGCCTTTTCTTCCAGGGTTTCAGGGGCAGAAAGAGGTTCTGTAGAGCCTTAGCTTTAGATTTGCTGAGAGAATCAAGGAATAATATACAATACTGAATGCCAGGCTTCTAAAATATGTAGTGCTTTAACTGAATGAGAGGTAGTTTGAAAGCCTTGAAAGGCCTCATAGAATCAGAAGTCTTAGGAATTTTCTTCTTTTAAAAAAGGAGAAATCTCCACTGTAGATATTCTGGAATGCTCAGAGAATACGAAAAGAGTGGAACAACTTTTTATTTCATGTGCTTTCTTTTGCCTTATTTTTTTCTGCTGAAGGGATTGACAGTTAATTAATCAATGACAGAGCTTCAGAGCTTCCCCACCACCCCACACACATGCACACACCCCCCTCCACCGTCTTTATTCTGTAAGAACAGAAACAAGCGCAACACGTCTTTCATATATCTAACTGTACAGAACTTTATTTTGAGGCATCCACATGTTTGCAACGACGTTTAGAGGTTACGGCTGTTTGGTTTGTTTAAACATGGGAGCGGAAGCAGGGGACAGCTCTTCGGCTGCACAGTAAGCAATGGACATTTAGCCCAAAGTGTTGGTCATATAGCACAGAGGACACATTTTGTACACTTTACAAAGTCCTAGGGAAGGTGAGTAAGCAGAGACTTAAAGGTCAGCAGAGTAAGCAAGAGTTAGTAGAGACATACCTTAGGTTCAATAACCTTGACATATTTTCACACCACTGAGTTGTGAACTCTTTTCATATCTCCCTAACGTATTACAGTAAGAACATCTTTCCTCATTACAGTTGGCTTGTACTCCTTCTCTTTTCATTCTTCTTTCTGTTCAATATTTTTATGGTACTTATCCTCAGTGGGTGCCACACTATTTCATGGTAAGGATGTTTCGGAAAGCTACCGTGTTGAAGGAATCCAATGCTGCAAATCAAATTTTAGGTATTTTTAAAGGTCTTCCCTAGCAATGTGTGACATTTAAAGTTAAAGGCTGGAGATGTAGCATTGCAGAGCCCTAATCCCTGAAGGTGTAGCACAAATAACACGGGGGCCCAAATGCCTTCTGCATAACACTGCGGGCAGAGTCAGTATAAACAAAAAGCCATGTGCATCCAAATTCCAGCATCTACAGTCTGTCAGAGCTCTGTGAAACTTGAAGCACGGAGATGAACACCTACTCTTTGCTAGCAATTAGCATCTGTCACACCAACCTCTTGTTATCAACAGATCTGCTGGCTGGAAGTTGTTAAAGGTAAATGGAAAAATGTGAGATCTTAACTGGATTCCACAGAAGTGAAAAGTTATCCTCAACCCCTATGTTAAGGCAATCAGCTAAATCAGGATTTGTTTTATTGCCTCTGAGGAGCATGGATTTACCATTTTGCTTTCTCCTGTAACAGCTGGAATTACTTAGACTTGGAGGAACAAATTTCCTTTCATTTCTTGCAGAGTCTAAGGAAGTTCATGGCAATATTCCCTGTAGACAAGGCCATCAAAATGGCTGTCATGAAGCATGGGGACATAAAATAAATTGATGACAGAGGGATTACACATAGGACTTATCCTTCAGTGATCATGTATACCTGCCATATAAGGACATGTAGAGGAAATCTCCCTTTGAGACAGCCCATTCTTACTATGTTACATCTAGAAAAGAGACATACAATTAAGGTCTGCAGGAAAGAATTTGAATTATGGAGAGGTACATGCTTCCTGATGTGTTTGACAGCAGAAATCAGACAGGGAAAGCTGATGAATTCTTATACTTCTCAGGGGAAAAAGTGAATTTGAATCAAAGTGACAAAAAAATGTCAAGTGATCCTAGCATGCTCTGGAAAAAGCAGTAAAATCCCTCCCCTCTTTTACTATGGAATTCTTGAAGAACACCTTTTCAAATTCGTTTTAGTTATGGTAGCTTTGCAGAGAAGTCTACTGGAAAATGTCAGAGTGCAGTACTTTTACCATGCTGTGGATCAGAATATTATCTTCAGGCTCACCTCTTTACCTACAGGCAGGGATGGTGATACACTGGCTTTCAAGCAAGCCCTTCAGATGCTGAGTTTCTGATTCTAAATTCTGCATCTAATGTTGAGATTATTACACTGATCAGTTTTAATTATTCAGTCAGATCATTGTGGTCATAGAGAGGAAGGATAAACCACAGATTAGCGTGATGGGTATGAGCATTTACTCATTTCCTTCTTTTGCTAGTGACTCTCTTTAATGATGTGGAGGTTACGTATTTACTATTTCAGTTATAGCAGGAAAGCCCTTATGGGAGGTGCTGTACAAACAGAAGAAAAAGCTGGCCCTGCCCCAAAGTGCTCTTAATCCACATCCAAAATTACAGATGACAGATGAATTCGGAGTAGTAGTTTTGTGGTGTCTATTCCAGAGAAGGGAACCGAAAGATGGTGACTACGATGGTGCAAAACATGTCAAGGGAATGACCTCTTTGGGAAGCGGGAGGTGTGGACTAGGGCTGTTGCTCTGATGAAGACACGAAGGAGAAATGTGCAGCTCCATGCCTACAGGAATCACGAACGTGGAAGTTGCAGGGACCGTGGCTGTGAGAAGGGAGTAGAATCCTGAGTTGGAACGGGGAAGGAAAGCTGTTATTAGCTATTAACCTTTCCCTTTGTATATCATGGGCTAACACATACGTCATATTTAAAGGCTGTTGGGAGCTCTGAAAGCCTTCTGGTGCTTTATTTCAGGGATTACAGAGCCACCGAGGTGGACATTTTGTTAAAAATTAGGGAAGTCAGTGTTAACAAATTTTTGGATTTTAAAGTAAAAAGTGAAAAAGCTATAGTCTGCATTAACTAGATTATGCATTGTGGCTAGACTATGCCTAAAACACAAGGCTCAGCTTTGAAAAACAGGTATTGACCCCACTTCCTTCAGGAGGTCGATCAGGACATAAACGTGTAAATATCTGCAGCAATCTGAGTCTCAGTTACTACAGCCCACTTGGGTCAGTGTGTTTTGGGGAGTAAACTTGAATAGCTTTGCAGAAACTCCAACAGATTCTGGGGGTTAAAATGTGAAGCACAAACAGCAGGTCCTCTGTGCACCCCATTGTGTCCTCCACTGCACATAGTGTGGTCAGCCCCTAGCCTGGGCTGCTAAGTTTGCACAGTGAAGTGTTGGATCTCTTTGCCTTAATTTTGATGGGGTAAACGTGAAATTGAACCCTCAACGTTTTGTTTTGTTCTGTTTTCTGTCAGGAAGCTGTGCCAGCTCTCCTGGTGACTGCATGAATGTTCAGCCTTCTAACTTATAGGAGGATCATCGGACCCACATTTTTTGATCTCTGCTTATAAGCTGGAGAGCTGGGAGTCAGTATTAAAACAGTGTGCAATTTGCTGAGTAGCCTGACAGTGCTGCCAAGATATCCCTTAAATCCTCACAGACTTTTAAAATGTCTTTTGGAGTATTTTAATGGTTCTTCTGTAATGCACTTGACTCTGCCTAAAGAAGCCATGACACAATGCACTTAAATGATATACTGTTGAAAATTGCCCAAACCAGCCATTTACGTATCAAAACCCATCCATTCTTTTGTTGTTCTAACTGTATTAGTGTGAATAAACAGCAGTTAGCTGTCTTGTAATAAGAGAGCATGTAAAAACCTTAGGAACAGTCCACTAATGAGGAATGATTCCTCCTTGTGCATCCAGAAAGGTCTTTGCCAACCTTGTACCAAGGGCAGTCAGGAGCCTCATGTTGTGTAAGTGGTCTCTGTTACATCCTGCTCCCTGTATGAACCGCAGACTTCACAGCGGGATACTTTATCTTTGATTGCAGCGTTCATGTCTGGCAAGAATAGGACATCTCAAACGCTGTTTTTACACTTTTCAACACCCAAATGGGAACTGCAGGTTATGTTTGCTGTGTCTCACCTCAGATTGTGTGGTACTAGAATACAGTTGTCTTTGTGCAGAGTCCCACCCTTAGTTGCAATTTTGTCCAGCTTAGTTGCATGGCCTTTTTTTTAATGGCCACCCATTTAAAATCTCATATAAAATCTAAAATGGCAGGATGTATGCGTCATACGAGTTTCTTAACTGAGCTTTTAAAATTTTGCTTTAGAACCACACAGCAGAGTAAGTTTGCTTCTTTCTGTACTGTGAATCTGTAAATAACCTGTTTAAAGCATTTGTTCTGTTAAATGCTTGTTGTGGGTAAAGACCAAGTGTTAAGTCTATTATATAAGGGATTATATTCAACTTTCTTTGTCCCAGCACCTTGCTGTGTCTCCTCATCGACTCACTGGGACACAGTGAAGGTCACAATCTGTGCCTGAGTCACCTATTAAAAAGTAAGCATAGGAGCACGCTGGAGGTGTAGCGAGGCTAAATTGCACTTGGCATTGGTGTGTAAGAGAGAATTTAAATGTTAAGGGAAAGGGTGCCATGGCAGTAGCTAAGGAAGTGACTGGGGGTGGGTATTTTTGTATGGCGTCTTCAGGAACTGTTTGCCTGAAGTCTACAAGGTGAAAAATGTTCTCTGTAATGTTCTTGGCAGTAATTTTCAGTCATTTTGGGTACAAATGGACACTGCACTGTTCTATTTATGGAAGGTTCCTGTAATGCGTGCAGGTCTCCCACTGACTTCAGTGAAGCTGTGCCCACTTACAAGGCTTGTGAATCTGGCCAGTCACTCATCAGGTCTGAGATATTATACAAAGGCAGCCTGAAAGCTGTCAATATTTATGTAATTCTGCCTGAAGATTGCTATCTTGGGGTGAGCGCAGCAAGGAAGAGAAATTTTGCATGCTCAGACTGAAACTAGTAACATTTAAGTACTTTTTTTTTTTCCCCTGGAAGATTTGTCCATTAACTTTAATGAAGCTTTTTCTAGGCTTACAAGTCTGAAGAGAGCTATTAAACAAAAGGGAGTTTGCTTGCCAGGCATTTTCTCTCCTCTCTCAGTTCTGTTTCTTTATGGCCAGAGAAACACTTTCAGCCATATGTCTTTAAAGTAATGCTAACACTTAGTGACCAGTTAAGTAAATCCCACTTGTTAAATTCTTGTGGCTGCATTATGCTGGGAGCCTTACTCTCAGGGCCCTGTTCTGTCACTACTTGTTTTTTTCCACATTAAATGAAGTGACTTGGATGAGATACGCAGGCTGGTGATGCAGGAGAAATCCTCTTCTGCCACTGAAAGGTGGCACAGTGCAAAACTATAACTGTTGTTTTCCTCTTCTGTAAAAGATGAGCCAAGAAACTTATTTGATTTCCTGGGCTTCAGGCTATTGTGGCCAAGCCTGGCTGTAGATGGTGTTTATTCAAGAAGCATTTGGACAACATCCTCAGACACACCATGTGAATTTTGGGGTTGTCCTGTGCAGGGACTTGAGTTGAACTCAATGATCCTTACCCACAAGGATCTCTTCCAACTCAGGACATTCTATGACTCTATGATTTGCTTGTGGCTCCTACTGCTGAAGCAGAAGTCAAAGGATTTGTGTGGGATTTGCTTTCTTAGGCCTCTTAGTTTGCACTTGAGCCAGTGGAATTAGAACCTTAAGTGGCAGTGGGACAGTTTGGATGCAGTGTCTCACCTCTGTGGCTCCTGGAGTGCCCCCTTTCCATCACAGCAGAGGATATAAATGTCCCAAAAAACCTTAAAGGTTCATGTTTGGAATTCCTGAGCTTCCTTGGGACAGAAGCTGCGACTGCTGATGTCTCTGTCCCCGGCCAAAGAGACAAATGATGCCCGTGTCCATTTGCCTGCCTTCTCAGCAGGGTGTGTGTCCCTCCCATAGCGCTCACACTTACCAGTCCCTGACTCCCTTCACAAACACCCACGTACCACATTTATCTTTTACTTTTCAGTGAGATTAAGACCTGTGCATTCCGGATGTGCTGCAGTTTAAGATGAGCACCAAATCTGTGCCTGTTCTAATCTTGCTAAAAAATGCTCAGGATTTCTTTCTGTACCATATCTCTTTCTTCAATTACAAAATACTGTTCAGAAGTCATAGCTCAGAAGTTCTGGCCTTATTTCTCTTACAAATTGCTTATATGGATTTCTCTTGCTTGAAAATTAATTGACCATACAATAAATTATTTTCCCTTGGGCAGGGACTATTCTGTTTCCTGTGACGTTACAGTAAGCTGTCTTTGGGCCAAATATTTAAAGGTATTTAGGTGCTTAAAGATGCAGGTAATGTGAATTTTCTGAAATACCTAGCTGCCTAATACACAGCGATTTCAGTAGGAGTTGCCATCTAAGAGCTTCTAAAAATCCCACTGTGTTCCCATCTGCTTCTTTAAGCACCTGAATTCCTGTAAAAACCCAGGTCCTGCACTCCATCAGTGGAGACAAATTTTATTATTTTTAATGTAGACAGAGCTTCTTAATACAGTTTCTCGGATATTGCCTGACACCTTTAACTTATTTTCATTGTTTTGATTATATTGTCAAATCTAGTTGATGATCGTGTTTATGCAGTTCCAAGCGGAGCGTGGGCACACAGCATCTATCCTTTATGACATGAACTTGGCACAGCATCTAATATTAATAAATCAGGGCTAAGAGGTTTGCAGGCAAGCAAACTGTCAGGAAGTTACTGCAACTTTTGCGGTATATTAAGTGATCTGTGTTTTGTTCTAACTTTTAAAACCCTCTTTGAAAACTAGTATTCTGTTTCTCATTAGTCGGTCTTTGATCCAGTGAAAATATCAGTCCCTTGAGTTAATATTTCATCTGACTATAGGGCCATGTAATTTGCTACGACACTAAGTCAATAGGTCTCTGCTGGCTTACCCCAGCAGGACTTGTGTGTGTAGGCAAAAAATTCTCTGCAAAACATGAATAATGTGGATCTAATCAAGAATTTATTTCTTTGGTTAACCAAAGGAAAAAAGTGGAGTGCAAACATCAGTCCATCTATGCACAGGAGGAGCTTGAGGGAAAGAAAACATTTCACTTTGTATCAATTCACATTCTCAATTTAATACATAAACAGGAGTGTCAGGATATGTGCATCTTGCAGAGCCACAGAAATAGCAGTAGATTGATTTATCATTATTTACTGGCTTAGCCTTCCTATTCAAGTGCCTTCTATTATAATATACTTGGAAAGCTCAGACAGTCTTTCTGCATTGACCTCCACCTTCTGCCGTCATCTCTCCCTCTGGCTGCCCTGTGCTACACCCTGAAATTTTAATTGCGTTGCACAAGGTGCTATAGAATGAAAAGAAACTTTTGTCTGTGCAGAGTTTGCTGAGTCTAGAATACTCGGTTTGGCTTAAGCTAATTTAAAAACAAGCAATCAAAATTATGCTTTTACTTTTTAAGACTTTTCCAGGGATATTTCATTCTGTGATCTCCAAAGGAGTGAAGCATTTACGAATATGCATTAATCCTCACTGGGAATTGATCCAGAGCTTGTTTTAAGCATATGCTTAAGTGGTTTGTTGAACTGGGGCCATAGCTGCCCATGCCCACCTCTGGCTGAGCTTTAGTTGAGTAGTGTGAACATTGAATTTATTTCCTTGTACTTGTGGGGTTTGTCATAAAAATATTTTTAAATAGCTATTGATGAGATTTCTAAGAATTTGTGCACATCTCATTTTTGGATCCACTATATGAAAAAGGGTCAGGTCTTTGATATGTCTTTGGAAAAAACAAAAAAATCATTTTTAGTTCAATATCTGCCTGATACTGTCTGAAAGACAAATATTTTGTTATATTGTCAGCAAGCTGAAAAATACTTAGTTCTCTGTTGTGTGTGATTTCTGATCCTTGTTTGGTTTTGTCTTTTTGTTAATTGGTTTGTCAGTTTGTTTGGTTTTGTTCGGTTGGCTTGGGGGGTTTTGTTGGTTTTATTGATTTTTCTGTTTGTTTTGGGTTGTTTGTTGTTTGGTTTTGCTTTGTTTTGTGTTTGTTTGTTTAATTTTATGGCTTCCATTTCTCTCTTGGGTAAGTGATACAGAAGAGCCCCGTTGCAGAGGAACCTCCTGCTCTGGTTGATGTGTTTAGTGTATCACTGACCCACTGTAGCTCATTCATGAGTTTTCAGCTCTGACAGGTTGAATGCCCGGAGTGGTCACTGATTAGGCTGCCACTCCTAATATTCTCATCCCTGCAGTTATCAAGCAGGAAAACAGTGACAAGTAAATCTAAGCAGCATGGGAATTGCAGAGGCTGAGAAACCACAGACTTGTAGCATCTTACGGCATTTACTGAGCCTGCAATGTGATAGCACAATAGTCTGGATCAGAAAAGGAATCCAAATCTTGGCAAATAGAAGGCAAATTGCACATCACATTTGCAACTTGTACATTGCTGTGTGATGCCTTAGGGGGAGGAGAAGAATTTCAGAGAAGAATTTCAGATTCCTTTGAGCTTGGCTGTTTTGTGTTGTTGTGCTACTGAAGAGATTTGACCCTGAAATTTCAGGGCCATCTCCTGAACTCTGAAATCTCTATTCATCACGACAAACCTCTTGATAAACTCATAGGAAGTTTTCCTCAGACTTAGGGATATTAGAATTTGATGATCCTTGTATTTTTCTTAAAAGGATGTTTAAAGCATATTTATCACCATAAACAGGGATTTCAGTCCTGATGGGAGAAAATTTATTTTTCCCAGTTTTAAAGTAGAGGAAGCAGGCATCTTACTGTTTTCAAGCATTTTCTGACTGACAAGTTGTCAAGTGAGATTTTTTTCATTTCACCAAATATCTTTTTGTACCTGTATCTCTTTCCCATTATCTGTGCAGATTTGAGTCTTGCTCCTGCCATTGTCCTGCCTTTGGTGAGTATCCCAGGACGCTGTTCATTCCCAGGATCCATAAATACCCTGGGTCAGTACAAGAGGCTGAGATGCAGTTGGTCAGGGCTTTCACCTGGAATGTGCTCAGGCCAAATCAAATCAGGTAAAGCTTCAAGTTGAATCTGGCTCTCCTGTGTCTCAGGTGAATACAGTAATGCAATAATGTCTTTATTGTCTATAGCTTTTTTTTTTTTTCCCCAAAAGTCTTCCAAGAGTTCTGAAAAATATTTCTCTGACCTTCTTCTTACCAAAAGAAAGACAGGGTTCCATGAATTAATAATTTCCGGTGAAAATTTTTTGTCAGAATACTCCTGCTTAGTTGTAGCTATTTTCCTAAAAGCACTTTTACTTAGGCTCTTGCCTAAAACTATAAATTTTCCTCAAAATATGGGAAGTGCCATATACCTTTAATAAACAAGGAACATGCTTCTGAAGTTACACGCATCTGCACTAGGTGATCCAATAAACGTGTTAATGAGCAGAAATTAGGAAAATAACTGCTTTTGCGACCCAGACTGGTAAACGTAGGTCCCCTGGCTATGGTGAGCACTTCCCTCTATGTCTTTCCTGTCTTTTTACCCTGCTCAGTGCTGTTTTTTAAAGCTCTGTGGTGTAGTCCTGAAGTGTAGCTGTAGTAGGAGTGAGTCTGTCCTCTGGGTACAGGGTTATCGACAGCCCCGAGCAGGGCTGTGCACAACCACCCTGGGGACCAGGGGGAGATGCCATGTCTCTGTGCACATTCCTGTGCTTCCCAATCATATTGCAGTGACCTTGAAAGCCACATTGGACCACACTAATGGTACACAGAGAACAATTCTACATGTTTTACCACACACTGAGAAACAAGCAGTCCTCTGTGCTCCTTTGAAAGCAGCAATACTTTAACCTCCGGATGGAACTGGTTAAATCTGTGAACTTCTATTTGCTCTTGGAAGCTGAGGACCTTGGTAAGAGCTGGGTGCCAGTATCTGGGCGTCCGTGTTTGATTCCATATGCAAGCGAGCAGCTGGATGTGTGGTTCTTGCATGTGTGCACATAAACTCCGTCTATAGCATCAGTTAGTATCCAGGCTTCGTGGAGGGGTAAAACAAAGAAAAAAGCTAATAATTTATCTTAAGAAGTTCAGATATGAGTTAAGCCTTAACAACAACTTTCCTGTGTTGTAACAGAAATATTCCACTATTTGGGTGGGGATGTTAAAGCATTAGACATATACAAAATTCCCCATTTTTAGTATTTAGGCTAAACCCATGGTGCTCATAAAGTCAGTCTGAAAAATTCTCATAGCTGTACCCCCAGGTTGTGATGTGCTCCATAGCCTGTCCTGACCCTTTCAATCCTACAGGTCATCATCCCTTCAGCTGTCCTACAGCTCATCCCTCCAGCCCCCTTACATGAGGGGAGGAAGGGGAAGCCATTGACCAGGGCAGAAATCCTCAACTTTAATAGTAAAAAAGAGACTAAGGCAAGGCCAAGATAGTTGATAAAACATGGCAGGTCACAAAGGTACTGCTTGTATAAACTGTTTTCTTTTTTAAATTATCCAGTTGTATAGGGAGACATGGGAAAACATATGTATGTTTTTTGTTGATTTTGTGACTGTATATAAGTGTTATGCTATCCTTAGAGGGAAGACTATATAGTAAAAGTTTGGGGGTTTTAGTGCAAGAGGATTAAATTAGAAGTGGGGATAATAATGGCATAGAATGTGAGGATGGTTTGTCTTGTACTTCCAGCTGTTGTACTGAGAAGGGAGAGAATCCCATCTGCATATGCCTCTTGCCCAGAGTGTCAGGGAATTTGGACCCAGGTGGCTGGATTCTTCCACCAAAGCTCTGCTGTGCATGAGAAACATTTCAGGATACTGCTGCAAGCACAAGTACATATTTAATTCTGTTTTTAAAGACAAATCATTTAAAGTAGAGTGCATAGAGCTCATGACACAAACACATCTGGATTTCAGTTGCCAATCTGAAATACAGTCCAATAAAACAGATGTTAGATTAACAGTCATTGTAAATGTGAATGGTCATGTCAGAAATCCCATATGTAGCCTAGTTAAGAGCAGTAAAGCCTACCTGGCCATCCTTGATTGTGTTCTGGAGTTAGTATTGGAATATTTACTTGCACACCTAACAGTCATCACTCTTTTTTTAAGTATAGAAGATTATTGTAAATCTTAAAAAGGTTTAGATGCAAACTGTGATAGGAGTTGAACTGACTGTCTTAATCAGAAATACTTGGTTTGAAATGAAGCCCTCTTTAAAATATTTAATATTATAATAATTTGTGCATAGTAAGCTCTGCTGCAGAGGTCAATGACATCAAACTTAATGGGTTGACCAGTAAAAGACATCAAGCATCTATGCCTTGCGCTGAAGTACATAGAGGATGCAGAACTTCTGACACATTTGAAGAACAGGAGCTAGAGGCAAGAAAAGGGTAGCTATATAGATGAGTCAAGGGATCTGTATAAACGTCACCTGATTTTTCAGAGCTTTTTAATTTCCACAACATTCTCACTTTAAACGTGAGTTCTATTACTGTGAAAACTGAATGTTTGGCCTTCTTTATGTATTTCCTTATGAGTGTGTCCATGAATGTTGATCGTTTTGGATTCTAAAAGTACCAATGTGACTGTCTCCCAGAGCAAAACACTTCCAGCCCCAACAGTTAGGACCAGAACTTCTGCAGAAGAAAAACCCAGGCCATGTCCCCTTTCCCCCTCTTCACAGCCTCATTGACTCACTGAAATTCTGATTTAGAGGACCATGTTCTGTTCTTGCTGCCAAGAACACATGGTCTTGTCCTTGGTGCAATGGTGCTGTGAGGGGCTTACAACTCTCCAGCAGCAGTTTCCCTTCCTTGCTGCTCTTTGAGCTACAGGATGGTTCATGGTTTCCTCATGCAATTCCACAATTAAAGGATACAAAAGTGGGTGTAAAGCTGCTGTTCTCAGGACTCTCTTTCTGTGTTGCACTTGGTGGCAAGGTTCACCTGCAAGGTGCACCCTGCAAGTTGCCGGCAAGGTGCATTGCAGAACTCTCTTTATGATGGTCTAATATAACCATTTACTGATAAGTAAACCAGCTATTTATGTTAAACTGCAGCATTCATCTTTGCATCAGAAACAATCTGTTGTTACAGGAGCTTTCACAACATTTGCTTTCATGACGATTTTAACACAGAATCAACATTTGGCAGGGAAGTGAAGAAAGGGACTTTAGTGTGTGATCAAGGATGAGTGAAAGATGACGGATAAGAGCTGAAGCAATCAAGGAAACAATTATGTGTGGGCTGAAGGTAGAACACTCATGCCAGGCAGTGGAAGAAAAAGAATCACAGAGCTTCAAGAGGGAGTGAATGATGGGGTTAGACCAGTGAAAATTGTCTTGGCCACAGTGTTTTAAATGGGGTGAAACAATAAGAAGGAAAGAGAAGTCTGGGCAGAAGGTGAGGAACTTCTGAGGAAGAACTGGAGTGAGAGGTAGAAACAATCCTAGTGCATTAGGAAAAATGCACAGGGGAACACAGATGGCAGGGAACATGTACGATTTTATATAAAAAAATGCACATCTTAAATTGAGCCACCTCAGATTTTAAAGCATTTCAGAATTTAGGTTAATTTCCTCTCCTAAAAGAGGGTTTTATTTCTGAATAGGCAAACATTTACAATCATAAAGTAGAAAAAGCAAGCACTTTCCTTGGAAGGATGGATCAGACATAAATCTTGAGCAGAAGTATAAACTGTTGAGACAAGGCAATTTTGCTGGATTATGTAGCTCATATCAGATAGCAATAAATCAATCCTTCAAAGACAAAAGACTATAGAAAGAAGAATAAACCAAAGACTCTTCAAATAACAAAGGCCAGATACACAAAAGTAACTAAGGAGCTGAAGAGGCAAATAGATATCTGGCAGGATTTTAAATGGGATCATTCAGCTCACACTCATCACCTGCTAGTGATTATTGGCATCTTCAGGCCCAGACACTCCCTTGACTGAGGTTAAAAATCCCATCCACATCAGTGAAACTAACTCATAGCCTTAAAATCTGCATGTTTGCTATAGCATCCCTAAAGTAAATGGAATTTACCTACTGGATGAGTTTCACCTATTGTGAGCATTGGCAACACACTTTTTTAAATACAATTTTGTCTTTACTCAGGTCAACCCACTGAAGAGTGAAGTTCTTCCCGTATTTACCTTGATTGCTGATCCAGGCCTGACTAGATAGAATAATAAATTTTGAGTAAAACTGTGGCTTAAATGGGTATGATGAAAGAATTCTAGCAGTGCGTACCAGCTACTAACTCTAATTAATACCCGCTTGCTCTCACACTTTGGAAATGAATTTTTTGTACTGAGAATTTCCGGTTTGGGGTCAAAAAAAGTCCCTTCAGTGCTGCAAGTAGCAAAATCCATGTCACACTCTCTGGCTATACCCTGTAATCCCCATGCCTTCTTGTTCAGATCATCCTGAACTGTTACAGCACACTGTGGCACATTCCTAACGTGTACACCTTGGCCTTCTCCCAGTGAAAATCAGAGTATGGGAGATGATTAAGACTTGGGACTCATCCTGACGTGCAATCAGAACAGTCCCAGGAGCTATGAAGAGTTTCCAGATCCCCAGGGCAGAAATACAGGGGACAGGCCTTTTAGGTGAGCTTTGCTGATAGTTACATCTTCACCAGTATCAAATACAGCTCTTTTGTTTGTTGATATTAAATAAAATGATGACTTGAGTCTCAAACTCTTGAGGGCATGTGCAGGATATAGAAAAGGATTCTTGTCCTTCCTAGATCAGAAGAAATAAATGTAATATAGAGAATAAGAAAGAGGAAAGAAAAAGAAAAAATAAAATGCTATACATCTAGGGTTTTTCAGCAAACAAATACTGAGAGCACAAGATCTTATCGTGACTGATTATTACTAGAACATGCCAGACATGGTGAATAAAAGGCAAACAGGCAATGTTACTGCTGGAAGAAGCAGAGATGTGAAAAATCTAGGAAAATTTGCAAGTCTGTATTTACCACTAGTCTGACAACAGATGATGATGACATATCCGTGAACATATGTTATGAAAAAAAAATACCATCACAAGCTATGCGGTGATAGGGTCATTGAATATTTTTAGCTCCAATTCTGGTTCTGCTTGGCCTGTATATCATCTTGAGTTTGAATGTGCTGTTTATTTCAGTCTCCCCACAGAATATTGTTCCACAGAATAATTTAAGTGCATTTACTCAGAAAGGAGCTTGGGCCTTTGAATACAATATAATTATGATTGCAATCCAAGCCTATACAATTTTAGTTTTGCTTCATCAAAGATTAATACTCTGTTTCCCTGGACTTTGCACACATACAGAGTTCAGCTGGAGAAAAACAAAATCAGAGTGCACTTCTTACAAGTGAAATGGTACTTCTGTGAGTGAATCTTTCCCGTCCCTCTCGCCTTTGGCACCAGAGAAGTGCTTTTTCATTTCATGTCTTATGATGTGCAATACTTAAAACAGGGCAGCATGGAACACCAGAAAAATTCAGTCTTCCTGGCTTAGTTCAAAATACATGTATCTGTTTAAAAAAGAAAGAGGTTCATTTCCAAAAGCTTCTCCATACATCGGTCCTGCCCAAGGGCACATTTGATGTATGCTTTCACCATTTACGTTGCTTTTATATGCGATTGCTTGCTTTGGCATTGACTAAATATGGATTTTTTTACCAGTTAGACAAGGACCGGACCATGAAGCGTGAGACTGTCCACCTGATGGTCCTGATAATATTATTTTAAAGAAAACACCTTGCTGGTGTGTTCCTCTCCACATGTCTCTCAAAGCACCATTATTTATCTGAGGAAATGTATTTCCAGTCTCATTGTCTACTCTTTGCTCTTACAACTAGTATGATGCCATTTTTTCCCTTCTTCTTTAATCACACCCCCTCAGTGACAAAAAAAGAAAGAAAGAAAAAGAGAAAAACTAGCCATTTACAAATAGCAAATCAGTCCATGGGGGCTGCTTGGAATTTAAGGGCAGCTGCTGTTCAATGTATCTGGCGTGTCACTTTCTGTTTTGTGCTACTGTTTTATTGCTGCTGTGGGAATGGAGCAAAAATAGCGGCTACTGCAGTTCTGTTGAATAACCATCAACGTGATTCTAGCCGATGTGTCAGTCCCTCAGTGGGCAAAAAAATGTCCATATTTGATATCCACTGCCCTACCCTGACCTGTAAATGAAAACAGTAACATGCTAAATAGCTACAGAAAAGCATGATTAGCTAAAAGACTCTGCTGACGTACATAGGTGTGTTTGTGCTGCTATGCATATGTGGGTGTGAGAATATACATACATCTCCAGAAAGGCTGGTGTAAGTAAATAATTCATAAGGTGCATGCGGTGTATTTAAATGTTAAATACATTTGCTTTCAAACCACCTAAACCTGCATTTGGCTACAACCATCCGACTGCTGCATATTTAAAGCAAAATCACCAGCAGTCTGCGAATGCTGAGTAAAAATTACACAAGCCCCAATTATTGACAGACCACCTAAGCGTGCCAGCTTATCCCTTTGTGGAGCTCAGATTTATCTTCCTCTCACTCAGGACTGCTGCTTGTTTCACTTTGAGTGTAAAGTCTTGACATCAGAAGTGCTGACTCATGAAACGGCAAGGAAGGACAATTTTGGTTTCTGCTATGGCGACTGAATTTGCTTGGATTTACCCCACCGTGGCTTCTCCTGCCCTCCTCGCTCCAGCCCGTGCCCCACGTCTGGCCTCCGCAGAGCTGAACCTGCTGCTGGGAAAGAGCACCAAGGTATTAAATACATCTCATAGCTGCTGGTTAACACTGTCTGGTGTTGAATCCATCCAGATTGTTTTACCTCTCCTTTCTATTCGCCAGCAAAAGTTTATCCTACATCAAACCAGGCTTGTCACGTACTGAGTCTAAACGGGCTTTTGTTCTACCGAAGGCAAAGCAGCGACGTGGCCGCTGCCGTTCCCTGAACCGGCTGCTTTTCCCCAACAGATGGCACTGCCTTTCTCTCGTAGTTCACCCGAAGTTTAAAAACATTTTGTTAAAAATAGATGCCCCACATTCTTAATTGGCAATCCTTTTTCTGTGTATTGTTAGGCACAAATCAAATGCTGTTTAGCTCTTAGGCAAGCTCAATGCACAATACATAAAAGCATAATGTAAGACACCCAGATATTTTCTTCTTCTTTTTCTGTATCTGCTTGTTATACCAGAAAATATTGGAAAAAACTGTGTTTTGTCACTAATATCTTCAGAAACTTAGATATAAGAAAATGTTATTTTTTTCCGTTATGAAGATAGACCCCTTTTGTTTAGTCTTAAAACTTGCTACGTAGTCAGACATCCAAGCCTGCATGAAGCCCTCTTTTTCATATAAATGAAGCTGATATTATTCCAATATCTCCGGAGCTCGGCTGCGTTTACTGGAGTGCTTAAGGCGTTTGGCCCTTATCCTGAAGGTGGCTTTGGAATCAATTGTGCCGGCAGGTCTTTCTTGCATGAGGGGATGGAGGTGCCTTTGCCAACCGGACCCCCTGAGCTGTGGTCCCTGCAGTGGGGCCCAGATACTGATTTTGGGGTCGGGGGGGCTCGCAGCCTCCCTGGGGTCAGTCCTCTCTGCAGGGCTGGGTTTGCACTGCTGGGAAATGTGGCTCCACCACAGCTCTCCCTTGGGTCCCCAGGGTAATTCTCCAAGGTAATTCCCCGGGGTAATTCCCTACAGCTTCTTACCAGCCTCCTGATGCCAGCTCGGTTCTTGCAGGGTGAGCCTCCCTCTGCTCTCTCCTCAGCGAGCTAATCATTTCTGTGGCCTCTTTTGGGACCCATTTCATTTCTGCAATTCCTTGGGCTATGCTGAGCAGAAAGGCCAAATCACTCCCTTATAAAATGAAATTGTAATGGCCTCACTATTTCCTAGTTTAGTCTGTACCTCGCCTTTCTTTTTGTGGTCAAGTTGTTTATGGCAGAGCAGAAGGAGCGTGTTTTGTTTTGCTTTATTTCTTTGCCTGTTCTTGCACATGGGCAGATTTTCAGCCAGCTGCCCATAGTTTTACTCCATTCCACCTCCCCCCACGACAGTTGCAAATTCAGCATAGGGCCTGATCCAGACAAGCTTTTCCTTCCCCAGCGGAGCTTTTCCAGCAATGGCAATAGCACTGCCCACAAATACGGTTTTGTATGTGCTCGAAGGCGGTGCCAGGACAGGCCTTTTAGCATAGAGGCACAGAGTAATTCTTTCCAATATGCATTCGCATGTGTCACTCGGCAGTGACCTTCATTTGCCACCTCTCTGCCTATGTAGTTAGTTTATTACATCCTTCTGAAGTGCTTCAGAATATTCTCATATTATTGGACAAGTCTCAATAATTGTATCAAATTCCAATGTTATCACTGATTATTTTGAAGCCCCTTCTCCTGTTTGCTAACATATTAAACAGCGCTGTACCTAGCAGGGCCCTTTGAGTCACCTCATTGTCAAAGCAATTGAAAGCCTTTTCTTCTTCCTCTTCTTTGGTGATTTTTACTTCCCAAGTTGGTTTTGTTCCCTTTGTCACTTTTTGTGATGAAGGCTATTAGCTGTTTTTAGAATGAACAGTAGACTAATCAGAAATGCTTGTACTTGAGGCAGTTGTGTTTTTAAAAACTCTGCAGTATTTTCTCTTTTATATAATAACAACCTGGTTCTTTTCATACTTTAAGAGTTTTGTTTTCCTGGTGTTAGACCGAGGTTTAGTAGGCTGCAATTTTCAAGGGTAGTTCAACATGTTTTTTAAAATTACTACTCATATAGCAGCTTCCAGCTCTCCAGCAGCTGATGGTAATGAGCAAGGATGCAGGGGTTTTAATTAGTTCCTCCGACACTTCCTTGAAAATATTTGCATGCACACAAGCCAGTTCTGGAGATCTGTTGCTCCCAAACACAAATGTTGCAGCACCTTCTGCCTTGAAAACAATCTTTAATATTGATTTATTTTACTTACATGGAAGAGTAGATGTGCTGAGATGACATATTGAAATCCTTTTTGAAATACTGGTGTAAATAAAATATTTGGGATCTTCGAACACATCATCCTTAAATGTTCATTTGTTCCTCCTTCAGTCTTCCTGCTTCTTGGGTCTGTGCCTCCGTGTGCATGTATGAAACTATTTTTTTTTACTTATGCTTGTGAAGTTTTTTCACCAATCTAATTTCTACCCTGCCTTTTTAAGGCAGTGGTATCTGTATTTTCGTGTTGGTTTCAGCTGATGTGGGTTCTTCTGCTTTGAAAGCTAACTGGTAAACAGCCTACTGTGTAAATGTAAACATTTATTTTTCCTTGACTTTTGCTTCCTCTTCGTGTCAAAATATCCATACTCTAGTGGCTGTGTTATGATTTGGTGGCTTCATGGCTATTAAGAACATCTAGTGTGATTTCAGCCCCTAGATCCCAGATGAGCTCCAGTGGATCTTTTGTAAAGACACTCACTTTTACTGAAAAGACGTCAGCTTATTATGTCCACTGCTCTCAAGCAGTTAATTTTTAACCTAATCCTTACTTTGCTCGTTAAAAGAACAGGCACTTTTTTTTCCACCTGCATTTTTCTAGCTTATATTTCTAATAATTAATTGCTTTTATGGCTCTGCTCCCTAGTTGAATGTCCACTGGTGTCAGGACTGTCCCTTTCCATCTCTTCCCTGGCACTGTCATGAGTTATGTCTGCTTTTTTTGGGGTGGCTCTCTGCAGTGTGTCATGCACAGGTAAGGCCTCCACAATTTCAAATAATTTAGTGACTCATTCTTGATTTCCTTGCAATATTCCAGAATCATAATTATTTGAAAATTGGATACCAGAACTGGACATAGCAATGCTGCTCCCATCAGTGATACATACCTGTAATATCATCATCTCCTGCATAACCATGCAAATATTACATTAACCTTAGCCCATAGATTGCATAGGGAATTCATGGTAAATTGATTTTCTGAAGTCCTTTTCAGTGTCACCGCATTTCAGGATATGGTATTCCATGTTGTTAGTGTGACCTACATTCTCTCTTTTGACATATCTGACTTTGTGTCTGGCTGTATTAAAACCTTTTTAAAAATATTGCTTCCTTTTACAAGCTAGTTCAAATAGTACATTATAACTAACCAGTCCTTATCTCTCCAATGGTTATTTGACCAATATTTTTCTTTGCATACCATTAAAGTAAAAAATTTAAAATGTTTGAACTATCTTTTTTCCTAGACAGACAAATATATTTCCATCAATTCCTATCCTAAACATACTCAAAGGAGGTTTTAAAAAAAGAGAAATACTGGAAATATTATTAGGTGGGCCCATACCCAGATACAATAACCAATAACAGTGTTTTTGTCAGTTTTTAATGTTTTACTATTTTATACATTTTGAGCAGTGTTGTTTTTAACACAAGGTAAAGCAAAAACTTTTAAAAAATACGAATTCACAATTCAAATGCAATTATCTTTACAACCCATTTTTTTGACAATTAAAAAATGTGATGTTTGTTTAAAAACAATATGCTTCACACACTGACTACGCATTCTGCTCTCATTTTTCAACATTTTTTTGCTCACAACCTGTGGTAACTTCTCCAAAGGGTCATCTTAGCCCAGGTTCCCAATCTAAATGGTTCTTCCACACTTTGTGAATTTCTCTGTGTCTGTAGCTCCTTCATTTTGGGTAGATGAAAAGCTGCTTTCCCCACCTTTTCATACCATCTACTCTGGTGATTATATTTAATCCCTTTCCTAGATCACCGAAGTTTAGATGGTTACTAGAACCTTTTTGTCCTTGTTCCTTGCATCACCATATGTCCCATGCCACACACCAGCATCCAGACTGATTTACAGTGTCTTTGCTCTCTCCCATGGCCATATGCTGTGGACAGGTCCTATAAAAGTCTCTTAAAAATTCCCACAGAAGAGACTTCATCTTCCATCACCTCACACCATGTCCAGTTACATCTGGGCAGTGTGAGCATTTGAACTCAGTATCTTGGGCTGCAGAACAGGTGACATGATTTAGTCTTTGTCCCATCAAGAAAGTAGCTTGTGAGTCTTGGCTTACTGATCTGGTTTGCTAGTCTTGCACTAGTGATACACACTCATGTCTTCCCCCGGCCTCACTACTCATCTTTTAAATCAGCATCACGTCTGTTGCCAAAAGAACTATGCTCAATTTTAAAGGTGAAACAAGAAAGGAAAGAGTGTGGGGGGGTGAAAAGGTTCTGGCTGGATGCTTTCTATAGTTAAAGAGTTTTAGTCCTCTGCTTGGAGCCACAACATGAATTTGGGGTCACCCTGGTGGCAGGAGGGTCCTGGAGTCCCGCAAGGTTTGCAGCTGTGGCAGAGGAGGGTTTGCCCTCAGGAAATGATGGTGCTTGGGGTTTGCATCTGCAGTGGGGTGGATGTTCACTGGGGTTAGACGCAAGTTCTTTATTGCTTGAGAGGACATTTGAAACACTTATTCAGTGACAAACAAGTAACAGCACACTCTTTAGAAGCATAGGGAAAGAAGTTATATTCATGCACGTATTTCATGGCATTTTGCAATAGCCACCTGTCAATCAACAGACAAACTTTTAGATTAGTAAAGCCAGCAGAACAAGAGATGCCTGCATAACCTGTTCAATGTTTTCTTAATGATAACAGAGGAGAATTGGCTTATTAGTGTTTCCTCGAAGAATATCCAAATATCCACTGACTTAAAAGATCAAAGAAAACATCAATGTTTTCATTTTCACTGGGCATGCGGGGTGAGAGTATGTTCTTGCATAATTATTGGCAGATTAGCTGGATCTCTGTCACCTGCACAAGGTCTGTGCACCAGACAAAAGCCTGATTACTTAAGTCTGTAGGTCATTAAGGGTACTAATTCTTAAGGGTAGTTTGAAGAAGGCAATTCCAGATCCTGCTGAAGTAGCCTCAATTATTGGCTGTTAAATTGGTTACTGATTGCTGCATAAAACCCATTTTTTGAATGAGAAAGTTTTGTTTCACTAGGGGGGGAAAAAAGTAAACCATGAGAACAGGGCATTTTGTAATGGTCACGAAGGTTTCATGAGATTGAGCTTGTGAAGGGACTGAATCAGTTGCAGATTGTCACGTCCTTGCTGGGATTTTGTCTCCCATTAGCTAACTGTCACTGCAAACTGCTTGGTGCTAGTGAAGAGGTGCCTCAATTCTGCTGTGAATTAGAGAGAAACGGCAAGAGTTTGCCAGCACAAAACAACAATGCTGAGGAGTCCAATTCCTGATATAGGTGCTTTGAGAGCATCCAGAGGTGCAGCTGCCTCTAGAAGCCTCTTATTAAAATACTGAGCTCTTCAGCCTAAATATACCTTAGGTTTTTGCCTTCAGAAGAGAAAAAGTGTTATGCTGACCATGCATAAGAAAACCAATCTTGTTGCTAACAGATACATGATAATGTATGAGATGATATTTGTTCAGCTGAGTCACTTGCAGCCAGAGATAAGTGACAGTTCTAGCAAGTAATAAGCTGTCATGTAGTGTTTCTTAAATGCATGGATTTTCTGAAACCCTGTTCGAGGGGTCAATAGCAGAGCAGATGCAATTGTCTGCTGTATCACAGAGACCTCAAGAGTCAACTCTGCATTTCCTTTTATTTTTCATTCCCCTGAAGTGGTAAACTTCAAGAATTTCCTCCCAGAGCAAAGACGCTTTCAGTAGATGTTGGGAGAAAGAACTGACTGCTTAGTTTTGGAAATTACCTTGCGATTATTTTTTTATCCCACCTATTTATTTTACCTTTTGTTTCACATTGCTCCCTGAGAAACCAATCTGTTTATTATCACTATCATTTGTTAGCCAATACTATTTTGATTTTTCTTTCGATTTTTGTCCTGGTGCTTTCCAAACTTGCTAAGTATCAATTAATCACAAGAAAGACCAGTTGAATCAGACTGTTGCAATCTATGGCACACACATTTCTCTTGAATCACACACATTCATCTTGAATCTTGTATGTGGTTGATTGCTGGGTTTCAAAGGGATAGAACTAAGAAAGGTACAGGAAAAGATAACAGAGAGAGGGCAAATAATCTGGACCCTTCAGAGGATCCACTAAGGGGAAAAAGACAGAGATGTGCACAATAATGAGTGTCATAGAGAAAGTGATTAGGGAGTGACTAATGCATTGCTTCAGACAATACAGGACCTAAGGGGGTTCCAATGTTACAATCACACAGGGAATTTAAAGCAAACTTTTGTCATGCAGGGCATAATTATTTTGTGGAACTCATTCCACAGGATGTTATGAGTTCAAAAAAATAAGGTCTATTACGAACGATGGGTCCATGGGGGACTATTAACTTGATGGTACTATGGCAAGCTCTAGTTCAGAAAGTCCTCTAAGCAGCTGATTGCTGGAAGCAGAGTGAGTATGCACAGGGATTTCTGATTTGTCCTGTTTCTTATTCATGTCCTCCAAGAATCTCCTGCTAATAGCCCAAAGACAGGATACAGGGCAAGGATGGGTTTTGGTCTGACCTACAGAACATGTTCATGTACATAGCTAGCTCTCCAAAAGAGCAATGCAGACACGAGAGGAGGCACAGGAACACAGGGTATGCTCACTGAATGAGTGACGTGGCCTAGTGGTCTTTTTTGTAACAAACAGATAACACAAAGCCAAATCCACTGCAACTTCAAGCAGTTCAGCTGACCTCAGTAAAGCCCATTTACACCAGTGCTAAGGTACAAAGGTTGTTGGTGTCCTGTAGGGAAAGTGTTTTTCATGCTGTGCCTGTAATTGTGGTCTCCTGACCGTCCAGACTGTGGGACTTTGTGGATCTGTAGTAGCACGCTCCCTACACACAGAACCAGTTTTTCTACGGGAGAAAGTTGGGGTGTACAGACAAAGGTGCACAGCATCTGATGGTGCAGCTGAATTGCAGCAGGAGTATCAGGGGAGGATGCAGGACATACTGCAGAGCATATATCATTGGTAGGATAGACCTAGCCTGTTTCAAGATGCTAAAATAAGACCTGGCTACATAAACAAGATCCTGCCAGACCTGTTGGGGGCTAACAGATCGCCAGTGGCAGTTCATATGTGTTCTTATCCTTTGGTAACTATGAAATATCTCCACTTAGTCATGAAAAAAGATCCAGGGAGGATTGTGTATGGAGTAGCAATCAGCATAGAAAATAAATTCTGTATGGGAGTTGCCAAGAACAAATGGTAGAAATGCCTTAAGACTAGATTAAAACTTCACTATCTTGGTAACATTGAGAAGTATCAAGAAAGAAGGGATGCTTTCAATAAAGGACATGGATTGATAACAAGGCCAAGGCAAAATTATAGAGCAAATTTGGATGTGATATGGTGACATGGAAGACAGGAAGGAAGTTAGGAGAGGGCAGTGGGGACATTCAGAAGAGATTATGATCACACCAGGCTCAGCTGGCTGCCTGCTGTACATACTGGACAAGGCAGTAAGAGTAAGAATTTGTTGAAACACAGGGAGTGATGCGGGCAGGCTATGTATTCATGTCTGGGACTAAGAAAGGAAGGAGAAAGCTTGGAGTATCAATTAAAATGGCAAATGACAAAGTAAAGATTTACAAGGCTTCAGGAATATTTTCAATCCCTGACCCAGTGGTAAACGGGTGTCTGTACCCAGAAAGAGGAGCAAATGGGCATCCCTGTGTGTCCTGAGGTGAGGGAAATTGTGTTTTCCTTTGGGAAGGCAATTTTGTGAGGTCAACAGTGAGTAAATTACAAGCTCATAAACACCCCAGAAATACCAGGCCTCTGAAAGACTTGCTCCAGTGTCAGTCAGAAGAGGACAGTGTTTCTCATCTGTTCCTCAGTAAGGAGAGGAATGCAGCTGTCTGCCCTGGCTCCATCTAGAGACACAGACTTTCTTCTCAGAGAAAAGGGAAAAATGTTTTCTGCTGAAATACTTAACAGCACGGCTTAAATTCATCTCTCGCTCACAATTTAAATTCAACAGAGACAGGTAACAGGTCCCAAACAGACAAGTATCAGGTGCAGGAAAGACTCCTGAGATTCTTTTGCTTTGGCAACAATTGTTGGGTAAAATTTGGTTTGTCTTTGTTGAACAGTTTTTACCAAATATGTTGGCCTTTTATAAAATACACATGCAAATATTAAATTGGTAAATTTCCTTTAAAATTATTTATTCATAGCTCAGGTTATTTTATCTATACATTTTATCTATATATAAACAGGCGTGTCATATTTATATTTTGTAACTCATGTGCATCTAGGTATAATATGACATTATTGAGTTACAGGAAATTATATGAGACTGGGTTTGAGTACTGTAAAAAACGTTGTAGAATACTCTTCTTCGACTATACTCCTACCAGAAATATCAGATAGAGTGTGATTGCAACAGTTTCACTTTTGAGTCTTCTAAATGCACATGAAAATCAATACAACCTCTGCAAGAAATTGCACCTTGCTCAGAAACAAATACTGAGATTCACTAAAATTAAAGAAAATATAATTATTTTAATATTAGATTTCTGTAATCACAATTGTAAAACCTCTTTTATACATCAACATAATAATAATGTCTGAGATTCCTACCCAGAAAGCACAGTTTCTATGAAATCTGCTGTTTATTCATTTAAAAGCAGTGTCAATATGTAATAGCCATCACTACTGGATATGCATCTTTCATCCTAAGTTAGCACTTTGTATTATTGAATTAAATTTTGGAAGGACTTTCCAACAACCTATCGGGTATTTAAAGACTGTACAGTACACTTGTAATGATACAAGTCACTTATTTATTTAACTGTTGAAAGCTTGAAAGCCTCTTTCAGCTCCCTGTATCTGTTTCTATATGTACAAATTATGAGACCTTGAATAATGAACGTGTTATTTAAATTGTGCTGTGACACTACATAATGCTGAGAAGTCATTTTCTACAGTTCACTATTCTCATAGTCAATGGTGCTTGACTTGATTACCAGTGCCTCGTAGCTAGAGTAGATATGGGCAATGTTTTAAATTTGTTAAAAATTGGTTAGATAAAATTGTCGTGAATGAAATAGAGTAGGTTGGAGAGCCTATTCCTACTGATAGTTTCCTAGATGAGTCTTAATTGTCATGTATAAAACATCCACCACACATTACATTTTTGTATAAAACATAAAAGAGTAAAGGAACAGCTGAGTGTTCTACCTGGACTTTGCAAACAGTAGTGGAGATGGCAAACCCAGCCTTACATCCTGCTTTACATTCCTAAACCACAACTCGGGGCAATGGTGGTTAAGGAAGTATTGCACCCACGCTTACTCCTTCATGAATAAGGAAAAGTTGGACAAAGAGATAAGTTCTTAGTATCCACTGGCTCCTCATGGGCCAGCTTACAAGGCAGGTGTCATGATTAATATTGTTACTGTAAGCTATCTGCTTTCTACCAGGAGAAAGGAGAAAGCAGAGGACATTGTGTCCAAAACTGGCCTGCACTACAGGCTGCTCTGCCTGCACAGCTTCACTGCACTGGGATCTAGTGAGTGTCCTGGTATAGGCTCGATTTTCCCAGTTAAAGTGCTTTTACCCTCCAGTAGTGATTTGCTCAGTGATACTAGTTTGACTGACCCAGCAAAGTCACCATTTGTATTATCACGATGCGTCCATGTCAGTGTTTTGCTAGTGTAGCATACGGGTATTCCTGTATGACAAAGCACTAAGAGGTTAATTTACAACATCTGGGAGCCTGGAAAGGACAGATTTGAACAGATGGGGGAAAAAATTGGTTTTCTTTGAGCAGCAGAACTACTGAAGCCTGGTTTGCTAGAGGTTGTGTGTTCCTTGTCACCTGTATGCAGGTATGGCCGGTGGGTATGGCATGTGCTCCTAGCTAGCACACTGCTCTCAAACACCATGTGTACCCTAATGTCTGATTTGTCTGCCTTTCCCCAGTGGACGTCATTAATTGGGTTACTCTCCTCTACTTAAAACCTGTAGGAATTTCATAGTTTGGAAGTTCCTACCTTCAAAATGTAAGACTTACTGGAAAGACAGTGCTGAAACACAGTTTTGTTTCAGATCAAGACAGGATCAAGCTGAAATGTCACTGAAATCAGTTCATCTCTGGAGTATGCTTCAATTTCAGTGAGTTTTATGAGGAGCAATAAAAATTTCTGTCGGAAACATTTTGACCCAATGTCCATGTAGGTTACCAGTGTTCAGGTTTCACGTCTATTTCTCAGGGCTGAATAATATGCTAAGAGTCAGGGCTGGCTGTACCCATGTCGCAACTCTTTTGCTTGCACTTATATGTCTCCTTCTTACTTTTCAGGCACATGGAAGAGACATTGCTTGTGGTGCAACTGGTTTTGATACCTCCTCTCCTTACCACACATAAACACACAAAGAGGGTTTATTTCATTCTTCTCTGTTACACGAACCAGAAATAAACCACATGTTCTTGTCCCCACACCTTTCTATCAATTTAAATATCTAATGAGATACTAATGAAAAATAAAAAAGGAATCTTTATTTCAAGATACTAGAATTCTTGTGCCATGGATTTGAAGCAGTTTATGATCAAATAGTATTTTTTAATTTGTCTTGATTCATGTGAAAGTAATTTGAATCCACATTAGTATTCTGTGAACTGATCATTAACACTTTTCAACTGATTTAGTAAACATATATTGCTTCCAAAATAAATAGAAAGAGGAAAGGAGTACAGTTAGTGTAGCTGAGGCATGAAAACATACATATTAACATGCAAGGCAAAACTCCACTGTTGAAAAGGGGCAGCACATCGAAGTTATTTTTCTAGCCATGTTATTGCATCTCCAGAGGACACTTAAAAACAATAGATTGAGCATCCTAAAATATATCTTTTAATAATGCTGCTTCATACTTCACTACAAAATGGTGTGCCAACTGTAATAAATGAATAGGCACAGCTCCTCTAAAAATATTGGGTAGTCAGGAAAAGCTGACGTGGAGATGCTGAAGTGCACATCTTACAGGGGGTTTGGCTCTGTGGTAGCCAGTGAGACATTTGCACAGCCCCATGTGGTGCATGAGGCTTCTCTAGGGGCAGAATCTCCCTGTGTCCCAGATGAAACAGAGCCCAGCTCTGATCCAGAAACCATGAAAGCCATAATAACACCCTGCTATGTCCAAACCAATAAGCCTTCCTCAAAGCTTGAGCCAGTCAGTACTGGGTTAATGCAGCTCTGTCATGGTCACACCAGTGTTATCCCACGTCCTGCTGGTGTGGCAAGCAAGTGGAGAGGCTCTGGTCTGCTTGTGCATGCCCTACCTTTTCTGGGAAATGCACAAAACCCCAGCAGACTGAGCATGGAGCAGTGTTTAAGCAAGCCAATATGTATGCTCTGTAGTATTTAGGCTGTTTACCTGGGTATAGAGATATTTTACTGAAGGCAGAGGCATCTTTTTTTCAAAAATAAACCCAGCAGCCATCCTCCCAAAACGTGGCCAGGGCAGTGTTGGTGCCCTCTCACACACAGCAGTTCAGTTTGGGAGCTCCAGATCCATCGCTGTCTGAAGGTATGTAACTCTGCACCTCTTGCCTCCCACAGAAGTGCTCTGACCTCCAGTTAGAGACTACTGGGGTACAGGGAAGGAAACCTTTTCTTTTAAGCTTCTCCACTTGCATGAAACTAAAAGGATTAATCAGACTAAAGAGACAGAGCATGTGCACACCACATTTTTTGTTTATATGGTTGAGGTACTTCCCTGAGAGAAGGGAATCTCATCATTCTGTCACCTGTTGCTATGTTTCAGTTTAATAGAAGTAAGGACCTCTAGAAATAACCTTATTCCTCAGATGCTGGTGTGCAAAATACTAGCTATTGGGTACAAGGATGAGGGAATCCTCTACGTCTTCCTTGAAGGAAGTCAGTGCCCTTTTTGAGGTATTTGCCCAGTTAGCTCACCTGGCAGCTTCTGCTCCACATGTGACTTACAAGAATATCAAATTTTATCATTTTCATGGGGCTGAAGCAAGGAAAAAAAAACCAAAAAACAAAAAAAATGAGTTGTTCAGCCCTGCTATAAGTATGAGGCTTTTTACTGTTCCCAAAATCATAAGCACATGGAAAACTAACAGACTAAAAATGCCTCTTTGCATGGCTGACTAGGATATCAGATGCTCAGCACTGAAGTCACCGCTGTATCTCTCAGTTTAGTTGCTTTCTGTAAACCTAAGCGTGATTTGCTGAACACCATCTAACTGATACTTTGGATAAACCTGGGGATGGAGAAGCCCCTGCTCCTGTGCAAAATTTGATCTCAGTCAATTTTGTGAGGAGCATTTATTGCTGGAAAGGAGTATGTTAAGCATTAGCGTGTACAACTTGGAAAATGTCTCTCTCTGAAAGATCCATAACAATTCCTCCATGAAAACTGTAGGTTTTTTGGTGCAATGTAGCTCTCTGACAACTCACTTTGTGTGCAGTGGCGATGCAGAAGGAGGAAGGATACTGTGCTTTTATATCTAAGACTTCTGGAGTGGTCTCTATGCTGCTAAAATTGACACTGTTTCAGGATGGATGCTGACAGTGGCTGAGAAACATTTGGCAGAGCTCAAGAAAAGAAGTGCAAAGGTGACAGTCTCCTTTACCAGCAACTGGGGCCAGTCCAGTTTGCACTGCCTGCCAGCAGCCTCAACTGTGCTAGGACAGCCAGCCCCTCCTCGTCTTTGGATTCATCTGGACTTGAAAGGTACTGAGAAGATTTGAATTCAACCTTATGCCTCATGCTGTGAGAATGATTCAGCCTAGAATCTGCTTCTACTTAGACTGTTTCACTGTAATATCTTATAAAAGGTCCTGTAAAAATATGGTAAATACCTGCAGTGCCATACTTTGGTCTGTGTTCTCTAATAAATCTCTTGGGGTCAGTCTTGCCACAGTAAGGTGTATTCCAAATTTTTCCTTTCTGCTCTGGCACATCAGTGCTAATGAAGTATTCCTTCCTTGGAGAAACCAAGCACCTTTTTGAGAAATTTTAAATTCTGGTTCCATGTTAAAGCAAAGGTTTTTGCAAATACGGCAAACGCTATTGCTGACTGGCAGCTATGTCTCAGCTGCACAGATGGAAAGGTGGAATTTTTTTGTGAAGAGACATAAAGTGCTTCTTGAAGCAGAGATGTGAAATCACATCAAATGAAATGTGCACAGGGGGTCTTTTTTTTTGCATTACATTATAGAAAATTGTGCACTGTAGATTATAAATAGTAATGATCTGGACCACACTCTTGTGTATTCAGTTCCAATTAGAAATGCACTGAGCTACCAAAAATGATGCATCCAAGCCAGCTTCTTTAGGACTGTAGTTATCTTCTACATAAATACACCTTTAACAGCATATAAAAAGAGCAATGATGACATCCAGAGGACAGATAGTTTAATCATAGGTACTGTAGGTATTCCCAGCAAATTTCCTGGGGATATATCCCTCACCTACTTTTTCTGTTTAAAGTCTGTTCCTATTAAATCAGTTATTGACAGCCTGCTGAGTTCCTCTAATTCTTAGTTTTTATGAAACTGACCTCATAAAGTTGCTTGTTTCACTCCCAGTGCAAAAATTATATCTACAAGGTAAACTTTTATTAGTTTCATCGTTTTTGTGTACACTATCATTCTATGTTATCACAGAATCCAACTGAAAAGTAAAGCCCTCCCTTAAGCTGTTGGTAAACTTCGGGTTAATAGCTGTCTGGCTTACTTCACCTGTAGGTGCTCCTGCTGTGGAACCTCTCCCTACATGTAGGTTTTTATCTAATCTGTCTTAGGAACCTTCCATTCTCCGGTTTGGCAGTTATTTTTGGTTTTGATTTTGTTTGCAACTGCAAGAATATTGGCCAGGTGCACCATATGTAGAAGCTACTCCATAGAAAAACCTCTGAATTCTGCAGAAATATCTATGGATGGGTGTCTAATTTATTGACAAATTTGAAAGAGATGCATTACCAATGTTAGTCTGTTAAGCACAGCTCCACAATCAGAATTTAATTGAGGCATGTTATCTATAATAGGTTCAGATATTTGTGTTCTTCAGCATTTTATGAATTCAGAAACAGATGGGCCATGACCAGGGAGCAGTGGAGAACAGACTGGCGTAAAGCAGGTTGGCTCTCTGACAAGTGCAGGTACAGCTGTGGTATGTATTTTATTCAGCATGCCCACCTACTGTATCAGCAGCCTGCCCTACCAGCAATTCAACTACAACTGACTTAATGAAGAGTAGAAGTAAGCATGAATCCAGACTTTCCATGGATCATAATATTTGAGAACCCAGAAGAATCAACATGACGGAAATCATGCCAAGTAATTTTTTTTCTCCACCTTTACATGCAGGAGATAACAAAAGCATTGGCATTTTGAGGTGGGGGGGCACAAAATGCGGACAAATTCTGGTGTATTAAAATATTCCTCTTTTGAACTTTGTTAATCACTTTTTTTTAAAACGGAAGAAAGAAAACCTTATAAGTAGTAGCTTATAGCTTGAATCACCTTAACTGTGCCAAGGAACACGATGAAATGCTGGCTAAAGGTGCTTCTGTTAGTAAAAGAAGAGAGTTTACGAGTGGCAGAGGGGACAGTTACTGAAGGTTTCATGCAAGTGAACAAAGAGTATTTTTGCTCCTATTTGTGCCAGCCTTTGCATCTCTACAAGTCCCATGGGGAAAGACATTCCTTTGGCTAAAGAGGTGGTGGAAAAGAAACGTTGATCTGAACATTTCTTAATTGGAAATGTGGTATTTGCTATATATGCATTTAAAAGAGGTGCCTCTCTTTGTCTTTTGGCATTCCTTACACATTCAGTTGAATAATCTTGCATTTAGGTATATTACACCTTTTAATCTCTATTTCTATATCTATTTAACACCATATATTGTAACCTGCAGTAACCTACAGTAACCCACAAGGTGAATTTGGAAAAACAACAACCCATAATTATTTTATATGGTGATTGTCTGACTTGAAATATTGAGGTAATTATCAAGTTAAATTCCTATGATCCCTGCAATTTCTATGAAACCTGGAGATGTCAGTACTTGAGTTCTGGCATATCTCTTAAAGTAAAATTATACCACCTCAACCTAAGGTCATAATTAAGGACGTAACAGAGCTAAGTGAAAAATTACTATATGATCTGAACGAAAGCAGAATAATCCCCATAATTATAGAGGGTGCAAAACTAAACTAACTGGCCACAAATTCCAGCATTCAGGAGCTGCATACTACAATCTATAGGTGGACAAGACCCTTGTTGATGCAGCTGGATGAATGCAAAGAGAAGCCTGGGGTGAGAGTCAAGGAGAGAGCCCATGGGACCGCTTGCTTTGGAAGGTAAATGGCTTCTTCCAGTATGCAGCAAAGATTTGGGGAAAGCCTAGATCTGAAGAGTTTGTTATAAAGGTAACCATACTCTGACTTTTGTCTGGGAGACCGAGAAGCACCACTTCGGTCTCCAAAGTGAGATTGTGGAACATGTTTGCATAAATTATTTTTATTTGTCTCTGGATTCCTAAAAAAACTTTAAAACACAATTAAATAGTATTTTAAAAGTTCTGATTAGCAGCTGAGTATGTAACCTCATCTACACGTGTACCTGTGTGTGCATACATGCATCTATACTGTAAGCATATATGTAGAGTGGTGCATACATTTGAAAATTAAATTCTGGAAGATTAGTGTGATTTTAATGGCCCCTCTGCAGCCTTATTTCCAGGGTCCTTGCTTTGTTGTGGTGCAGGTGCTGCAGCAGTGGAAGCCATCAGGGTTCAATGACAGACACAACTGGGGGTGCCTCTTCAGGACAGGGAAGCAAAGAGCTGCTGTTCAGGAATTCATTTGCACAGGGTAATTGTGCTGGCTGAGCTGTGCATACCATGTATCTTGCTTATATCTTGGACTCTTGAAGATTTTCTTTTCTCTCGTTCTCCTGTCCAAGCTTCACATTTAACCTTTGAGGCAGTTTTGAATGTATCCCTTCATAAATCGCAGTCCAGTAGCACTAACCTCAGGCAGCTCTTTAGTGTTTTTGACTCCCTTCTCACACTGTTCCTCCCCAGGCTTCTGCTGGTCATTCTTATTTCTCTCCTGATGATTTTGTCACTTCTCTTCAATGTAAAACTCAGGGGATCTATGAGACTGTACACTGTGTCTGTGTTGTGATGTTGGGGCCTCTGCCTGATGCTACACTTCGCTTCATTTACCTTTCTCATTTCATTGCTTTCCCCATGTTCCAGTAGTGCCGCCTGCCCCCCCGTTACTACTATAGGGCTGACATACTGTCCGTCAGATCCTGTCCCCTCCAGCCTCCACCAAAATATGTTACCTTTCATGTTGGTGACTCCCTCAAATACACTAAATCTTCTGTGTCCTCTAGAATTTTTTCCGTTTGGTTTTAAATGTCCCCTGGCTGTTCCGATGCTGAAAAAACACCTCTGGACCTTCCGATCCTTCACAATGTTTTTAAAACCGTTCTCTGGTATTTCTTCTGTCAGCATTTTTACAGCATTTCAAGACTAGTTGGTGTCACAAAAGGAAAGAATATTTCACAGTGAGGGTAAAATACTACAGTCAGTTCCATACAGGCTTAGTTCTGAAAAGCCACTTAAGCGAAGTGTGATGTTGGATGAAGGGATGAAGTGATGGCTTTTTTGAGATTTGTCCAGACACAAAAATGTACCCAAGCTGTAGCTCAACTCTTTCTTCAGATGACAGAAAAAAAAAATGTAGTCCTGTGAGCTCCGCAGGTGCAGAAATGGTCCCATCCAAAACCTGCTAGAAGAGACCTCATTCCATAGCACCAGTGTGATATATTGCTGCTGAGGTAGCGAAGGATGAGTGCCCTGGACACTGACACCCTGTTCCATTGGCAAAATATCCCTTTGCTAATAGGAATACTAGAATGTGGTCTCCAGCATGTAATGGGTTCCCATGAATGCTGGATAAAGCCAGAGCCAGATGCATCTGCCAGCCAGGCCCGTAATGGGTCACATTGAGTATCTGCAGCGCTAAAACCAGAGGTCGGAACCATTCCTGAAATGAGTTCAATGAAATGATTCAGGAAAGCTCTTTGAGTAAAGGGATCTAAGCATAAGGATTGCATGATATGAGTCCTGCGTTATTTTCATAACTGCAAAAACAGACACAGTTCTGCTTTCAGATCTCCACAGGTGTTTTCAGGGAAAGCAGGTGGTGAGCTAAGAAATTTGGCTGAGGAAAGCACTCAGGTACTCTATTGAAGAGAAGAAAATAAGATCTTAGATAAAGAGAAGATGAGATGTTCTTCAGCTTCAGAGTAGAGCAGACCAGGAGCGTTTGTTAGGACCAGCATTCAATTTGCTAGTTCTGATACAGGTGCGATTCTCTGTCATCACTGAGGGAAGGCTGGAAGGTGTCTGCTCTCTGTCCCAGCTGCGTTAAATCCTCCCTGCTCAAAAACTTCAGTGAGAGCTGGGAAAATTCAGGGAGGACTTGCTGCACCTGAAGTCAGTCTCTTCTACCTCCCCACCCAAATAAAAAACTCCGTAGTTACTTTAAAAGAAGGTTGGAAGGAGACAAAGAATTTAAACTTTAGAGTAATAGTGAGCTACACATGGTACCATTTCATCAGCTGTGCAGGCAGTTGTGGCTCTGAGTATCTTCCTCCTGCTCAGGATCGTTCCTCCTTCTCTTGGTAAATGGGGTGGGGTGCAGGGCCTTGCTGAAGTGAGGCTGAGGGCTGGGAGCAGACATGACATATATGACAAGAGTTAATGTTTCTGAGTACCTGGAGTCCTATACTGAGCTCAGCAGCTGGGCTGTAGGGCGACACTGGGCAGGTTATTTCAATTCCTTGTGTAAGCAGTAAGGGAGGATATTTAGGGTGGCCAGTTAAGGACTATCTCAAGTTCAGAGCAGAATAAGGATGCCAACTGATCTTTAGGAAGAAGGATTTAGATGCACGTAAGCAGAAGGCAGAGGGGCAAAGATGAAAGGGGAGTTATAACGGAAGACAATGTTTTTTGTATTTATGTAGTAAAGGGGATGAATTCAAATTCAATGGGGAATGTTTTTCTTGAGGCAGTGTGGTTATAGTGAGGAATATAACATTTTAGATGCTGTCATGGAGTAAACTGAAAAAGAAGGATCTGAGAAAGTAGATAATAAGAAAACTGGAACAGCAATACTATTTCCTTGTCTTTCTTTTGGCTTTGTGCTTTTCACTGAATGAGCTGTGAACAGGTCAAAAGCAAGAGGCAGAGCAAATTCTGTAGGACTTGAAGTGTTCTGCACTGTCTCTGCCAGACAGTATATATCCCTGCTGGAAAGGAAGCTGGAGAAATAGCATCTTTTTTGATAGTGACTCAGACCTGAAAGTGAGAATAATAGATCTGACTCAATCACAGGCTGTTGTGGAAGGAGATTAATGCCAGGAGACGTGGCCAATTCTCTTTCTTTGTGTCAATCTACTTTCAAAATAGAGCACATGCCAGTTATTTCTCTTGGAGAGGAGAGAGAGAGTCGATATGAAACACAGATAAAATCTGGAGCATAATTAAACAGACATTTTTCATATCTTTATCATTGTCTTCTTTCTCTTCCCTCTTATGCTTCTGTGTCTTGTTCTTTCTAAAGCTATTGCAAGTGGGATGGATGCTAAAGGAATAGCAGATAGTTTCGATGCCAGATAAGTACTCCACATTTTATCTGATACATGGCAAGGCACATTCAGGCATTTTTGTTGTGCATCTGATTATATAAGGCATCTTATTAGTAGTCCATCATACAAAGACATGATGTTACTGGAATTGTCACATCTTCACATCAATTTTAAATTCAATTTCTGTATTTTTCTCACACTTCCAACATTAAATATTTAAAATAATTCTGTTTAACCAAACTGAGATTGCAGGTAATATTGCTTTGACTTGATGTTTTTACACTAATTTAAGATTCAGCATTGTAACTTGTCTCTATATGGGAATAGGTACCTTTTTTGGTCATTGAACTGATACTTCAAGTCTCTCTTCAGTTCAGAGTGAACTTGCATGTCCATTATCTCCTGGTTTTCTGGTGAATGGGGTGGGATGGTCCTAGTTGCATTCTAACTGAACTCTCTGCCATAAGTGGTGATGGTTGGTTCCACATCTTCACTCTGGCTGAGAACATTCAGAGTAGGGTTTGAAAAGGTTTTAAGACACTTTATGATAGTGATAGAACCCTCAAAGGGTCTCATGCTACCCTGGGGTTAGGATAGTCCCCAGTGCAAGTAATATTTTTGCTAAGTGAAATGAGCTTGTTCTTATTTTCAACACTCCATGAAGAAGATAAAAAAGCTCAGGCTACAGAGACTCATCCACAGCCTGTGCCCCTGAAGAGTTCTCCTTGGTGAAACTCTTGTTCTGTTGCCCCAGATGGTGACAAATCTGCCCGGAGATCCTTGTCCTGATGCAGAGAAAAGCCTGACCTCTCTTAGGCTCAAGGGGTGATAACCCAGCTTCCATACTCCAGGGCTCCTGTACTGGGTTCATATATAGAACTAAGTCTGGGAAGACAAAGGGCTAAATAAACAACTTCCACATCTATTACTACATGAGGCAAAGGCAGCTTTACAGATCCCATTTGGTGCAGAAGCTATTTGTCTTACTTTTACATGTAGATGTTTACCTGATTTTCCCTCCTGATTCTTTACCTGTCTCACTAAGTGGCAGATAAATTCAGCCCTGTGCCATCCCCTACACCTGCTGAAAAGTCATACTCTTCTGCCACTGCAGCAGCGATACAGACGTCATTGCTGGCAATAACTTGAGTGAGTGACTGGAGCATGGAATATGTCAAATGGAGCCATGAGTCTGCTCTGATGGAGAGTTTGGTTCTGGAGAGCAGAATATTGATTTGTTTAAATGCTTATGCTCTGGGTTCTTGTACTTCCTTCTGCTATTGTGCTTATGTTGGCCTCTCACCTTCACACTGATACACAATGAGTCCCACAGGTCTGTTTCCAAACTGTCACAGTCATGGTATCTCTTGTCATTATAGATACACAGAAGGGCAGGAAATGCTTTTCTGTTCTCTTTTAGCAGTTATAGGGCTACCCATGTGAGGCACTGGGGACCAGGATGTGTAAAGCTGAGCTTGTCCCTTCCTGAGGCACCTCAAGGGATTTTGGCAGCTGTCCAGGAACTGATTCCATTTAGCTTGTGCTGCATGATAAAATCTCAGCATAAGGGTTGCAGACATAGTCTAGGTGGTGTAGATGCAGAGGTTATTTGACTCTTCTGCTAAACTGGCTTGTATTTTGAAGGGTACTTTTCTGTGTTACTGTGGTTCTCAACCTTTTCCAGTATGTCCAGTAGTGAAAGTGAAGAATGCACCAAAAGGGAGCAGACACTGAATTCTCTCACCTGGTACTGTCCAAGAAAAGGGCCCACAGGTCAATAGATGCAGGCTAAGCTGGGAGGAGCTTCAGAAGTGGCTATACTTGGGAGGCAGAAGCAGCAGAAGAAAGCATGAGAGCAGAATGGATGTGGTGGATTCACAGGGGCCTTGGGCATCACCTGTCTTACTGTGTCCACAATGACAAGTGTGTGAGCCACAGGGAGATGGTGGAGTCCAAATATGCCCACATCTATCAAGCTGCATTGCATCTTTGAATGTTGCACAAATAGAGCTCCATACACTGTCATGCTGTAGAAGAATGTTTATGGGCCAAAGCTTGCTACTGAGCCTTTTCCTATGTCGTCACTAATATCTGTTTCTTGTTACTGCGAGGTTGAAGGTAATCCATCATCAGGGTTTGGATTGTAAGTCAAAGTTGAAACACTTGCTCTATGTGCATTTGTCTCACTGCTTTTAGGCTTTCTGTGCTACAGATAGGTGCATCTGGCAACCTCCTGAAACCTGTCTCCAAACAAATACAAAAACCTGAAAAAAAATAGCTTGGTTATCAAAATAGCAAGGCTGCAACTCTGTACATACAAAAAAAACCCATGTACAGTGAAGTCTGATCTTTGTCAAAAATATCTTAAAAGCAGAGTCTGGTTGACTGCTAACATGTACAGTCTTAGAAAGTGCAAGTACATGCTGCGTCAGGAGTTGTCTGCGCCCCTAAATATTTTAAAAGTCAGACTTCTGCTATGGAAACAATAGTCATTCAAAGTTAAGCCTACAAGTAACAAACTAGGATTAATTTTTTGTTTGTTTGTTTTGTGCACAGATGAGAAAATGCTGTGATATTCTGTGATGGTGAATCCTGTTCTATGTGCACACTAATCTCTCATATGCCTGGAAAAGGCACTCTGTATTTTAAGGCCCATCCCCTCATTATTAGAGCCACTATGTTAGGTCTTATAAACCTTTTCAGAAACTGATTAAGCTTCATCTAAAAAGCAGTTGGGTTTTTGGCCCTCAGTATTCTTGTTACTGGGCAGCGATTCCAGAGCTTTTATCCATCCTATGACAGCCAAGACCATTTTATTTCCAACCTTAGTTTATTCATTGCCAATTTATGTCATGTGAAGAAATGAATGAATTATCAAATATGCCAGACCGCAGAATAAACAAAAGTGGTGTCACTAAACAGCATATCCAGCATTTAGGAAGCAGACCTTAAGTAGATTCAGAAAGAAAAATCAATGCAAAAGGCCATATAGCAAATTACCAAGTACAATAAATGACTACCATGAAAAATAGGCCATGTCGAGAATAATCTCTGTCAAGTGTAGCTAAAGACTGTCCTCCTTAATCCGTTTAAGAATTGAGAGGGTATTAAAACCTGGAACATGTAAATCAGTTGTGAAAGTTTACAATTCACTGAACCTCACGTATCTCCAGGTTGGTATCCGAGGAGGGAATTTCAACATGTCACTTTAGGAAGACTTAAGATAGCCAAGACTAGCTGGCGTGGAAGAAAACCTCTACCAGCAAGACTCAGATTGCTGGCAAACTAGTGTTAAAAAGGGTGCTGTGTTTCACAATAAAGCATTCCAAGGATGTGGACGCTGTGACATGATCTCTCCAAAAGGTGCAGAAGGTGAGATAAGCATCTGTCTCAATTCTTTACAGAACCCTTGGGTTTGACAGTAGCAAAACATATGCTGCCTGGCAGGTGAGCCCACATTTGATCTACATAGCACTTTTCTTTAATGCCTATGGTCTTGGCAAGGGCCGCACGGCATGTAAAAAGGCTTTTTGTTAGTAAAATGAGGTTTTCATTCTCAGACTTCTGATTTTGCTACAGAATATTTGGTTTAGTATTCCAGAGTTGCAGATCTGAGCACTGCTGAAAGTCTAAAGGTCTGGGTACTGTAATATTTTGAAATAGTCATAGTCCTGGTCTGGAGGCTTTTGAGTTCTCTTATCCATGGTGGTCTTGTTTCACATTTACCAGAGCGTTACTGCTTCCTACAGAGGAGGTGGCTGAGGATTCGTGAGTACCAGCAAAGTTAGAAATTCTATTGTTTTCTCACTGGACTCAGTGATCACCATAGGAAATCCTTTTGACAGCAGTGTACGTGTACAGCTGTTTCTCAAGAATGCACAGATTTGTATGATCATATTATTGAGGAGAGGAGCATATTAACACACACCCACATCCACCCAGAATAGATACTATACCTTCACAAACAGTGAAACTTTTAAATAAATAAATGAAGAGGAGTAAAACATCATCTATTTCATGTGGACGGTCAGATTCACAGAGTACTTATCTTCCCTGCTGCTTTGCTGTCTTCTCAGTTTTAAGACAAAACCCCTAAGTGCTCCTCCAGTATTGTCAAGGTGTTTGTTATAACTTATTTTCTTAACTATTAGTTCATATATTTATATCATACTGGTGACACCATGCAAATAGTTTTCCATACTTCACTATTGATTTCTTAGCATCCACTCTTCCTTTAGGATGAAGCTTTTCTTTGCATTGCGTTTTTATAGATTCCTTCAGGTTCCAAATAAATTTCAGCTATGTCAGCTTTCTGAGCTCCAGGTCATCAGGTGTTTTATCATGTGTAAATATATCCAATGCATATTAGGTCATTTCAAAGCAAGGTTAGTAAATAACGTGTCTAGTTTGGGAAGCAGTGCAAAAGAATTTGAGTATTTGTTGTTTGGCCTAACTCAGCTATTTGTGTGTTTGCTGGCTGCAAAGGGACGTGTCCCCAAGTCTGCGGAAGGCCCCTGTGGCCGTTCGTAAGATTCAGCATGGACATAAAGTTTCACTTGCATGGATGAAACAGGAGGATCAGGGGTGTAAATAGCAGAAGTGTATATAAACAAACAAAAAACTAACAAAGCGCACACACACACTCACAACCACACAGTATATCTCAGATATTAAGATATTAATAAATCTGTTAGCTTGCCATAGTGCAAGACTGGCTTATTCCATTAAAACAAAACAAAACACAACCACCCTCCGCTCTCTGTCATGTTGCTAACCTGAATTCTGGTAAACACAAATGATACTATCACAAATAGTACAGCATGTGTTACCTGCCTCACCACAGAAGTTGTCCTCATGAACTGGGCACCCTTAAAACACGGATGTTAAGAAATTATTTGTTCATTAAAATATTGCTGCATTCCAATATATGCACATCCCAAGTAGTTTGCGGTTAATAGCTAAGAAGGCAAAATTAAATTTTACTTTAAATAGAGTCCTGAGCTATAAGTAACTATAATAAGGTTAGATATTAAATTACCTTAGAGATCAAAACTAATAAGCCCAAACTAATAATTGCCAGCTGCAAGGCAAGAATTTGTTATTTCAGATGAGCCAAATTTGAAGGGCTATGAAAGGAACAGAGAAAAATGAGTTCATGTGCAGTTATAGCAGATATCACTTATCACACAGTAATAAGATAGTGGACAGCCTGGATTGCAACTGTGAAATATAGACAAAGCAAACTTGCAAATAGAAGGAAATGTGATCATCTGTAACACTGACAAACAAAACTAAGAAAACAAAAAGATAATAGAAAAGGAAAATAGAAATCTAATTCAGTAAAATATGGAGCACAGATTACAGAGTAAACTAGAAACACTCCTAAATTAATAAAAGCAAGATAGAGTCCACTAGTAAATTGGAATGCAGATGGATGAAAAGCACATATTAATGTTCTCTTTCCCTCTGTTGCTGCTTTTTCTGCCTGGAGTGAGCACTCCTCAGAGATTTTGTTTCTCACTGACATGATTGCTCGTTTTTTTTTTCCAGTGGAGATAATGAGATCAAGGCAGGAATTGCCTTCTTTCATTCTCTTATTCCATTACATTTCTCTCCTCCAATTTGCACCACAACAACGGCAGAGAGAACATCAAGGAGAGAAGCTGGGAATGGCTCATGGTCAAGAGGGAGGACTCATTGTGCAGAGGGGTTCTAGGTGGACTTTCAGCTGGGGCTGGGGCTGACTTCTCTCCCTCTCCTCCCCACTGAGCTGGGTTTCTCCGTCTTCCATGACTCCGTGTGATCCCATTTGGGATGCACAGGGTAAATGAGATGGGCCAACAGGAGAAGAATTGAGGCAGCCATGAGTTGACTTGAATGCTTGGCTGCATTGGCTCATCCAGCAGTGCACCACCCCAGAGCAGGGCCGTGAGGAAGGTTTTGTTAGGAATAACCCAAAATCTGGGTGTGCATATTTTCGCAACACACTGCTAGGAATCATCCTAGCCAGGCGCTTATGATCAGTGCTCAAAATGGAGGCGCTTCTCCTCTGCTGGTTCACAGATCTCACCTGGAAAGCGCAGAACAGGAGGAAATGGTAAGGAAGGTGTGTGCCCTGCAGTGCACTTGTGCAACCAGAAGCCAAAATTAGCAGGGGGACCATCTAATTGTGTTTGTTCTGCTTACAAATAGATAACCCCCCTGCTAATTTCAGCTTCTGCTTACAAAAGTGCTCTGCAGTGCTCACTCCCCCCTCCCTCCTGTTCTCTCCGTGATTTTTTTTTCCTGCTCTCAGATGTGGTTTCCTTACATTTCCAGCTCTATTTTCTCAGTCTTTTCATCAATATTTCAGACGTGAGTGGAACAGTGGGCAGTTACCTTCCTGTTCTTTTCCCTTTTTTATCCCTCTAAAAGTGCTGGTGCTCAGCTCGGGCTGCAGAAGCTCTTGGCTCCTGGGAGCACTCGCTCTCTTTGAGTTCTGCCTGCATTACGAAGCCAAAGCCTAACCTGAGGCTGCCAGAGGGGGCTTAAAAAAGGCAATAATGACTAATTGACCTCTTTAATGAGCTTAGGAGTTATAAAGTAGATAATTGCAGTGCATATGACATATTTTATCTAGGTTTTCAGAAAATCTCTGATAAGGATCTAGATGACAGGCTGTTTCTGAAGATGAACCTAAAAGGGGCTAAGAAGGACATGGGATAGAAATACATGAAAGAAAATGAATTTTCTGTGCTGAGGGATCTTTGTCCCCCAAAAGGGAAGAGTTAAGTGTGGTTAATACCTGGATTAATAGTTTGATTTTAAATAAATTACCTAGCTAGAAAGACCCACCATAGCTCGCTCTATGTGCTGATGATACTAAATTGTAATGCATACTGAGCACAAAATGAGTGGCAAGAAATATTCATCAGTAATTGAGCTGACACATGGCAAATTAAATTTATTATTGAGAAATGTGAAATAATGCACATTGTTCTTGGTATAGAGATGACAAACATAAAGTCCCTCTAGAACATTTTGACAAAACAACCTTAACTAGAAGATAACTATCCTAGGCAATGTATATATAGAGAAAAATACCTGAAAAGCTGAACACAGTTGGAACTGGCTTTGGCATTTGATTTTCTATGTATTTCAGTTTACTGCTCCTGCCCATTCTTTACTTGTTTTCCCAGTTCAGCGTGAAGCTCTTAAGTTGCTCAGGATTTCTGAATTCTCCATACCTTGTGGATTTATTATTATAGGATGAAAAACAAAGTGAGCTGGAAGCATGAAGAAAAGTCCCTCTGTCTTGGAGCTGGAAAAGCAGGGAAAGTGCAGTAACTGAACTTTTAGAATGTGCTGGAATGACCACCCTGAAAATACCATTCTATTTTGCCCTTATATTGGTGGCATTTAGGTAAAAAGAAATGAAAATAGCTGTTTCATAGGACATTGTACTGGGACTCAAATGAAACGGATGATGTGGGCTGGGTCACATAGCTGTTCATAACGTGCACACTCTATGGCAGTGTTAAAAGAGCTTATGGCTAAGAGCTGAGGCACACACCTGGATCTTGGGAGATCTAATTAATTCATTACTTAATCCAGATCTCATAGCCCAGGGCATGTGTGATTTGTTTTGGTCTTTCAGAGCGATTTGTTTTGGTCTTTCAGAGCTAACACCAGCACTTCCCATTATCCTCCTGTGTGGCTCCTGTGATTCCCAAAACCTATTCTCCATCTCCTTACAGTAGTTTATCCCTGAATTCACCAGATTAAATCAAAATGGAGCCTGCTTTTCTCTTTTTACTTCTCAATCGCCAGCTTCATTTCCCAGGTACGATGGGCAGTTTCCTGCTAACAACTGGCAACAGAAGCTGGTGCTCAGGAGAAGGCTGTGGGAGGGCTGGTGGTGCAAGGAAGAGCAAGGGTAGGGGTTTCCAGGCACAAACAGCCACCAGAGAAAAACACTGACATTTGTAGGAGAAATGGCTTGCCAACAATGGTTGCCAACAGTGACAGAGGAGCAACGGAAAAATAAGATATATCTGACTTTCTTTTTTCCAAGGAAAGGCTAAGGTGTGACATTTCTGTAGGAGACTGTGATGTTTAAATTCATTGCAGCAGAGGACAGACAGAGCCACAGGGACAAGTCGCAAGACAACAGTCCCTCTGAATAGTCTCGATGACCGCAAGATACTCGCAGAGCTTTATTGACACCTTGATTACAGTTATAACACACTTAACTATGTGACTCATTAAAATTAACATCAGAATTAGTCATTTTAGTTGCTGCTGGTGGGTGCAGTCTTATTTCTATGGTGTATGCTCCTCCTTTTGTTTTTTTTCAGCCATCAGGATGGTTTTGGTTTCAGCTTCCAGTGATACACTGATGACAGATCTATGTGATTTGTTTCTTGACTACTCATAGCCATTTGATCTCTTTGAATTTACTTTGAATGTCAACATTTTGAAATGTCTCTGTGAAAATCTGTCACTATTCTCTTAATTTTGTACTTTATTTCTTTTGCCATCTGAGGTCTGCTTCATGAAGTCAAAGAATTGCCTCTTTTTTGGGATCAGATTACACATTCTATTTACAAAGCTAAACCATTTTCATGGTTTACAAATATTTCACAAACCAAATATACACAGAAAGATAAATGTAAAGAAACCTCTGTAGCATATTTTACTTTCCCCTGGATTTCCCCCTAGCAGAATTCAATGGCAAACACAACAGCATTTTATTCAACTTTTAAAATATACCATGTTAATAATGGGTTTCTAGTTCAATAGCACAGGCCAGATCCATTCCTGCTTTTGCAATTGTCAGCACAATTGGGCTTGTGATTTAATTTTAAACTGGACATCTCATGGACTTAGCAGGCAGTTTTAAAGTAAGACCCTATGTTTTTTGAGTGTCTGGACACTTCTGGTATCTCGATTTTTGAACGGTCTCCTTAAGACTCTTGAATAATTTGGCTTCCAAAGTTTTATGGCAGGAATTTTTGGTCATAAAATTTTAACTGAAATTTGTCATAGATCTAACAAAATTTGATAATCTTTTTTTATGAAGAGGAAGAGTCTTGTCTACTGTCCCATCAAAATTCTTAAAATAAAGGATTCTTTTTTTTTTAAGTGAAAGGAACATGTGGTGATCAGAAATTAAAATAGAGAGTGAGTAGTTTACCACTGGAAACAATATCCTAAAGCAATGAGGTATGGCATTTTTTTAAAGCTGGATAATATATGAGCTAGATGTCAGGAATTAATGACTTTTACCTCCCGCATGCCTATGAAGACACTGTCACAAATCCATTGGAGAAACTGGTGATTCTATAATAAGCACAGGAAATTTTTGCAGGATGAAGCTTTAAATGGCATTTTGGAAACTGTCACCAGCTGATACTCGCCTAGATCTGTTGCAGTAATCCACCCTCAACATTTTGCTCAACACACCACCTACTGCTTAATTTCCATTTTCTGAGAACTCTGATAAACCATAATTCAGTCTTTTTATGCCCTACCACTACACTTGATTGGTCTGTTTGACTGATTGTCGGTTATAATGTGGAAAGTCCCTTGTTATCTAGTAGATGATCTCTGCTTTTAAGAAAGTATGTTCATATGTATTGCTCTATGCTTCTTCATGCCATTTGATACTATTGATCACAGAAGCTTCTCTCTTGCCTCCAGGAAGCTTGAGGGGTAAACAGAAACACCCTTAAATGACTTAGATCCTTCATCTCAAATTAAAACCAAAAGTTTGATTGGGGCAAATGGTTTTCCATGCCAGCAACCATCCCTTGAGAGCCTCTACAAGGGTTATTCCTCTTCTCCCCTTATAAAACATCTATGTGATTCCACTGAAAATCAGTATATATATCACAAAGATTTCCAAAGAAATTTTTTATAAGCACCAACTTTTTCTCACTGATGCAGAATTTTAAATCCTCTCCTTTTCCTTATTATATTTTTTTCTGGTTTTGAGAAAATATGTTTTTGCTATCCATTCGTGCAGCCACCATCTTGAAAAAATACTTCAGCCAAAATCATCTTAAAGGCCCATCTCTGTAATCACCTCTCCTCCTCTGTTATATTCCTCCATTGAACCTCTTCCATGCCACACCAAATTCTTACCTTTTCTCATCATCTTCAGGCTGTCTGGCCTTTTTGTTATGTCTAATGTTGCTATTAGTCTCATACTACCTGTGTCCATCCACCAGTGATGTGAGTAATGACATCCTGCTTGTCTCCTCTTCCCATATCTGTGGTTTTCTCTCCTGCCATGAAATACTCGTTCTGAGCTGGTAAGCTGCAAAGCCACCACCCACCACTTTCTTTTTGCTTTTTGCCTTTTTCTTTTTCCCCCCTGCAATGCCTACAGGAAATCTAATTACGAACTGGATCTATTACTCATAAAGCGAACTTTACCGTCAACTTCAGTGCAGGTTGGACTGGACTGTAAATTTGCTTACTTGTTATCTGCATGAATTTCAAAAATGTCTAATTGATTGAAAGTCAATGGGACTTGGTCTTCTAACTCACCCCAGGGCTTTTGAAAACCCCTTTCCATACAAAGTAATCTTGTGGCCAGAGGTGCTGAGCTCTGCAACTGTCGGTCTTCGTGAAAGCCGGTCCTCCCGTTTGTCAGCAGTTAGATTCTTGCTAATCACCTATTCCATCAGGACAGCTTTGTAAAGTACTGTGAGCATGAACCTGCTTCCCACACAGAGCAAAATTCATACCATGAAAATGGGTGGGTAGAACCCAACACTGCTCTGTTCTTTATCGTAGCAGCTTCCATGTCACCAGCGTGATGTCCCAGCACACACGTGACTCCCGTGAGCCCACCACTGTGCTCTGACCTGTTGTGAGGAAATGGGAGATCACTTGTGCATTTGGCAGAACCATAGATGGGTCTAGAAATAATCACCGCAATCCACCTAAAATCTCTGTTGGGTGTTTTGCTCCTCCTGCTCCCTCACCCATGCAAGGGAACACAGCAGCTGCCTCGCAGTTCTGCAAATAATGTTTCCAGAGCTTTTGCTTCTGTAGGGTAAAAAATGACCCTCTTGCCATACCCCTTGAAAACCGCTTATTTACAAGCACCAAGGTAAAATTTTAAATGTCACTTAAACAAAAAAAATAGGTAGGAGGAACATTAAAGAAACTTCATCTCTACTTCACATCAACACCACTAAATGCATTGTTACAACAGTGACTAAAACTGTCTAATAATATCATCAGTGGCAACTGGTCAGTTAAAATGTTTTTTAATTGTGACTTGAATGTGTTTATCAACCTCTTTTTGTGACATTAAAAAGACAGCAAGAGAAACACATGGAGACATTGTCCTCGAGGGAAAGGATTAATCATCAGTGAGTGAGCAGGCCTAAGCAGATGGTCAGCTAAGCTTTCCTGAAGTCATTTCTTCTATCCACCATTCAGTGTCACTGCCAGAAACGAGAAGAAGTGTTATCTTGACATTGAACATCTTTATAATAAAATCACTAATTGGCCTCTAATACCAAAGGCTTTATAGCTGTAAAATTGCAACAGAGGTAGCTAAGTGGTTGACTGGGTTTTCTTTCAATAAATGCTATTTTAAAAATTCTTCCTTAGCATAGTCAACATTGTATTATCGTTGTGAGACCTCTCTGGATATGATGGTCCATGTCGGTTAGCTCAGTTCCAAACGGAACAACTGGGAGTATTTTTAACAGCAAACCAGATGAACATGTCACTGCCATTGTGCTGTTATTTTTCATGTATATGTAATGCTAATATTTTACAGGAGATGTTCGTTAGGATTTAGTTCTCAGATTTTTCTTGTTTTCTGGCAACCAGAGAGAGTCTGTCATAATAAATTATCACTTATGGTCTTGGAAATATATTTTTTATGAAAGCTGAAAATGTGTCAGCTTTGGACATCCATGAAATTCTCATGGTTTATTAAGGATTTCTTTTTATTTTATCCTTCTCCCTCGAGCCAGCAGCATTTAGAGAAAACGTTTCTTTTCTTATTAGCCATCCACTTTTTTTACAATGATACAACCAAATCTGGTCTGTAAAGAGGTAGTGATTACAACAGTTATGTAAATGTAGCCATTGTTTTAAATATAATTTGAATGTGTGGGTCTTGTTTCCATCACCCGTATTGTCATTTCGTAAATCTTTTCACAAAGTTAAAGGTGACAGCCAGGTTCTGGGTATTCTGGTGATACCGAAGTCAGTCTGGAGTAATCCAGACACTCTGGACTGTATTTTGGTGTGGCTGAGGCTGGGCTCTGGCTTGACAGTCCGTCTCTCAAGAGCACCTATGCAGCGTTCATGACGCTTGACCATGGTGCAACCAGTATGATGCTGCTGTTCTGGTAACTGGGCCTGATCCGAGGTTCATCTAAAGCACTAGAAAGAATCCTGTGGACAGTAACAGCTTTCGAAGAGGGCTTTTGATTCTTTTCCAGTGAAATTTGAAATTTGCAGTGAGGGTTAATGCCTGGAAAATTATATAAATATGTTATGTCATAATATTATATGTCCCAAAATATTGGTAAAGGGTGTTTTTCCCAGAGATTAGAGCATTAGTGAAAAAATAATGATTAACCTTTAAAATCAGATTGGCATTTCTTTTTTCTCCAAATGTAGAATTAATACGCATTTTTTAATCATTAGTGTAATTTTCAGGATGATACTTTTGTTCTTTTGGCTGTTGAACTGTTACGGCTGCTAGTAACCCTTCAAATTGTTTGCTTCATTCAAGCATTCTTTTTTGAATAATTCATTAGGCATTATTATCCAAGCGTGGAACACCTCATTTAGCACTGGTGATCTTTTCCTTATGTGTAGCTGACAGGCAATCAAAGTTTTTATCAGTGCAGAAAATTTGCAATTCAGAAATGTAGTTGCAGCAATTAGTAGCTATCAGGTAGCATAGGAAGGACAGCTTCATAAAAAGAGAGAGCTGAATGAGCTCAACTTATGTTAGCACAAAAGTAATGGATAAAACTAACCAGCTGTTTCTAAATTTACCAAATGGAACATTCCTTTTTCTCAGAGTAGAAGCTTTAATTAACTTTGTGTTATGTGTGGCTTCACAAAAGGAGAAGTGACTAGGTGACAGAATACCCCCCTTTCAGTGCCCTTCACTTAATTTTGTAACTGTATTAAGACGCCCTGTCAAGGTACCTCTCACTTGCTGTCTCACTGCAGGACAAACTTCCAGGCTTTCTCTTTGCTCACCTTAGGTCCACAGTAGAGCAATAAGTTGGTTTTTTGTTGTTTTATGTTTCTTTGTTTGTTTGTTTAATTTTTCAAATGTGCAGCAGATTAGCTCTCTCTCACACATATGCAGCAAATGTTGAGGTTTTAATGCAGAATTTTGGGCAGCTGAGGTGTTGCAGTGAGCGCTATGGGTGAACTCCCAGCGCAGCTGCCTGCAGTGAGTCTCACTCTGAGAATACAGATAAATATTTCTAGGAAAACAAGGTGGGAGAAAAGGCTGTGGAAGCAGGAGGAAAGAGTTAACGTTTCATTTAATATTTTAGCAATTATTCCAGCTCATTTCCATATTGCAGATCTGGCAATGTTTATGATGGATTTGAACTTTCTGCTTTCCAGAATATGACTCAGGTCTTATTGGGCCAAAAAAAAAAGACCATTAGTGGCACTTACGCGCTAGAGTGTTCATTGGAGTCCTAGAGGAGACCTGGGTGTTGGTCTTGCTACTGGGATGATTTACCTGTTTTTTTAAGGTTTTTTTGGGTTTTAACTTCAAAGCCACAACTGTCCTTGGGTTGCTAAGGGGATTCCAAGTCTCCACGTTCTGGTGAGTGTTCTAATTGATTTGTGACTAAATGTCACAGCTCCATTGTCTCCTCCGATCATGTCTTAAAGTACTTCCTAATCTCTTTGTGGAAGAAATTAAAAAATGTAGAGGTTCTTATTTGAAGAAGTTTCCTGGCACTGGATCACCTGCTTTCTACCCCAAATAGAGGAGCTGGTGGGGGAGCTGGGCAGGCAGGAGTGGACACCCCATTCCCTAGGAGCTACTTCCAAGCAAGAGGCTGTGTAGGACATTGGCTGTGGGGCAGTGCAGGAGGTTGGGGGACCAGATCCCCTTCTGAGGTCCATCACCCTCACCAAGTGCTGCAGACAGAGGCTGCAGGTGCGCGAGGGCATTTACGGGCATCAGGTCTCTAGCAATCAGGCAATGGTAAAGCTTGTGGCTCCAGGTCTTCTGTCCTGGCTTGTAGCGTTTCGCAGGTGAAGTTTCAACAAAGCTTTTTTTGCTTTTTAATGCAGGTCCTTCAGTGTCCAAGCGAAAGGAGAACACTCAGAGTGCAGAGCAGCCCAACCGCTTCAAGAACAAGAAGGTATGTGGAGCAGGGCACTACATCAATTACTTATGTGTTATGGTGATGGAGACTGTGAAAACTGGGAGGAAATGCAAGGAATTTGTTGCAGTGCAGTTTAGAAGCTGTATTCAAACAATGCTTTTTAACACCAGTACTGAGCCACACACAGGGATTGTGAACATTATTTTATCCATTGTGTTATCTGCTTCCTTTTAGTGGAATGAAATGATGCCACATTTCACAGCATTCCTTCCCCTGACAGCAGCCACGGGGCTCAGGAAACTGCTGGGAGCAGCATGGGCCATCTCCAGCAAATGCTCCCATCTGGGGAGGCACTCGGGAAGCTGCAGACGAGGCAGGTGTGCAGCTGCCAACCCCCGCTCCCCACGGGGACAACGCTGCGTTCCCAGTAAAAGGAACCTCCTGGCATGTTCTCCCGTCTCGGGGGACTGCCTGGCCTTTCGCTGACAGCGTAATTTCCTAAGGAGTCTCAGAGTCTGACATCTCTGTTCATGACCCTTTTTTCTAAGCAACATTAATATCTGCTGCAGGTCTGGCAGGTGCAATGTCCGCTAATTGTGTCTGCATCACCAGGCCCTATTTGAACACCCCTCTAACATCTGAATTTCTACTTGGGCAATGAACAAACCTCTTTTTCTCCCAGAAAGAGTGTACTGTTCACTCATGAGCTCTTGGCCAACGATTCCCCATCAAGAATAAATATATAGCTAGGAAATTTGCCTAACCCATCATGTGAAAACTCATTGGTACTCCTGATGGAACTGAATAACATTTGCTGGTCTGAATGATGGCTTGTGTCACAGGCACAACTGAAGCACCGTTATAAGATGAACAAGGAGGCGTCTACCTCAAAAAGCCAGAAATAATTGATATCCTCTTGACTGACGTGGCCATTTGAGGTGGTGGAAAGAAGAACAGTGGGAACCTACGGTGACCAGACATCGAGCCAGGCGGAGGGTAAGTCTGGGCTGAGGAACTGCTATGTGGCTGAGCTTCCCATCCCTTGCAAGCCAGTGAAGCATGACTAACCTGGCACTGGTTACTCAGTCCCATTCATTTTTCAGAAGCAAATGAGATTTTAAGAACATGCTTTCTTCATAACAAATAAATAAATGGATAATCTCCTTGTGGTCTCCACCACAACTAGCCACCTAATTAAGTAGAGATATGAAATATAAATAGTATATTAAGATAACGGTTAATCAATGCTAGATTTTGGTCTCAACTGGTTCTCTCTACCAGCAAATGCTGAGAAGATTCTGAAATTCTACATTTTTCTTGATGTCAAGTATATATGTGTATGGATTTTAACATTCTGAGAAGCTAAAGAACGTTTGGGAATGTAAGCAGAGAAATCTCAGACTTAACAATCCTGAGATTTTTTTTACTCCCAGACTTAAAATTCTCATCACTTCTGTTTAAATGAGCCAGTATGGTCATTTGGATTGTGAAATAGCAAGTGCTTCTAAGGCTGGAATGAATCAACCTTCTGTATACCCTGGCTTTACTAGAGAGTGGAATTATATCTCAAGTATAGCTCCTAACGCTTCTTCATTTTTTGTGTTTTGTTTGGTTGGTTAGTTGGGGTTTTTTTGGTTGGTTGGTGGTTTGGGGGCTTTTTGGGGAGTGAGAGGGATTGCTTTTTAAATGGAACCAATATGATATTGTAGCAATATTAAGATTCAATAGCGAACTCAAGAGTGAATGAGAACCTTTATATGTATAGCCACACCAGACTGACTGGGTCTTTTTCTTTTAATCCTGTCTCGTTTGCTACAAAAGTTCTCAGGTTAGACATAAATATTTTATGACATGTCAAAACTTGGCTTGACACTTTTCAGAACTGTATAGAAATGGTTCCAGCTCTAAAATGTCTGCAGCTGAAAGCCTCTGAGATCACACTGGAGCTGAAGGAAATTACTTGTATTGCACCCTATCCTGGTCACTGGATTCTCAGACCACACAAAATATAAAGCTGTGTCCTAGAAAAGCCAGGGTGTTTTAACTGGAAAAGAAGAAGAACCCTGGGATGTGAAAGTAGATAGACCTGTTTTAATACTGAGTTTTTAGAGGATCTTTATCAAGAAGTTGGGTGGAAATGACTGACTTCTTAACACCAAATGCAGGAAGATGGGCCATTCATTCTTGCCAGATCTGCTCAGTGTTACATGAACAATGCAGCTTTGATGATCATCACTAACTGAGATTTCCCCTGCTGTGCTAATATTAATATGTACTACCTAAATCAAGTCATAAGCTTTTGACCTTGAAAGGTAGTGAGAAAACCTGCAGAAAGAGGTGCCTTTTTGAGATTTCTAGTGCCCTCCGGCATTTTTTGGAAATATTTTTAGAAGGAAAACTTTTCAAGCAAATAAAGTTAGAACTTCTCTGAAATGTCAACCTTATTTCAGGTTCACACAGTGTGTTGAGTCAAGTAATTTGTTATGTTTAAGCTCTGGTGCCTATACAGCTTTTTGGATGGTGAGAGTGGCACAGTCTCACATGTTTAGTACCGCTGGTCCAGATGCTATGGAAAAGGGCAAAAGGACTTTGAAGTCTGTCGCAGGGTATATAGTTTGAAATCTATATCACTGAAGTATGAAGGCCCCACTGCAAGGTGACAGTAGTAAGTGCTGATAGATGGCATCACATTGCTTTTGTTTTCTGAAACTCTCCCCTTTGTTTCCTGCTTCATTGGTGGAGGAAGTGGCTGAGCACAAGCGCTAGTCAACACATCTCTCTTTATTATTGTTATTATTTTGGCAGAGGTTGGTCTGTGTTCACTCCCATCTGGGTGTGGAGATGCCAGCCTGATGATTTGTTCTCTGAAACTGAACCAAACCCTCTGATAAACCGTAAAGTTATGGGGAAGGATTTCCTTGGCCAGTCAAAGGTTTTTGAGAAGCTTAACTCAGATGAATCTGTTGGCTAAGAAGGGCAAAGTTCCATGCTGAATTTCTCTCCTAAACTTTTCTGATGATTAGGAAGAGACACTGGTCGCTGAGGTCATCATTGAGCAAGAAGAAGAGGAGAACAAAATCCCCAAATGATTGTTCCCCCAAAACTGCTGTGTAACCATTCCCACGCCCAAGACATACCTTTCCATCTGGTCTCACGGGGTTTTTTTAAGGGCGGTTTCTTTCTTCTCTAATTATTTTTTCACAAATCAAATCAAGTCATTACACAGTCAGAGAGCATTAATCACCTTACGTAACCTCACAGTAGTGAAAAGTAAAGGTAACACACAAAAATATAATCAGTAATAAAAAAGTAAGGGATGGTGGAGTGTTATGTGTATGCAATGCAGAAAAATTGCTCTGGATGTGTCACCACTTTCTCAGGTGTATCACAGAAGTATAAGGGAAGTCATCTCACCTTGATGTTGTCTGAAGCACCTGAGATGTAATCCATATAAAGTTCAGCAGAAAAACCATCTATGTATTGCTGGGAGTTAATTACTTTGTAGATATAGGTTTGAGTGGTAACTGAAGCACAAAAGACTAGAAAATATCCAAAAAAAAAATAGGCAGCTAAGCACATACTTCATGCCTGCATGAAGCCAACATGGCTTTCCTGCCAACATGACTTTTACTGTGAATGCACTGGAACATAAGAACAACTGCAAGGTCTCAGAGGAAGGCACATCTCAGCATCCTGTCTCCAACAGTGGCCACAGCAAGTCTGTAGGGTAGTGTACAAACAGAACATGCATCCATGATATTTCCATACGATATTGCTCTCTTAGTCTCAAACTGATTTTGATTCAAGAACTTACCAGAGTCTAACACAGTTTGTCTAAGCGCCCTCAGTAGATCTTTCAAGTGCTTGTCCAGTCTCACCTTTCCAAATCCACATTATCTGCTGGCAAGGAGATGCATAGACTGAGGTGCAGATTACAAGATTCTGCCTTTTGCTTTCTTTTGGAAACAAAATAGTTACAGTTCTGGAGAGCTTCTGTGGTCAGCTGTCTGGAGAATATCTTTGATAATTTCTGAATTAAGAAACTCCTGTGAACAGTTTTGATGGAATGCCTAACTTTTAAGTGGTGGGGAATATTGCAAAAATCACACAAGGTTTCTTCTTCTCATTTCATTTCAGTATTGACATATCACCAAGTAGACATCTTTAGGTTTCACCCTTGTCATGAATGAGAAATGTCAATGGATTCCAGTTGTGTTAGTAGCTCACTAAATATTAGTAACATTATTATAAAACACTCAGATTACCATCTGGTCTAGAGTTATGTGTTTTAAATGATGTCCACTCCCTTCTGGAATTGCCTGTCATTTGAATACACAGAAACCACATTTTTGCATGTATACAAAAGCACTGTTTGGCTTATATCATCTGAATTCCCTTTTCTTCCCGTGTAGCATAACAGTAAGTTATGTGCTGTCTCTGTAGTGAGACACCCATCACAAAGTTCAGATTTGGAGCTGAGCCTCAACCATTCCTTGGTTGTTATGGTCCGTGTTTTTGTGTAGGTCCTTTCCCAAAGATAGACAGGATTTCAACAGGCCCCTCTTAGCATCATTAAGGATGCATAACTCAGTAACCTGTGACTCCCAAGCACTTTAGACCAATGAACCACTCTCAGCCGTTGATATGTCTTGCAAACTCCCCATCTTCATATAAAGCCTGGAACATGAGGTGACAGGGCAGAGACAGAAGAGGTTTCATTCAAAGCCCCTGTCATACAAAACTGGCAGGTTTGTATATGTTGATGTTTAATATATTCCTAGAGGATGTGAGGACTACTTGTTAGGACCTAAAGGATGACAAGGGATGAGTCAATCACAGTTTGGAAACTACAGCAATGTAAAAAAAAAAAGTGGTTTTAGGAATCAGCTTTGCTTTCCAGCACTGGTGAGTGCCTGGTCAGGGCTCTGGCAGGCAATATACAGCCAGAGTTCATCAGTGAGTGTGATGAAGATAGTTCTGTTCAACAGGAGACAGGAGCACGTGGCTCCTGAAACCAAATTATCTGAAAATATGCTTTGTGCATTGCTAATAAGAGAAGGAAATAGTGCTGCTAGACATTGTTTTCAGCTCTCTATCTGAAAGTCTGTTAGGAGGTACAGACAAATGTGTTGGTGCTGATGATGGGAAATTAGATTATCGAGTTTGTGGTCTATGAAAAAGGAATAAGGTCCAGCAGCTAAAAAATACATAAATAAAACATTTTAGGTGCTGCTACAAATGTATCTAGCCCTGTATCTATTTTTATATCTTTAAAAAGCACTGTAGATCTTTCATACATGGTTATGTTTAACTGTCTTGCTTCCTATTCGAAGAGCATCGCACAATGATTAAGGAGTATGATCATGACTCTTCTTGAGACAAGAGTGTCTTGTCACTTAGCAGCCTAATTATTGACTTTTGAGATTGTGTCAGAATATTCCCACCTATTCAAATTAATACTGGACTATAAAACTTTCTGCCATAGCTGTGTATTTGTGACATTTGTCTCTGAAGTGCTATCAGAAGCTCTTCCCTTGCTGTTATTCAGTGCCTTGATTGGAGCAGAACAAATACTCGGGCAAGTGTCAAGCTTTACTGTTTCTTTGCTCTTTTTGGACTTACTGTGAAATAGTTCCTAATGCTAAAGAGGGACTGCAACATGCTAAACCACATGCAGTTAGGAACAGTACAAGGTGTTGTCAGCTATGGGAAAGACAGAAAGCCTATTTTCAAACCTGGTGAATGGGTTAATGCTGCTGCCAGGAAAAGATTTGCCCTTTTACAGATCTGAAGGGAGGTAATGTTGACAGTATGGAGTAGAGGCCCAGCAAGATTTTAAATTTTTGTCTGACTTTTATTCCAGGGAAAGAAAGGACATTGACAACAACAGCTGCCTGTAGCACAGCTTCTCCTCCTTTTGTTTACACTTGACTTCTAATATGGATTCTAGGCATGGTTCAGCAAACAGAGGGAAGATCTTTACAGACATGGACTGGCACAGTATTAGAAAAAATGATGCAGAAAACTGCCAATCCTGGAATAACATAATGGGTTTTCTTTATCCGATGCATCTAAAATATGAACCTAAATAAATATGCATAAGCCTTAATTTGTAAGAGTTTTATGGGGCTCTTGCTTTAGCTGCAGAGTCATTTGGTGGGAAGGCAGACCTGGTGTCACAGGGCTCACTGGACTAACTCAGAGAAGGTCCCAACTGAAGTCTTCGCTCAAAGGTAAAAAGATAAAAACACTACATTGCATTATCTGGTGATTCATTTTGTTGTTATTTGAGTACATGGCAAATAGAGAATGATTTTGTGATCCAGAAATGGCACTGACAGCTGCAGTACTTCATCCCTTCTTCATAAGTGCTCTCTTTCCAAATCTGGGACAACATTTTCAAGATTGAGGAACAGATTTTTAGAGACAACAGTAAACCTTGGGAGCTCTTCTAGCCTATCCTCATGCCCCAGTAAAAGAGCAACTCTTTCTAAACCGTATCTATTAGACTAAAATATGTGTGTATACAAAAGCTATTTACCTTAAGTAGGCGGCTACAAGGAGTCAAGGGTTGGCTGCATATTAAGTTGAAAGTACACATCAGTACAGGCACAGAAGAGAGAAAAACTTCTGAGAGAGATAGAAACTTAATCAGTGTGGGAGTAACAGATTTTTTTTCATATGGTTCTGAGAGCTGGTGGTTATCATGTTTTAGCATGTGATTAGAACAGCTTACGTTTGGATATTGTTGAAATCTAATGGACAGTGGATAATCTTCAGCAATTTAAGTGTGAATTAAAATGATGAATGTCTCCTTTTATTGAAATGGTAGCACTGTGTTTCATGTTACTGGTAGAAATAATTTATAGAGCTGATGAGAGCAGTACTGTATTGACAGCAACATTAGAAAGAAGCCTGTAAATTATGGATGGCAGCACAGACCTTCATAAAGCACCATTTTTCCTTTTGCAGCTTCAAATCCCCAGAAACTTGTACCTATAGTGCCCATACCTCCTCCTGTTTAGTAACTGAAGACTGCTCTTCTCCATTTAAACAAACAAACAAACCCCAATTTAAACCGGCAAGGTTAGCCCAAACATTTTTCAGTACCACATACACGAGTCCTCTGATGGTTCAGGAAATCTCAAATCTACTCATTTTGTTGATTCTGGGACTAGTGAAGAAACAGTAGAGGAGGGACTGATAGAGACTACAGTGCGCTGGTGATGTGCGCAGAGATGAGAACCTAGCTACCATTTCTACACTGAAGTTTTAATAATGCTTTAATTTTCTCTTATGGTTATCAGAAATGGAGATTCATCCCTTGCGATCTCTGTGTTAATTGTGCTGTTTATGATAATAACTTTCTTGATTATTTTGGATGATTTGAGTTCTGAGACTTTCCTCATATATGTGTGAGTGCATCTGCATGTTTTAAGATATGAAAATTGCTCTGGTGTATTCCTGTTAAATTGCATGGCAATAACTATAACAATATCCCACATAAATTATTATTGTGGAGACTTACCTACTTGTCCTTGCCTCAGCTAATTATATTTCACCCCCATTCACTTTTTTCATGCCGTCACTTCAAATGTATATTTTTTGGTTCTCTAACTCTGCAGTAGCTCTAGTACATTCCCTGACAGCGGAGTGGGTTATAGTTACAGTGGGGAGACTTGCTGGACTAAGTGAACCGAAATGAAAGATATTTTAGTCTCTTGACATACAGTCCTCAAGTAACTGTACGGAAAGCACTAGTGTTTTTAATGAATAAATATTGCTGACCCATAATTCAAATGCCCAAAGCTGGGCACATCTAGGCACGGACTCGGTGCAGATGCAGCCCAGCACGGGTCAGACAACACACCTCCTTGTTTTCCAGGGCTGGACCACTGGTGTGAAGCCCCACGTGAGGCCCAGGCTCTTTGGACCATGCATGGTGAAGAACAGGCTGCCCAAAAGGGCAAGCTCTATAACATTGCCCCTCTTGAGGTCTTGGCATTAACAAGCTGGAACCATCAAGAGTCGGCTTGTGCTCCAACTTCTGCTCGTCCTCTTCACCTCAGCTGTCCAGACCTGCACTTCTAAAATGCAGACCCTTGATATGAGAGCAGAAAGTGACTGACATCAGTTCAAGTCCCTCCTCAGTCCAGAAAGATCCAAACTGTTATCCCCAGGAGGGCAACCAAACCCAGGTAACACTCAAACTATGGCCAGCCTTTCAGCTAAATTTCTGTTTATTTTTTAAATAAATTTACCCTTGAAAAGAACATTCTTCTAGCAAACATCTGTCTCCAGGTTTTGCTTGGGGTGGGTGGACGTCTTCAGAGAGCAGCCTTGCTTTGTAGAGCAGCTTTTTGTTGAAAGGGCAGATCTGACTGTATGTCTTCTGAGGCTCCAGAGGAGCTGAGGACGTGTTATCCCCCATCCCCGTGCCTTCTGGTCTGTGTTGTCCCAGAGGAGCAGCGCTGTTATTCAGAGACCTCTTTATTCGAAAAATATGTTTTCAATTAGGGTTTTTAACACTCGAGAAACCGCCCTAATACCAATGTGACATAAGTTACATAGCAAGCTGTTAGCAATGTAGGAAATATATGTACCTTCACCATGAAAACCTCAGTTCACACTTAGATTTCTGCCATTTAGGCTTTTCCTTTTCTGAAGCATTTATAGATCTCTAATATACCCCATTTCACCTTGCATATCCTTCTCACAAAAATATTGATAAAAATTTAAAACTCCTTAATAGGAGGAAGATTTTTTTGTTAAAACACTTCTCAGCTTGATAAATAATGAGGTATTTTGGTTGGATTTAAAATGACCGTTTCCAAAAATTTTACCAGTTATCCTGGTGACATTGTTACTGTATTAACCTTTCCATTCTCTCTCTGGCTTCTTATACTGTCAGATATTATCAGAGTAGCTAAGCATCTCACGCATAAAATCAATAGCAAAAGTAAAATCTCTACAGGGGTTCATAGTCTCTGGCAATGCTCCCTTTTCACTGGTAAAAATTTTGCTTGAGTCAGGGCTTTTTGTTTGATTTTGAAGAGTGAAGGGGGAAAATGTTTAAGAACAAACGTGATACTTGAATCCTGTGAGCTGCACCTGTGACAAGATGACTTCTTAGAGGTCCTGGTGGCCCCTCCTGAAGACAGCTGCCCCAGGGTCACCTCGTGCCTGGTGAGGTGAGCATCCACATGCCCATACCCGTTGTCTGAGGTGACATGGGTCAAGGTAAGAACACAGCCGACCACAGGCTCTGCTTTTGCACAGGTGGTGTCAGGGTCTGCAACTGGGCTGGGTGGCCTTTGCACCACATGGTTCCCAGTGGTCCCAGGGATGCTGTAGCCAAGAGGGTCAGCCTAACCCCTTGTTTGAACTATTGACTTCACCTGGTTTCCACACCTTCCCCTGAAACTTTAGATTTCAGTTGAATAGGACACTTCTATTTGTTTTTAAACCACTCTCTTGATGTCTTGATTAGCTTCCTCCACACATTTTTGCCATGTTTCTCTCTTCAGGAGTCTCTTTTTCAGGATAAGTAGATGCTATTTAGTTTCTCCTCGTATGGAAGCTCTTCCATGTTTTGGATCATTCTCATTTCTCTTGTCTAAAACCTATCGTTATCCCCTTTTTTTACATCAAGAGACCAGGAGTGCAATGAATTACCTCAGATATGGATGCACCAAGGGTTTAAGCAATGACACAATGGTGTTTTCTGTTATCTTTTTTTCATCCCTCTGTGCACAGTGATACTGATGAAACCCCCCTTAATAATGTCACCAACGTCATTGTGGAGTTTTCTTTTGTATTGTCATTTGTGTTGCATTTTAGAAAGGAATAAGTATTTTTAGTCACATGTGAAGCATAAAAGCAGGTGCTGCATTTTTCAGTTTCACAATTTAACCCAAATGGCTTTCTGTGTCATTAGCTTCATGCAGTCCTGCTGAAAAGAACTATAAACTACAATCTAGGCTAGTTTTTTTCCACATAATATTTCCAGCAGCAGCATATGTGCTTGTCGTGTAGTTGGGGCTGATCCAAGCTGTAGAAGTGCATTGGATGGGGTCGTGCCCACAGTTACCCTGCAGTGCTGTGCTCACAAGAAGAGCACCCCAGTGGGGAAAATGTGATAGAAAATGTCTCCTGGAGGTCCCCTGCTCCTCACAGCATGTACCCAGTGCTTTGGCCTGGCCTCATCCTGACTCCAAGAGGAGTTTGCAATCTGTGGTAGGTCTCAGAGTGGTGGCTAATTGCTGCCAGTGGTCCCCATGTCATTGGCAGACATCTGTGGGGAGGGCCCTGGCTGTACAAGGACACCCCAATGTCATTGCATGGACTGTCTCACATTTAGTCAATCCAGCATTGGTGGGCAAGCCCTCACGTTCACTGGGCCCGGGCTAAATTAGTTTGGTGCCAGAGTAATTTAGTTCCCACCCCCGCACCATGATGAATTTTCCTCTGAGAGGCCCATGCAGAGCTCACGCTCAGGTTGTTTGTGGTGACGGTTTCTACGAAGATGTGAGCTGACACAAGCACCCGTTTCACGTGCAGTTGCTCTTAACTGCAGTCCTCCTTCATGCCGCCCATCCTTGTGCCAGCCCACGTAAAGTAAGCTGCACTGTAGATGCAATTTCCAGTAGTGACATTGATATGGGTTAACTCAAATTTTGGGAATCCGAGCTAAAAGAGAATTGATTCTTCAGAAACTGCAGGCTATCCACCCCTGGAAAACAAGCATTAGCATTGGCTGTATTGCCTTACAGCAATGTCATGGCTGCCCTTAGCTGTGCTGAGGGCAGCTGCCCCTCCGGTGAGGGACGCAGATACTGGTATTTGCTCTTTATTCGCTAGTCCTGAAGCAAGCATATTTCATCCAGATCAGAAAATCTGAAATATCAGTTTGTACTGCTGATTGTCAGCTTTTGCTTCTGCAGTAAGTGCATTAATAACAGCGAAGTATTTCCGTGGTTCATCAGGATGCTTTCCAAGCAGTCACCTTTGACTGATCAGCAAGAACAGACCGTATTCACACGCACTACTCTCTCAACCATGTCATTGCTGCTGTAAGTCAGAGGAGCTGTTGTCCCTACAGTCCACAAAATTCATATGCTACCACAGCCCATTTCCCAGCTTATTCCATGCTGCAGGACCAGTAGCCTAATCTGTGTTATGTTCCAGGAAGAGTGAGAGCAAGACTGAAATGTTATGAGTTGTTTGTTGCCTTTGCCATCGCCATGGTGAAATGACTTGGTGAAACCCCCAGATGAGTGCAGGAATTGGACCATACTTTGTCTTAGAGAAGAACACTAAAAATATCGCAGGGGAATAAGAAAAAAGGAGAACAAGCAGTGAGAAGATTTGTCCTTAGAACTATAAAATAGGGCAAGGATGAATCTCAGACTGAAAAGAAACCCCACCACCTCCAGGCCCCAAAGACCTCCCTTGGTGGCCTCCAACAGATTCTGTATGTGGCATCAGCGCAGCAGCCCAAAGAACTCCATGTCCTCTCCTCCCCTCTCCCTCGGGGCTCAGTGCAGGGGAGATGGCATCTCCCTATGCAGACCAGATGCACCTCCCTTTTCCACTGGTGGGATGTCCAGATGCTCCCCCCACCTTCAGCCACTGTCGGCTATGGGGGGATGTGCCACTTTCAGGGAGCCAGGTTGGTACAGAATGATTGAGGACACCCAGCCCTACTGGAACACCATTGCCACCATGAAGTCAAATCCAGTTGTCAGCCAGTCACAAGCAGTGTTCCCCAGGGCTCAGTATTGTGGCCAGTTCTATTTAATATCTGTATCAATGATCTGGATGAGCGAGTTGAGTGCACCCTCAGTAAATTTGCAGATGACACCAAGTTGGGTGGGAAAGTTGAACTGCTGGAGGGTAGGATGGCTCTGCAGAGGGATCTGGACTGACTGGATTGATGGGCTGAGGCCAGCTGTATGAGGTTCAACAAGGCCATGTATGGGGTACTGCACCTGGATCATAACAACCCCAGACAGCACTACAGGCTGGTGAAGGGTCTGGAGCATGAATCTTATAAGGAACAGCTGAGGGAACTGGGGCTGTTTAGCCTGGAGAAAAGGAGGCTGGAAGGAGACCTTATTGATGTCTACAGCTACATGAAAGGAGGTTGTAGCATGGAGGGTATTGGTCTCTTCTCCCAAGTACCACGTGATAGAACAAGAGGAAATGGCCTCAAGTTGCACCAGGAGAGGTTTAGATTGGATATCAGGAAAAATTTATTCCCAGAAAGGGTTGTCAGGCATTGGAACAGGCTGCCCAGGGAAGTGGCTGAGTCACCATCCCTAGAGGTGTTTAAAAAACACATAGATTAGGTTCTTAGGGGCATGGTTTAGAAATGGACTTGGGAGCATTGAATTAACAGTTGGACTTGGTGATCTTAAAGGTCTTTTACAACCAAAACAATACTATGATTTCATCTAGGGGAGAACAGGCACAGGATGAGGAGAGGGCTGGAGCCCAGACACACGAGGACAAGTGGAGGGCAGTGCCTGTGCCCAAGGGACAGCAGAAGTGCACAGGGGATCAATCCCGAGCAAAGGGGTCCTTCATCCCCCAACTAGGTAAAAGGAAGAAATTTTGTATGATGAGGGTGGTCAAACACTGGTCCAGGTTGCCCAGAGAGGTGATAGATGCCCCATTCCCAGAAACATTCAGTGTCAGGTTGGGTGGGACTCTGAGCAACCTGATCTAGTTGAAGATATCCCTATTCACTGCATGGGGGTTGGACTAGATGACTTTAGAGGTCCCTTCCAACCCAAACTATTCTATGATTCTGTGGCTGATTTCCTTGCTTTGCCATTAACTTCCACCAGAAAAGCATAGCGTATTCTATTAATAATGCTACGAGGTTTGAACTTGGGATCATTTAAAATAGCAGTGTTCATTCACCATTATTTTGTTGAAGCAAAGTAAAAAGACAAGTCTTAATTTGTGAAATGGGCCATCTGTTCCTATACAAACTGCATAATAGAATGCACAACTATTTCAATTAATATAGTAAGCCATCTTTAAGCAATGTGCATGGTTTTGTATATGTTTTTGACTACAGAAGATGTCATCATCTTTTGCTCTAATTGTTCTTGATTTTACCTCCTTATCTTTTTATTTAAAGAAAAGGAATGACAACTTGTCTCATTGGGAGCAAAGTTTGCTCATAGATGGATCAGGAATAATTAGGCCAAATGGTACTGCAAACTCCAGCAGACAGGATATCTCCATTACAGAGAGTTATGTTGTCATTTCTTTGACCATCCTCCCATCAATCCATCCATCAACAAATTAAAGTTGGCTAAAGAGCCACTTATCTTGAGTGCTTTTTACCCTGATCACTGTCAATCTAAGTAAATAAACGTTTTCCCTAGACGGAGTTTACATATTTAACCATGTTTCAGGAGACACTCCCCTTGCTACTTCTACACCCAGCAAATCGCACGTGCTCTTGCTGTTTCCTGATTCACCTCACCCACACATTGCACCTTCATTAAATGAGCCCTGGTCCCCCTGCCTCTGTTTGATTTGTCTTTAAAGACAGGATGACAAGGATAAGGTTGCATTAAAACTCACAGACTAAAAAATGTCTCTTATTCACTCAGGTTGGAAAAAAACTGTTGTCCCATGCAGGATGCACATCAATAATGGACCAAGTATGTGAAAGAAATAAAAAATGAAAAGCAGAGCTTTATCAGCAAGCTTGCTTTTAGGAATATGGTGATGCTACTGCATCTGACTTTCAGCATTTAAACCATCATACCATCAGTGACTTTAGGGCTTCATCATGAACATAAGCAATGATATGAGCAGCATTATGTTTTATATCTAATAAATATGTATGTGCCAGTGAATACACTGTTAAAGATATTACTTTCTCCCTATTATTTATTTTTCACTTAATTGATACATAGAGTGGATCGCACTCTGCCTACTGCCTATCAGGCAGACGCAAAGGAATAGCGGTCTTAGTTATTAGGATTAATGTATGCCTAGTGCTTTTCAAAAGACATTCACACACACACACACATGTAGAAGGGGTGACACTCCCCTCCTACCGAAGTCAATAGGCTACGTACCATTGCTGTCAGTAATGACGGGGGCTGTTCCCAAAGCTAACTGTAACTGGATTAGAATGACTGAGGACAAACGTACTGCTGTGGGCAAAGCTGGAGAGTTGTTAGGGAAGCAGGAGAGGAACAACAAGCTGATGTTTCCTGTTGATCATTAAGGATAACTTGCCTTTTCCTTTCAAATACCTTGCAAACATGACAGCTTGTTGGTACTGGCCAGGGACCGACACTTTCAGTTTTTGTGTTGCTGCTGCATGGTCAGGACTGGAGCCCCAAGAGCATTTGGGCACTTTGCAGCCCCGGTGTCCAGCTGTGCTGTGCAAGGCACAGTTCCATGCACAGTGCCAAGGTCCCCCATGCAGCCCTGGTGATCTGGGCACAGCCATGCCTGCTGGCCTGAGAACTCCCAAAAATCCTGCCTGCTGCTTCATGCCCCTTCACCTGATGTGGGTAGAGATGTGTTCTTATAGCCACAAAACAAACATGTCTCAGTTGCTAGATTTTTCTGCAATGAAGGCAGAACATGAGAAAATCTTTTGTAGTGGCAACAAGTCAGTTGGATAATGCCGTACTGATTTGAGTGGAAAATGGTGTTCTAAGAAAGATAAGGGTGCCTTCTCAAAAAAGTTAGTCACAAACAGTAGTACAGCACTGACACTGTCTGATCCCCACTTGAAGCCAAAGCAGACCCCAAGTAGCATCTCTTCTCTTTTACCTGCAATGTAGTTGACGTTAAACATCTCACTGCTCACAGGCTTTTCTCTTTGATGTAGTTAAAGCAGAAGCAAAGGAAGGTTTGTCTTTCCTACAGGGCTCTTCCCAAGTGCAGATACATCTCCTGAGACTACAACTCTGAAACGACCATTCCAGATTTTGGTGCATACCTGTTCCCTTGCTTTCTCAACCTGCCCCATGCGTGCTCAATCTGTACGGAGAGGCTTCACAGAGACTCACTGGAGAGGCTGTGCGCCCTGTGACAATTTGTCAAAGGTGAGCAAGGATACAGCTGTTCTGTAGAAGTCATCATGGACAGTCTTATGGAAGAGGACAACTCAGCGAGAGCACCTTCCCCATGGACTGCAATAGAGCAGACAGTGTAAGTAAGTAGCATAACCTTTCCTTATGCCCATCTCTCCTCCTATTGCCTGGTCTTCTCAGGAGCTCAAGGCAGGAGATTACTGTAACAAGATGAAAAAAGGTGCAACTTTTCTGCCCTTTTAGTAGACACAATAAGCAAGAGATGCTTTCCTTTCCCTGCCAAAATAACTCACTTCTTCTGCCTGGACAAACAAAGGGGACTAGATAAGTGATTTATACTCCTAATATTTTGATCAAACCCCACCACAAATTTCATCCCTCAAACACAATGATAAAACTGCTGTAAATCTATTCCTGCTAAGTTCAGCAGTTGAATTGCAAGGTGCCCTGCCACCCCAACAGCATCCACACCCTGCCCAATGACCCCGCGGGCAGGAGGCAACGTGTCCCTGCCCCATGAGGCTGTGTGTGCAATATATCTGTCCATAAGCACAGGGGAGAGAGAGTTAAATATGCAGGAGCAAAGAGGTTGTTTACAGATTGGGAGTGCAGGCAGAGCTCAAGAAGGAGGTGCATTTTGCTCACCCCCTCTCCAACATTTGTGGGGACAGTGGCAAATGTCCCCACTGCAGCTTGCTGTCCTGGGGCTAGTCCCTGGCACTTGCTGCTCTCATCCTGGAGAAGAGCCTGCACCTCACTTTGCCCAGAGGAAAATGCTTCCCATCTCGAGGATCTTGGCAAGATACCTGAGGTGCCTCATCACATCCCATGCGTTTCAGTAATGACAAGATGCCGCCTGATGCTTGGCTCACGCTGCCCGCCTGCTCATTAAATCTCAGCCACCTCTTCCACACTGATATTCCGACCAAGCTCTTCAAATGCAAGCGTGGATGGCATCTTGCTTGTTGCTAAAGAGGCCCTCAGCAGAAGTCAAAGGTGGGTAAGATGGCTGAACTGATGTTGCAGGAGTGGCCTCCATCTTTTAGCGCTTGATTTCCTCATCTTAACTCTGCATAAACACTACTTCTTTGCATTTATTTATACTAAAGTTTAAGTGCCTGTGCAAATTATAGCACAGACAGCCAGAACAGAAATGAGGCATTTAAATGGTAAATAAACACTGCCTGTGCCTGGTGGTGCTTTTATAAATAATATCCCCTTTTAAGCCTTATTCTCTGCCATACAGTCATGTCACTTTTCAGAACATCTGAACCCACAAACATCATACATCAATCTCTTTATATGCTTATTTAAAGAGCATATCAAACTATTTCTGTGAGCAGAAGGACTAAATTATCCATGAATTCCAGATAACCAACCTTAATCCAGAAAACATCAACAGTTTTCTATAACAGTCCCAAACATGGCAGCTATAGTGCTTGGAGTACCTCTCTTAGGAGTGGCCGAGCCACGCATTGCTGGGAGCATACTCACCACCGAGCATGTTCTGGTTTTGTATTCCGGATATTAGATACTGTGCTCCACACATTTCTCTGCCATTGCAGTTGTGTGGTGCCTTTTCTGCCTTGTCTGTGCTGTGTTTTTCCTCTAAGGGTGAGAATTTTCAGTGAAGACATCCCCTAGCCCTGGAGAAACTCTTGGCAAGCAGGTGCTCAGAGAGGTGCTGCTGGAGCAGAGGCACGTCAAGCAGACTGTGGGGCAGGGGGCTCTTGGAGCAATATGATTTCTCTGTCCCCCAAGGAAAGGGGGGAGATTAAAGTGCTCATCTTCATTATTTCTGCCTGCAACTTGCAGAAACCAGCCGTGGTTGGAGGCTCCCACCCTCACCACTCCATTTATTAGCACGGTACACCCTGGTTGTAAATTTGGTCCTGTAGCAAATCCTGGTTGGCTTTTACTGCTGTCCACTAGAACACAAAGTAATAGAAAACCTTTCACCTTGCTTTTCTCCTTTAACTCCTGAGCTTCTTTGTATGAGCTCTGGATTTAGAGCCATGTTCCTGATGGTTTTTATTGCAATGTTTACCATATAGATCTATAAACCTCTAGCAAATTCTGCTTGGTAAGCTTGTAATGACTACTGCCCACAACTATCTAACAGGGAGACATGAAGGTTTGCACCGGAAACATTTTAGTAGAGGATACAAGTGATTCATGTACACATTCTCAGCTATTGAGCTGGGTACCATTTCAAATAACAAACCTCTATGGATAAATTCAGACTGATACGGAAGCACTGGCCTTAGAGAAATCTGTTTCTCAGTTCCATGTTTTGGGCACAGATAAAACCATCATACAATCTATAGAGTTACATTTGCTCTGAAGTATATGCAGAACCTTCTCTGTAGTTAACAGGGAAGGGTGTGTGTTTATAGTATGTGTGCAAGTGGGAAGGAAAAAACAGGCAACATTTTTAACTACTGTCCAGAGGGATAACAAGTCATGTAGCACAATCATTTCCAGCCTTCGCTTTCGAGGAGTGAAACTGGAAACAGACTGCAGTGTTCGATCTTTCCTGAGCTTCCAAACTGCACAGCTTATTGAGGACCATCCCTAATTTGCTTTGATTTCCTGCCCACCCCATACTCTGGTAAAAATATGTGACTTAAATTCACAGTGACAAGATGATGCAGATGTTTTACTAATATGAACTAAGTAGCCAGGAAAAAGTTCATCCAAATCACTCATAAAGTTGATGAGAGACTAGGGAGCTTTGTTAGTTTCCAACCAGCCGGTCCCCATGGTGGAGGCAGCCTTGGAGGTGGGGAGGTCAGTGCTGTGGCACAACAGTTGCTGACTTCAATGCAGACCCAACCTTCCATGGCACGTCTCACACCGACAATCACTCCTCTTGGCAGCCCAGGCTCAGATGAGAATGGACAGAGAGGCAGAAGCACCCATTGAGAGATGTTTCCAAGCAGTCCCCAGATGTGTTTACGAGTTGCTGTGGGGAAGATGATGTTGCTGTCAGGCCCATGGTACCTGTCCCATGGCTGCGTAGCAGATGTCATAGTCCAAACTTGTCAATTTGACAAAAATTTGCCTTCTCTAAAATTTTAACAGACATGGCAAATGCAAACTGCAAATTCTTTTCAGCATGGCAGTATTAGGTATTTTTTGGTCTCGTAATCAGAATATGGCGGTGTGATTTATTGTAGGTGCAGTTTTGCCATCATACTCTAAGATGCAAAACTGAGAAAAAAATTGAATACTGTGCGAAAAAGACTGAGGCAAAACACATGAGCGTTATACAGTATCCTCCTAATGTGGTCTCTCAGAGTGGATAATAATATAAACATTCATCCATTAGAAAAAAACTACCCTTTACTGCCCCCCATTAAATACATTGGCAGTCCTATTAAAATACAAGTCAGATTTGTGTTTAATGATCTTGAAAGGAAAGTAATTGCTTGAGTATTACCATTCAAATGTTCTTACAGCAGCATATAATATTTACAGTCTAAGCGTCACTTCTGAGAGCTACGTGGCACTGGAGATTGCCCACCCTCTTCAGAGAGAGAGCCTCTGTGGCTGAGAACCAGGGTACAAACACAACATGCTCTCTGAGCGCTGTGAAGCCTGTGAGAAACAGACAAGCAATAGGCTCCGTCAGTTCTCAGTTTTAATAAGCTCTTGAAAGAAAAAAAGTCTTTCAAAAACCCTCCAACCCTGCAAAGGCAGAGCTTGAACAGTACAAATCCTTGTTCAGGTGAGGACTTTTGGTGTTACATGAGTCAAGCTCCTTGCTTTGCAAGCATCAGGTACCAGCATCAAGCACAAAGTCATAGTGAGAACTGTCATATTTTGCTCTACATTTTTAACCCTGACTGTGTCTTAGTGAAAACATCAGAGATGTTTGTATTCAACTACTATATGTGTTTTTGTGGGAATATCCTCAAATCAAAGCTCATTTTGACTAAGGAAGAGGGGAATGTGAAAATAAAGAGGAAACAAAAATTTATTTATTATGTTTATTTGTACAAGTCTATCAAGTGTAAACACGGAGAGTATTTAATAAAGCATGTAGAAAGAGTGCCACAAAGAATATCAGAACAATTCCAGTGGGAGAAAGTGAGTTCCCAGCCCTTTTTTCCTTTTCTCATCTGTCTTGCCTGTCAAGGTCTTGGGCCCTCAGGCTTCAAGAGTGATGTCGAACTCCTGGGCTTGTTGTCAGTGCTGCGCTGCCACCTCACCGGGGGGTGTAAAACTGCTTGGCCAGGTCTGGCCCTTGCTCTGTTCTTGTACAGGGTGTCGCACGGGGAGGCCACAGTCACTGCTAAGACTCTTGTGCCCACCTATAAGCAAGATTAATTAAAAAAATACTAACAAATTCAAAATGTCTAAGGCATTGCATTTTGTTGGACATGCTGGTTCTGAGAGTGACAATCCTGCCAGAGTGAATTAGCTTTTATAGCTCAGATGCCACTGTCAGATGCCATCCCAAGCAGGGAGGACAGCAAGGATGTGATCTGAACAGAGGCAGACGAGATGCAGTCAAGCACCAATGCATACTAATCGAACTCGTACCATGGGCCAGATATTAATGGAAGGTTCTATAATCACTTTATTATTTGCAATGGTTAATGTTTCTGTAAGGGAACAGATTATATAGTTCACCTTATTTATATGCACTTAACTGACAAATTATTCCCTCTATCAGGAGATGTTATTCCTTGCAGAGCGTGGTTTTGGTATCTATCTCAGCCAGTTGTGAAGTGGTGGTTCAAACAGCCCAGACATGGTGATCTTGATTCCCTTTTACACTGAGACTGTCTTAGTTCACTCTCCTGATTCAAAATACCTGTAAAGCAAGTACAAAGGTAGTTCCAGTTCCTGCTAAATCCCTGAGCAAGGCTAGGAGCCTTAGTGCAAGAATGAAATTTGAAATCTCTGCAAGTCCTGTGAAGTGAGCCTCTTCGTGAGCAAACACAGAGAAAGAGGAAGAGGAAGAGAGAGAACCAGGAAAACTGAAAACATTTGCAGTTTATGCAAACCATAATAGCAAAGAAGAGCAAAAGGACCCTTCAAGTAACCAGGGGCATGCACCCATCTTTGAAGGCCTGAGCATCACTGCATATGTGTGTATAAATCAAGACTTCATGCTTGCCCATGGCAGCCTAACTGTGTGCCATGCAGAAATGGCTTTGCAAGTCAATGTACTGACCTAAGAACTGCAAATCAACAACCAAGTCTGCCCCACTTCCCTCTGCATATTAGTACATTTTTCGATCAGGATGCTCGAAAAGCCCAAAATAGTGGTAGCGTTTTACCTGATCTTCTTCAATCTTCCACCAGAGAACTGAAAAGTTTGACTATGCTGAGATACCTGGGATGCAGCTGAGCTCTTCATTATAGTTTTCTGATGCCCTTATTAGTGTGCTTTAAATTTCAAGCTGGAACAGATCAAGTACAATCAACAAACCCAGAAAAAAAATGCACCTATGCAATTTTAACATGACTTGCCTCCACTTCAGGCCAACTAAATAGTACATCTGGATGACACAACACGTTTCTCTTGAGAACCTGAACAAAGCTCTTGTGTTCTTGTTGCAGTTGGGACTGGGTGTTATTCAGGCTTGATGACCAACTGGTGGTGCTAATGCTTCATTGGATGGGAGGTGAAGGAGGGTTCATTACCTCTCACTCAATATGTACATGCATTACACCAACCCTCTGAAAATTACAAAGTAGCTTTCACCAGCCTTGCAATTAAAGGATCCAGCTTGAGTTTAAAAAGACACTTGCAGGAAACAGTTACACACATGTATTCCAAAATCTAATATGGCAGCACTTTAGTCATAAGAGCTTCAAGGAACAGCTACTTGACCAGGATACTTGATGTTCAGTTCTTAGTCCTTACAATTAAGGGTTTGTGTGGTTTTGTTTTTGTTTTTTGTATCTGTAATATAACATTTATCACCTGGGAGAGGTTTTATATATTAACTTGTCTGCTGAGGGCTATGAAGTAGTAAAGCACCAAGTGAGAAAAGCCCAGGTTTGAGGGGTAATTAGCCACAGTCAGAGAAAACCAGCCTGGTAGATAAAGAACAGTCTGAGCCTTGGTGGGTGGGCAAAGCTCCAGACCCAAATGTCACTCCATGTTCCAGGCAGCACAGTCATTGACTGCAACAGAAACAGACTCCAAGAACTGCAGGAGTGTAGGGAAAAAAACAAACCAAACCAAACCAACAGACAAAAATCCTGAACACCTGTTACTTTCATTTATACAAGTAAGTGATACTCCTTTTAAAAAAGCCAAGGTGCCATCATTCATATTCAGTGGAGGTTCTTTACTCTCATGAGGCTTTGTATTTGGTGACATTTTGCAGCTCTGTCCCCTAGGCATTGCACTGAAAGTCACCTGTAACAACCAGGTCAGTGACAAGTTGTGCAAGGGATTGTCCTGTTGCCCAGAGAGGAGATGGAAGGAACTGAGACATTTTCTTTTGCAGCATGCAGACTGTGAGAGGAAAACCCCTTTTCACACCAGCTGTGACCTGTGAGGACACTTTCTTGGAGAGGCTGAACATGAGCTTCTCAGAGTAACAGCGAGCAGTGGAAGAGGGGACCCCTGGCGTGATACGGTGACAGATGGTTTGTGAAATTTCAGGTGATGACAGTCCTCATCCTAGCATCATGCTTGCCATTGATTCATTCCCTGAAATCACCTTCCTCTGAGAGCTGTTAAATCTTGGGAGGAGTGAGGTACCCCTGGGTCTGCTGGGAGTGGGTGGGCTGCCTGCACCACACTCCAATCCCACCCACAGCATCTGGTGTGGTGAGTCTCGGGAAGCTATTCACACCTGGCATTTCTAGTGAAATAGCTAGAAATTACTGTGCCCAGTAAGGAGCTAGCCTTTTGCCACATTTTCTCCAGTGATCACAGTTTTAATACTATGAAACAACCTGTTGGGATAGTTTGGCCATTAAGGTCAAATTTTCCCTTAGATGGGCACTGCTTCATCTTCCTGTAGTGGTAAAATGATGACCATTTTTTGGAGCTCAAAGAAGTGCCAGTGCACGCTGTGAAGCCTCGTCTTATAAAATACAGGTATATAAATTATTAGTTTCCTCTTGATTAAGGTAGATGCAGATACTGTGCAGGTTCCTGTAGGGTCAAGCTCACAAAGGTCTCCTCTTCCCTACAGGACAAGGCAGTGCAGCTGCTGGGAGATGCTGTCTTGCAAGCAAAGGCAACTGAAGCAAAGAGGAGGGAAATGAACTTAATCTGCTGACATTCGCTGGCCAAGGTATCAAATCAAGCTGTCCATGGCAAAACGTGCAATTCTCTCCTTCCTTCTGAAGGGTCCTCATGACATGCAGTGATCATTGGTCCCTGGTTTTCTGTTTTTTCCTCTATTCCAAACAACGTGGTTTTTTTACTCCAATTGATTTTCTAAATTTTGGTGTTTTTTATGGACAGAGCCACTTCTTTCCTCTCCCTGTGCCTGCTTCTCCCCTAGGAAGCAGCCATGACAATGGCTCTCTGCTTGGGATAATCATCCAACAAGGCGCAAGTTCCATTGTTTGCTTTCCTTTCTGGCTCATATTGCTTGTTTCCCACACTCAGGCGTGTTAATATTCCAACTCTGATTGTTGTTTATCTTTTGTTGGAGAACATTTTCCTTCTGTCTCATTTGTAAAAAAAAGTGAAATTGGTGCCAGAGTTTTAACAAAATAAAGGCTTCTTCTCTATTTTTGTTGCATCCACATTGAAGCTCATCTACTTTGGATTGCAGGATGTGCAAGAGGCACCCCAAGAGGCACACAGATGCTGGGTGCGCAAGTCAGATAACTGCATGTACAAATATCCAGTTAAATGTGTGTCTGGTGGTCTGCATTCCTAAATACACGATCGCTATATAACATCATGTCAAACTGGGGCCGCATCTCAGTGGTGCTGCAACGTGAGTTTCATGGCCTCTGTGCCGCAGCACGGGGCAGACGGGGTGCGCTGGTGAATGTGGCCTCCATTTCTGCATGCAAGTCCTTGCTTTCTGACATTTGCAAATTTGTCCCTTAATCTCTGTGGTGCAGGATTTGCTGTCAAGAAACATTGTCTGGGATGAGCTGTTGGGATTCAGATTATCAACCAAACATTAATTATTCTTCTGACTAAACCCTCTACAGCTAGGCTAGATAATACAAATGTAAAGAAATAAATTACTATGAATCATGTTCTGTACTTGAAATCTGGAATGAATCATGCTGTAGGAATAAAACCATATACCATAAGCATACGTGTGTCAAGACATAACATAGCCAGATCCTCAGCTGGGGCTGGGCTGTGTGATGCCACTGGCATCAAAAGAAACTTTCCCCATTTTAAGACCTCAACCTGCTTTGTTTATTATGAGCACCCAGAGAGCGATTCCAGATAACTACAAGATCTGTCAGGTTGTGCTGAGGAAAGCTGAAGCCAGAATAACATGTAAGATCTGTTAATCTTTTGCAGGGTAAAATTATTTTGTTTAAATTGTACTTATGCAAGAAACTGCTCAGACGTACAGATGTGGCACAGGCCCTTGGAGAAGCTGTAACGAGTGTCTACCACTCACCAGGTAAAGTATCAGTTCAAAAAAACCTCAGAGCTTTCTGAATAAACAGCAAGCACACCTATCTGCTGTGGTTACTAAGCAAAAGGACCCAGGTCTTAAATTCATGTAAGTTGGGGTGGCTCAACCGAGTTCGATACAGCTTTATATTTATATCCCTATGTTCTACATGTGGTAGAAATGTCATTGTGCTTAATTTCATCATGGTGTTTTCCCTGTATTCAACTGGGCTATAGGTTAAATATTTAGTTTTCAGTATACACAACTAAATCCTTTTAAACTCAAGCCAGGGGTTCAAAATATCACAACCGAGTCATAAAGAGCTAAAGAGAAGAATAAAAATCAGATAGTTAAAAAATGATGTAAGGTAGAGTCTTAATTTTTTATTATTAAATTCACAGCACATTAAATATTAACTGTTCATAAACTTTGTTTTGTGCAATGATAAATTAATAATATCTACATAGACATGCTCTTTTACAACAGGGAAGCTAAGAAACATAGTACCAGAGGACCTTGTGTTGACAACTGAAGCTATTAGAATAGACTCTTTAATCTTCAATCATAAAAAGTAGATAATGTTATTTCTTATTACTATTAAATGTAGAGTGCCTTACTAGGAAACGTATATGTCATTACTAAAAATAACTATCAGAGAATGTTATGAGCGAGGAAGAAAAATATGTTAGCAAATTATATATTAAGTTCAGTTAAATGTTCTCTGCTAATTTCCACCATATAAGAATAGATTTTCAACTCATTCTTCTATTAGCCTGTAACAGGTTGCATAAGGTTGATGTCTGAGCACAGAAAGTCATAGTTTAACATGGTATATTGTACTTTTGACAATAGTTACCAATTGCAAATGCCCCAAAATGCAGACTGGTGTGTATGCTTTCTGCATCACTGAAAAACCTCTGCCGACCTTGCTTGGGGAAGGGATGATGAACCTTGTTTTTTACTTCTTGTCTGTGAACTGTGAACAATGCTTCCCTGATTAAAACTAGGGGATTTTAGTAACTTTTGTCCAGGATTTAGCAACACCATTCATTCAAATGTTTCCTGTGGTTCATAAATATATTGAGGAAGGAGTATCTTCCAGGACAGTCTTCTCAAAGACTAATACCTTGTCTGCAGACCAGGCCATGGAGATATATTTCAGAATTAAATGTAGCCTAAATGAAGGAATTATGGGGTTTTTAAGTATTTATACAAGATCTAGCCAGCAGACCCATCCGCTGGTTTCTGGTATAGCTACGAGTACATGGAGAGGTCTTTGAAGACAGGAACCTGCAGGAGCCCCTTCACCAGGACAGTTGTGCAGCTGGTAAAGAGCAGTTTCAAGCACCTCAAATCCACAGTGAACCCTCTTTGAGCAAGGGGTAGGACAAAACATTGATTTGCATGAACACACACTGATTTTTGAGTCCTGATACTTTAAATATTTTTTTTTCCAAACTAGAGTCAAAGAAGACTCATTTATGATGTCTATGAGCTATTTTGAATGGACAAACCAAAACGTTACCTTTTGACACATTTTTGCCTTCAAAATGTGTGTAGTGCCTCCTGTGTTTGCTTTCAGTGTCCCAGCCCCTGACCCTGCATTTTGCCTGGCTGGGGACAGCGCTGGCCCCTCTGCAGTGACAATGCAGGGACAGGCACTCAGCCACCTCCACCCCAGGAGCACGCCAGGGGTCTTGTGCAACTCCTGCCCCAGGTTTTTTTCTCTCGTGATCCTGAATCAGAAGCTTGGGTTAGGATGGGCTGGGAGCAACACGTGCTCTCGTTGTCTGTTTTTAACAGGCGTATGGTCTGCCCTAGCCAGCTGATGGGAACTAGGACATGCAGAGTGGTGCATCCTCCTCATTCAGCTGCTGCCATGGTCTCAGAGCCAGCTGGAGCGTTAAGGAGCCGAGCAGCTCCCTGCCAGCCCGGCTCCCAGAGCCAGCTTTAGGCGCAGGCGAAATGGGCAGTTGCCTGGAGAGGCAGGCTGGTGGAGGCAGCGAAACTGCAGCCGGGAGAGGACAAGCTATGCCCTGGGGTGCAGCAGCAGCTGCTACTCCCTGACAGGCTTCCCCGGACCCCTGCTCCCTGCAGCACAGCCCCTTCCCATCTTTCTCCCCAGTGACAGGGGCTCTGGCTGCTTGCCTGCAGCCCTGCCCTTGCTCTGTCTTGCTCAGGGCCAGCCTTGCCACTAGGACTCCCGTTTCGTGCTCTCCCTTGCAGCTACAGCAGGGACTGTCAGTGGCCCATGGTCACCCCTCTTTGGTGCCAGGCTTCCACCTCCTGGATTCTGCCTCCCAAAAAGCATTCCCAGACCTGTGCATCGAACCCAGGGGACACCCACCTGCGCTGCATTAGATGCAAAGCCTAAAAGCAGAGGCAGAGCAAAGACAGTGGGGAAGGAGGCTAGGCTCTGCTGCCTATTTCAAGAAGTTCTTTCAGAGTCTCGGCATTTGCTCTTGCACAGTGAGGGTGTTCACCGGTGAGAGCTCATCCCCACCCGCATAGCCAGGCCAGGCTCTGTGGGTGCTGCTTTGGGAAGGTGAACGTGAGGTGGTTGGCACATCCCATCATCGTGCTCAGCCCCTTCAAGCCCCACGCTGCTTCGCAGATATCTTCTGCCGAAAGACACCTGCAGAACACTGCCACATATCAATCCCTCTCTTATGTGCTTCATAACCTGCTTTTGGTAACAGAAATGGAGAATGGCAAGGGGCTGGTGCCTGCTCTGTGTGTCAGCCAGGAGACACTGCTTTTTTTGTTATCTTAAAGAATAGGGAGAAAACACCCCTGAGCAAGCACATCAGTGTTCCAGCCTTCCAGCTGGGCATCACGGACATATCCAAATTGCAACCAGGGCTGCCAAAGCACTGCAGGCACACCCTGGTCAAGGGCAGCCTGGTGTCAGCTGCCCAGTGACCTGGGAGCACAACCCTTAAACTGGATGAGCCTGACCGTGTGGGTGCCCATGCAGATGGGCTGGATGTAGGCTACAGATAAGCAGTGTTGTTGGAAAGTGCCTTCATAAAATACAGTGATTTTGGGGAACACCTAGAGAAAGCATAAAAAAAAAAGGTCTCAAGCTGATAGGCATTAGTGACAGAGAAGGCAAATGAGTTATCCAAGCAGCTAATGGGGTTTAAATGGGATAACCCCAGGCTGACAGTAGTAGATACCATCAGTGAGACACCTGGTCAGGAATACCTGTACTGCACAGCACGAGCATTATTGGCTCAGCATGAACTAGAAGAGGCACGATGCAGGCTAGCAGGATTAGTGGAGACCTCCACCTGGCTGAGTTTAGGGTAAGCTCCTCAGCATTTAGTCCCAGGGTAGTTTAAATAGTTTTCTGCTTAAGGGATTGGTTCTGAAAATCCCTTGCTTAAGCACTTAACTACAGGTTGGCTTGTTGGCACAGACCAGCCTCATTCACTTTGTGCGTTCCCAAAGGCAATGGCTTTGCAGAGGGCTGGGAGCGCTCTGATGTGGGCTACCTGCAGAAGCCAGCTCCATGTCACTCCTTTTGGGCTGCTTCAAGATCTGTGCCGGTAGCCATCCAGCGAGCTGGAGTCCCACTGCACTGGGCAGCACAGACACCACCGGGGCGCAACCGCACCAAAACAACCAGCGAGGGGCTGTGCTGCTGCGGGGCAGGTGGCTGCACCTCACCGCTGTCTCCCAGAAGGGCTACTGCCAAATTATACCTTCTCAACGCTTCATCAAGCAGCTCTGTGGCTTTTTTCCCCCCATTTATTTTTGGGTTTTGAACTAGTCCGGCTTTCTGTGATGCACTTCCAATATATGGCATTGCTTTGTCTTTATTTTCATTATAAACCTATTCTAGCTGGACCCTTCCAAAGGAGCTAAACTGTATAGGCGATAAGCTTTTTGTCTGTATACTTGAGAGTCATTTGGTCAAGTAAAGCTGCTGTATGTAAACGTCACATTCACTGCATAACAATTGGAGTGAAGTTTTTATGCACGGGGCTTTTTATTTTCCAATCAGCAGCCCTGAGTTGGGACTTTCAGGGTAAACTGGTAGCTCTGGGCAGCTTTGAAGCATCACAAGTGGAGGGTTTTGTCTCTAGAAGATTTACTAGCAGCAATCTTTTCTTCAACCGTTTTATTAGCCTCCTTTTACATATGTATAGCGGTGAGGGGAAAAAACCTGTTGTTGGTGAAGTACAGAGCCTATTTCCCCTGTGGTATTCACACAAAAAAAATTGTGTGAAAAATTGTTGTTCAGGGCCTCCCCAAATCCTGAAATTTAGCTTAACCCCATGAGGTTTTCAAACACTTCAAGCCTTCTCTAACCCCACCCCCATCCCTCTTTTAAAGGTTGAAGCTGGGGTAACAAATTCAGTGATGAGAATGGATGCCCTGCCCTTGGCTTCAGCTGGCGCTGCCAGGGTAAATCTGGGCCCCCTGGCCAAACTGCTAAAAAGTTTTCACCCGCTTAACACGGGTTTTATAATTTTAACTTGCAAGTTCTTGTTGAATTGAGCCCCGTTGCGTGGACAAATTGGACAAGAAAAGTTTAAATGTTACCACTTTGGCTTCTCCTCAAGTGGTGCTGAGCACAGATGTTTGCGGGGGCCATCATGTCCCTATAAGAATGGGGGCTTTGTGTGCATAACCTTACAAAGGGCAGAATAGCCCTGCTTTGCTGCCAGCCACAGGATCATCCTATCTTTATGTGTTGATTTATTAGGCCAGGGATGAATGAAACCGTAATTAATATTACTGAAGCATTAGAGTCTATTTAATTTAAATGCCACTGAATATTTCACTTTCAGTTGGGAGTGACAATGTGTTCGGGACTGTTGGTGAAAGCCTCAGCCATCTGTTACCCCTACTAAGAAGGAAAGACAAGAGAGACACAGGGAGACAGAGAGCATTGAGCTTTGTGGCTTTTCCAAGCCTCCAGGATCATCATTCAACTCAAGGGCAGCCAAGAAACATTCCTGCGCATTGGACCCCTTGTGTATAGGGGAAAGACCTGAAAGGGTATAGGGGCAACGCATCTCCCCAAAGGATGGAGAGAGGGGGAGATGGAGGCAGAAAGATAGAGATTTACAGTACGTACATATGCACATACATATATAGAAGTGTGTGTGCATTGAAATCAAGTGCCAAGGCAGTAGAAGGATTGTAGAGAAGGAAAGGGGCCAACTCACAGATGGTCTAAAAATATTTGTAAAAGGTGGGAGGAGGTAAAAGTCAAGGCAAGGTTTGAATGTTGATTTTAATTAGCCTAAGCACTAAGTTTCCAGTCCAGCTCCACCGCAGCGAACATCCAGGCTTTGATTTGACGGGCATCGTGATGTTGGGAGCACAAGACATTCCTTACGAACTGCTGCTGCAACATTGGCTCCACCAAGCTAAAACAAAAAAACAGGGAAAAAAAGAAAGGACAGTGGCATAGGCAGCAGCTTTAATCCCTGAGAAATGCTGTGCAGCATCACCTTTGCTCCTGTGGTGACAGGGGGGACGTGGTGGGTCCCTGGGCAGAGCAAGGGGCTGGATGCTGGGGCAGGTGGAGCGTGCTGGTGCCGGGACCAAGCACTGGAAATGGTGGGGCGGGCGGCTGCACAAGGCCACGAGTGGGAGGCTCCGTCCTCCGTGGAATGGTAATTAGCACAGTGGGTTTTCTTATAATTGGGATCATTTGTTCTCCCAGTTTTTCTCCTGCGAACTGATTTCATGCCAGAGGGAAGCTGTGTGACTCACACCTTGCCATGCCAATTAGCTGATAAACATCAAATGTAAACAAAGATGGCCTAATTAAGACTAGTCGCCCAACCTCTACATGCATCTTGTCAAAATCCCACCAGCTTTTTTCATCCAGATTTATTTTCTTGTTTGCTGGGACTAAATTAGCAGCTTTGCACAGGAACCACTTATCTTTGAGAGGAGCTTAGAGCAGGTAATGAGGAAAATTGGGAACCAGGCGCAGGAGCGATGTCACCCCCTCCATCTCGGTAAGGACAGACGGGGCAAGTGCCACCACCAAGCCCCACACCAGGGCTGGGGGCAGGGATTGTTTCCTCCACTGGGTAATGCTGGGGACTGGTGTCTGACCCAGCAGCTGCATCCTGGGGTATTCACTCAATTTGTCTTCCCAAGTGCTACTGTCTGTACGTGAAATCTGTAATGTGTATGTCTCCTGCCGCTCTCACCTGCTGTGAAAATTCATCAATCAGAGCCCATCACTTACCGTGGGCCCATCCCCTCCGGCTCACAGCCCGGGGAGTTATTTGCACTTTGGAGAGGAGGTGTACGACAGCGACACATCTGAGCAGCAGCATTTCACACCCACTTCGCACTGGAGCAAAGGATCACACAGGTGAGCTGTGGCAGAGAAACAAGCCCATGGAGAAAATGTTATTCCAGGAGGTATCCTAATGAAGTCTGTAGGATTGCTTCATGGCAGAAATAAAAAAAAAAAAAGAAACTACAAACATGAAGGGATCTCCGTGGGTCATCTGGACCATTTCTCTGCCCGTAGACAAGATCCTCTGGGTCCCTACAGCTCCCATGGCTCACCACAGCTGCCTGTCCTGGCATCTTGTTGGCTTCAGTGTCAGGGCAGACTTGCTTTGGGTTTGAACCGAATCTCTTTGCTGCACACTAAGCCCATTTGCTCCTGTCCTACCCAGAATGAAAACAGAGAGCAAGTCCTTCCCCTCAATTTTGTGACCACCTTTAATGTACTTGAAGGTTGTAACGATCTCTTCCCTCCAGCAACTTCTCTTTTAAGCTTAGCAACCCTAGTTCATTCATCTGTTCCTCATAAGCTGTATTTTCCAAGTCTTTCAACATTTTCTCTGCTCACTTCTGAAGTGTCTCCAAGCATCTCTGTTGCTCCACAGGTGCAGTGTCCAAATGGGAGCATGGCATCCATCTGGCTGTGCTTTTCCCCATCCCTGGATGCAGCACCCTCGTTCCTCCTGCATTGCACCTTGCTTCATCCAGCCCAGCATGATCCTCCTGAATGCCATCCCACCTGCTCACGTACCACTGGTCCTCTTTGCTTTGGGTCACCTGAGACTATAAGTAGGTAACATCAGTTCCACAATCCAGGGCAGGCATGACAGTTTAGCACTGGCTGGTTGCAAGGATGACCATCCTCAAGCCCACCTCACTGTCAGTCCAAAGTGGCACTGGATCAGCTACTAGTGTCTTGCTGTTGCTGTGGTTTGTCAGCATCTTTTACATTAGCTTCATCCAAACCATATTGCCCAACCTCACTCAAGAAAGCATCATGTGAAGTGCTGCCTTCCTAAAGTGAGAGAAAACTAGAGGCAGGGATACATCCACCGCATCTGTCTGTATGACAGGACTCCCTCTGTTATAGAAAATAACTGGAGTGGTTTAACACAGTTTGTTCTTGACAAATCCCCATCGGTAGCTACTGCTCTGGGTGTTTACAAACAGTTGTATGATTATTTACTCCATCACTTTCATGGAGTTGAAATTGGGTTACTTTGTCTAAAACTCACAGGTGCCTCTTTTCCCAGTGTAAAGGTCCTCTACAAGCGCTCGGTGAAAACTGCTAATGGCTCTGAGCATGCTTTGGGCTCTTCGTTAACCATCTCAGGCAGCTGGGGAATAACCTCTCACACCATGTCGATGACAGCGACAAGACGCTGCTGATGCTTCCCTGCTTCCCACAAAAGATGAGAAGTTACCTGTTTTGATTTAGTCTGATTGAACTGGCGTCTTGTTCATCCACACCTAAGAAAGTCACGTACTTCTTCGAGAGGGGGCAGCGATTAGTTATGTCTCATGCTCACCAGCGGGTACCCATCTTTCTTACCACCGGTTGCACAGTTTATGTCAGCATCTCTCTCAGTGATGAGGTTTGTTGAAAGAAAAGCAGGAAAGGCCGACACAACACAATTGCAAAGGGTGACCAGTCACAGCTGGTGTCAGTGGTGTTTCCTTCCCAATCCCCTGCTTGGAGATGTTCCAGGAATGAGCATGGATTCTCGCCACTTGTTTGACCGGGTTTGGGAATTGGGACTAGATGTATCAGGTCTTTATAAAGAGGGACAACACAAAAGATTAAATTTAACTCTGACATCATTTATTTAAAGAACCTTAAAGCCAAAACCCAGATTTTTGAAAGTTCTTGTCTGGCTTGCAAATTGTCCTCCCAAATGTTGAGTGCTGGGCACTGCTTTCCAGCAGAGGCAGGAAGGACGTGTTGGTACCTGGCTGGAGGAGTCAGCGAAGCAGCTTCACACCAAACTGCTGCTGCCCTAATTGGTGCAAATGTACAAAAAACAAGTGCAGAAATATGTTTTGCACTACAGGTGTGGGTGTACCCACAGCTCACATCAGTGTAGGGGTACTTACAGCACAGAAACGAAGGTACGGAGCTACCTCAGCTGTTTTAACAGATAAATCACCTAGTACGGAGTAAGAGAACAATTTCATGGCTATTCAATAGTCTGGCAGGGTTCTGGGGAAGACAGTTCACAATAACACATGAAGCAGACCCTTGATGGTGGTGCCAGCAGGAAGTTTTTATATTCTGTGAACTTATTATTGTTTAAAACATTCTGAAAAGAGTTTACCAGCTAATCAGCAAAGTAACATATTATAATTATGCCAGATGACAAAGCATTTCGCATGTATGAGTTTCTCTGCTGGCAGGGCTCAAAACAACGTGTAGCCTCGTAACTTTTTAAATTCCAGTCAGATCCCACACGCTCTCCCCACCGGCCTCCAGCTGACTCATCCTTTTCAGAATATTTCTTTTCATTACTGTGTCTGTAGGCTGCACATCCCGGAGCCAGAGCCAGATCAAGCTGGTACTAGCCAGTGCGGTGAACCTGCGTTTCTCTATGGTGGTCTCATCAGTTTCTGCTGAATTTCAGCTTTCACTAAAAAGGAAAACAAAACATAAAAAAAAAAGCCACAAGCCCTCTAGGAACCAGGAGCAAGCTTGTGACTGTGGCCCCATGGAGGACTGCTTCACCAACACCATAGGGAAAGAGAAACTTTGGGAAAGTGTGATTGAACCTCAGAGGGGACCTGACTGAACCACAGAGGGGACCTGCAGCAGGTCCTGATGGCAGTGATGGCAGTGTCACCTCTCCATCCCCACCCGCATGGCTGGGGCACATGACTGGGGATGCTGGAGGGGAGATGAGTTGCTCATATTTACAAATCAGGCTGCTGCAACCTGCTGCAAAACCCCATGCTGGTGTCCCTGTCCTGGGGTCCCACGGCAGGAGCAGCCCCTGGGACACATCGGTGCCCACCGCAGTGAAGCTGTGGTCCCTGCACCTGCCTGGCACAGCCGCTCTGCACCAACGCCCTATCTCCGCATGAGAACCAAAGGGAAATCAATGCTCATCAGCCAGAAAAGCACCATGTAAGTAGAAATGGAAGATTTCCAGTTCCTAAAGAGCCACCAGTGAGCATTTTCAAAGTGGCATTAAAGAACACTTTGAAGTACAGCCCGTGAGTTAAAAAAATGTGTTTGGGGGCTAAATCCATATCTTGTTCCAAAGATAAAAACTAAGCTTCATTTTACTAAATATAGACATGTAAGGCATGGTAAAATTCATCAAAACTCTCAATCATATCTCCTGAAGAGATATGTTGTGACAGGAGACCAGCAATCCCATGAAAATAAGGGCTCGATATTCCAGTACTTACACGCACGAGTTCCCTCCGTGGCGTAAGCAAAGCCACTGGATCAAACACTTGGAGGATTACACCCTTCAGACAGGCAGCTCACACCAGGTCACTTGGCAGGATCCTTCCCACTGGGCAGCAGGTCCCAGCACCTCTTCCATGCTGATGGTGAGTCTCCAGAGCTCAGCTTTTCCACCGTCAGAGATCAAGTAGAAAAGTAACATTAAAAAAAAAAAAAAAGGCCTTATTGATTCAGTTGTATTAAATGATCCCCTTTGCAGCACAGTTTACACTAAGCCTCCAAATCTGACATCTCTTTGAAAGCCCTCTTAATATATCCAATTATAGATTTTCAGCAACTTTGTGGAATGTCGGCTTTCCCGGCGACTGACCCCGGAAAACACCATTGAAATCAGGAGGGATTTTGCTATTGAGCTCAGTGGGGGAGGATCAGGTCCTACATAATTTTATTGTCAGCAATGATGACCTCTCTTCACAAATGAAGAATACCCATCCTGAACCATGGCCTTCGGAACGTAAACCATTTATTTTTATAGCTGGATCCTTCCCCAAGTGAGATATTTTGTGCATGGTTAACTTATCCCAGGGCTTTAAATGCTTGCCAAGTGGCTTTAATAGCAGGATGTTGTTTAAAAAGATTGGGAAGGATTGTGGGCAGTAATAGAGATAATTGCCAAGGAGAGATAAATGAATCTTCAATCTCAAACCAACTTGGCTTTATCATTGGGTCAGGAGGGAAGATCCAGAAAAATCCCCCATCTAAGACTAAATGTGTAATGATAGTTTGGGATTTAGGGAAGTTGGCAGCTGTCGAGATCTTTTGATAAAAACATTTTTTGAGGCTTAATACAAGTTTGCAATTCCATATAAAGGCATGAAAGCCCCTTTTCACTCCAGGGATTTGGCATCACAAAATAAAAAACCTAGAGGTGAATTTCTGGGAGAGGAGCAGACAACAAGTGACATCCTGAACTGAGAGTTTTTCAGGATGCACCAGCATAGGGAAACCACGTGTGGAGGTGCTGAGCCCAGACCCAAGCAGGTAAGGGGTGTTTTGCAGGACACGGGGCACCTCAGATGTCCCTTGGCCACCCTTTGGTCCCCAGAGGGGCTGGAGACAGTGGTGCATGCCTACCCCAAAGTTTTCCTTTCTTCTTTGCAAATAGCAGAGAGTGCATTTCCAGAACATATTCAAGCGTATTTATTTATTTATTCATTCAGTAGGGAGGGAAGGAGGTCGAAAGCCAACCATTTTAATGAGAAATTATCTTACCTTATCATGCAGAATAAGGTACTGCATGACACGGCGCTTTTTCAGGTCAACCTTTTCAAAAATGAGTTGCCAAATAAAGACTGCTGAAAAGGAAAAAACAGAGACTGACTTCAGACAGGTCTCCCCTGCCCAGGTTTGGAGGGGTTGAGTGGAGTTTCAGCTTTTTTCCCTCTAAGAAATCCTCTTTTCCCTTGCCTGCTGTCAGACAGCGCCCAGCAGCACCCCAGGCAGCAGGACCCTCGCTGTTGTTTGTGGTCCAGGCCACCCAGGGTGACTTCTGCCAACACTCACGGGGCTTTTAAAAGAGTGGGAAAAGGCATTTTAGAGAGAGATGACATATTTCATCCAAGGTATTACCCAGCTTGGGGGGAGGAGGGTACAGACTTCTGGGATATAATCAGTGAACGTGGAGCACTCATGGGGCTTTCATTAGAGTGGAAAAGACATTTTAACTTCTTTTTCAGCAAAAATCTCTTCCAGCTCAGGGTGGGGCTTTTCCCAGTTACATTCTACCACGCTACTTTTGTCCTTTCTAGACTCCGTATTCTCAGCCATGGGAAACAGCATGGAGGAAACCCAGAAGCACTGCACGGGGAGAGGCCTGACAGAATGATTTCTCTCTGTATCATCTGAAAAGGAAACTCTGACCCATTTTTTTTCCAAAAGCAGTATTAAAATAGACAGAACAACGTGATGTAAGCAATACAATACAGGCCACCTTTAGATTAAACATTTGCTATTCCAAACCTCCCAGCTACTTCCCATGTTCGCAAATTCCCCAGAAAGGCTGACAAAAGCCATGAAGAAGGTGTGTGGTTTGGCATGATAAAGCCTTTTCCATACACAGGGTGCAGGAGGAGTGTTATTCTTGCGAGGTTTACAAAAGCAAACAAGAGGTTGAAAGCAAGCTATGAAATAAAACTGGGGCAAAACCATCACAAAACATGAAAAAAAGAAGAATTCCCTGCCAGTGAGCACAGCTTGGTGTTATGCAGAAGGAAATACTTCTCACTGGCATGGGAACTGCAGCCCATTCCCAGCTCGAGGGTCTGCATTTTCGGATGGGCTTAGCCCCTCTCTGGAGAAGGGGCACAGCCGATGGGCCATTGACTAAAATCCCCGCTGCCTCGGGCTCCTGTTCACAGCCCGCTTGCCTTTAATATTGACATGCTCACACTTGGCGGTATTATTCGGAGCTTTGGGTCTGATGATCATATTTATATGGCTGACACCCAGCCCTACTTGCCTATTCCTGCGGATTCCCGTGAAGTGCTGTCATGGCTTATTACCTGTCTATCTGCACTTCAAGCCTGGGTGACTTTTAATTTTTTGAAGCTTAATGCTGGGAAAACAGAATCGCTTCAGACTGGTTCAGTTCACCTCCCTGAAATAAGGATTTATGGTATATAATACTGTATTACACACAGCTCGGGAGCTGGTTTCACTGTTAGACTCTTTAAAATGGCCTTATTTTATCTGAAATAAAGCATCTCAGCAAGAGGAGAGAAGGGAAAATATCTTCATCAGATTTTGGAAGCTTCTGCGGCTTTTGTTGCACGTTGCTTGTCAGGCTGAGGAGCCCTTGTTCATGCCATGGTCTAATCCAGAGTTGTGTATCGTAGCTCCGTGATAATTGGAAACTCTTCTCACTCCGGCATTTTCAGCTGTTGTAAAAGTCTGCAGCTAATGTCATAACAAGAATTAAACTGTCTCATCATATTACACCCGTCTTAGCTGACTTCGTTGGCTATTAAGGTGACAGCGCATTGATTTAAAATTTGTGTTAATTGTTTACCTCTTCTTGCAGAGGCTTTATTGGGGTTTTTGTAGCAACCTGCAGGCTTTCCATAGCTGTGGATTATCTTTGTGTTTAGCTTTATATGGACTTACAAAAAAATATCCTCTTTGTTCGGATCACACCACGTAATACCCTCATCCCATGGATTTCTTTGACACGTACATTCTCTACATGGGTCGCTTTTAAAAATAAGCTAGTGGAGAGGGCATGGCTAGCTTAGATGGTACAAGAATTTAAGAGATGTTTTTCCCTCTCTGATTTTTATTTGTTTTGGTTGCCTTCAGTTTGTCTGATTACTAATAACAGGGGTGTTGTTGTAGATAAACAAATGTACTTGCTCTGCCTACAAAACCTTTCACTTTGTAGGTTTAATAGAGAAAGTGGCTTGTAGCCCATCCCTGCAAAACAGACCTTACAGCCCATCATCTTCAGGTTCCCATTTTTGGGGTGAATAAATGGAGCCCCGTATAAGCCCATGGTAAGAAACTTTTTTACCTAGCGTTGAGAAGGGAAATTGCTTTGTGCCATATGCTGTCTCTCTGGCACAAAATGAGCATCGCCTCCACGGGAGTTTGGCACACTTAGTGGTTGCAGGGCTGGCAAATAAGGGACTTTTTTTTTATTTTTCCATTATCTAGCTCTGCACATCCATAAACAATGTATCTCTCCACAGATATTTGGAAAAAAAATCATTTATTTTCTCCGAGACTGAGAATTTTATTTACTCCCTTCACTGAGGGCTGAAACATTTCTCACCTTCTGCTCCACTTTGTTGTAGTTTCTCTCACTGAAGAAATTAATGAATGGGAAATGGGAAGATGTCAACTTGCCTTAACAAAAAAAAATTTCTAATTAAGGCAAAAAAGTAAGTAATCGAGTAAGTAATAAATATTTATTTGTGAGTTTAAAATCCCATTAATTATTGTTCCAGATTCCAGAGGCTTTGAATCAGACCTTGGGCTCGTTCTTGGAACATGACCTCAGCTAATGGACTTCTTCCTAAGGAGACCTGCTCTGCCTTCCCTGGGCAAGAAGTGCTAATCGCATAACCAGCCCTGCCCTTGCCCCATCTCCCACTAGTTCTTTTTTCAGTTTTTAGTTAAAAAAATGAGCTTGTGCATGAGCTGCAACCGGATTTTAAAAGTCCCTAATGGCCGGTACATTTTACACAGTTTATAGCTTATAAACATGACTGAAAATTGCAAAACTATTACTGGCTATTTGAGTTCCCAGCCTTTATTCCTGGGGAAAAGCAAAGTCTCCCAACTGTCATTAGAGAGCACTTCATTAGCAAAAGAAAAAAGCAACCAAACATCCACTATTTATAGTTTGAGCAGAAAAGCGCCACTCACTTGCATGAATAAAGCATGTGCTTTCACCGGACGTTGTCGGTTGTTCCCTGAGCACCAGCGGCCTCAGCCAGCGCCGGCACCCAGGCATGACAGAGCCTCCCAAACCGAGAGGGATTTGCTGTAATAGCTCCAGCAACAAGTGCAGCTGCCGGATGGTGCTGAGTGCCACCGGGGTGCTCTCGCCATTAAAGCAGTGCCAGTGAGGTTGTCTATATTTAATGTGAAGTTCTCTGCCTTTGAAGAGCGTTTCTTGGTGCACGATAACCGCGCTTTAAAAGCCTTTTGTTTCATTCCTGTTTTGATGAACTTCTTTCCCTTTGATGTTCATCTGGAGTTTAATCGCGATAAAACGCGCACAATGGTTAGATTGTGGAAGAGAAAAAGGTGCTGGGAGAGCACAATACCGTGTATTATCCGCTGTCTCCCCTATGCCGCTCGCTTGGCAGGCGGCAGCGAGCGCTGCAGTGAGAGAGAACTGGGGTGACAGCCCCAGAGCCCTGGACTGTAGCCGGCTCCTGCCACAGTGACAGCTGAATCTGAGCTCACAACAGAGGATTGGGCACAGCCAGGACCCTGTGGGGTCAGTCCCAGTTTGGGGCATCCTCTCCAAAGTTCTTCTCTGTCCTCGAAGAGTGCTGGCCAACCTCAGCATGTGGCACTACATGGGCAGGATGAGTTCCAACTCCCTTACTACACATCAACGTCCCACATCAGCGTCTCCCACATCTCACATCTGCCCCTAGCATGGGAAAGTTCGAGGACACCCTCTGAAGCACTGGGGTGCTCCTGGCACAGGGTGATGCTCCAGCACAAACACCGGCCTCCTGCCAAGCTGCCAGTGCCACTGGCTCTCAGGGGTTTTCAGGACCTGGGTGGAAGTTGCTGCTGTTGGGGTCCAGCTCTCAGTGTCAGGCTTTTCTGTGAGCAGCTCAGTTTTCCTTCAGAGGTGTATTTCCAGTCCATTCAACTTGGGTGGAAACCTCAAAAACACAGGAGGCAGAGGGAACCCCTAAATGTGCTGGTTGTATAGTTTTTCCACAATTTTAAAACAGGGAATTCCAGAAGGCAAGGTGGGGCAGCAGTCATCATGGCTGGTCCAGGCAGCATCGTGCCCACAGGGCAGTGCTCACTTGGGTGTGTTCTCCCTGCCCAGACCCTCTGCAGGTTTGAATCAATGCCCTCACGGCCATACAAATTATTCGTGCATATTAATTCCTGGCACTACCCATTTGCCCCCCAGCAGGGAACATCTCTATCACAGAGGTGCCCTGCAGTGCCTGGGAACTTCCATGGCTGCACGCTCAAGCTCAGTGGGGTCAGCAGACCAAGGTGACATAGTGACACCCCCATGACTCAGCTATCAGCCTTGCCACCTCCTAGCCCCAACCCTGCCCCTGGGCAGTTGCTGCTCTCAGCTGCGTCATGGCACATGCCAGCCTGGGTCACATCTTGGAACATGCCATTTTGGGTCAAATCACAACTCAGAATATGCCGACCCACCTCAGGACATACCTATCCTGGTCACACTCTGTCCTTATGACGGGCAGCACCACGAGGCTGGGGTGCAAATTCTGTGCCTGCCCATACTGGGCAAATTCTGTACCCATCCCTAGCTCTACCTTACACCCCAGCCTCCATTTTGGCTGCCACAGTCCCAGATCCTCAAGGGCAGGTGCAGTATATATTTGGGATATTTTTGGGCAGCACCAACACAATAAGCCACTTTCTGGAAAGCTGCTTGCAGCATTTGGTAGCCTGAATCAGAAACAAGCCCCACGTGCCTTTTCCCAGGGATGGCTGAGATGGGTCCTGCTGTACAAACACAGTTCTGGATTCAGGATGGGGACTCGCAAGGACACGTGTCTGTCCTGCCTGATCCATCCCACTGTCTGCAGACACCCCCTGTGCAAAATAAGGGCAGAATCCTAATGAATCCATCCATATATAATGTCATTTCTCCTTAGATGGCCTCTGCCACCAACAGCTGGCTCTGAATTGTTTCCTTAGGAGAAAATTGTGCTTAGATCTTCTGCAGATATCACTTCTTACCCGAGAACAGGTTTAAGGGGTTTTAAGTATTCATCGAGTTGCAGAGTTTGGGGATCACACATTTTTCATATTTTTGCTTGGATTTTTAACCTTATCTTATGACATCTGTAATCACTGCTGGTCTGACCTACTTAGTGAAGTCAAAGACACTGGAGATTAAACTGAGCGATCCAGCTCAACACATACTTGTAATTTCAAGGTCCTGACAGAATCCATTAGTTTAAAAACTAATTAATCATTCCTTGCTCTTGAAAAACTAATTGTAAATTTGCACTTAAAAACAAAAAGTTATTTACAAAATAAAACCTTTGTGTTTGCCTAAGAAGGTAAAATCTGTAAGGCCAAATAACTGCACCTGAAATGTATACGAAGGTTTCTAACAACACTGCATGATAACCAATGCTAATCTCTCTCAGTGTAGACCACTGTGTGCTACAGTCCCTGTAAAGTTGACCTTAACTGTGGTGACAAATACCTTTTTTTTTCTTTTTTATGAATGCTTTCCACTGAATCTCCATTTCAAATCCAGAAAGCAAACAAGTTGTAGCAGACCTTCTCTTGCAAAATGAATTTGTCAAGCTCTGCTGCATTTTGCTGAAGTGTAAGAAACTTAAATAAAAGTGATCCGAAAGTTAAGAAGCTGGATTCAGGGCAGAGACTAGTGAAATATCTGTGAATATATTCTCTCTTCCTAAAGCTGGAGGTCTTGGTAGGTTTTTTTGTTGCCAGAGGAAATAATTAATGAGTCTAAGACCTTTTTGAGACTGATCTTTTCCCTTTCCTATTGAACTATGCAGCTAACATTTTGAAAATATTTTGCAGATAAGAGTGAAAATAATTCAGGAAATCGGTTCCAAATTTTGAGACAGTATCTGGGATTTTCTTTATTCTGTTACGCATTTTATATATCTGTCAAGATTTACAGCAAACAAAAACTGCCAATGCTTAATAGTTTGCAGGAGCATTCGTGCAGGACCTGATCAAGAGTCTCTTCCCATCCCAGGGACATAAAGCTTCTCAAAATCAAGCATAAGGGTTCCAGAATCAAACAACACCTTCTTGCCTTGATTAAAAAAATACTTGGAGTGCAACGATGTGTTTTCCTGGTATTTGATGCCTTGGTTTGTTCTTGGAAGAGCACAGCTGCACTATTTAACCCTGCATTTTTCTGGCTTTTAATCTATATTATGAACCTATTGCCAAAGAGTCTTCCAAAATTATTACATGGCTGTGACCATGGCATTAGTGTTTGACAAGCAGTCACTGTCTGTCTAATATTTTCCTGCATTTTTACCACTTAAGTGCAAGATGGAAGACATTTTTGCTGCATCTGATCTGCACTGAAGCAACCTATATAAACTGCTGTTTATATTTGGCAGCCTTATGCTGCCATGTGGGAACTTACTTGCATGTTTAGTTTTCAGTGACCCCTTCAGACACAGGCACAGACCTGCTCTGCCACGATACCAGCTCTTGTGTACGTGAGGGTATTCACAGACATGCTTTGCTGGGCGATCAAATATAATTTAAAAATGTGCAAAATTAATGCATGTGATGTTTTATTCCTGGAGGTAAAATCCACTTAGCAAAACTTCAGCATTCTACTGAGTGAGAGATTTCTGCTCAAAAATGCATTTCTACGATTTTCTCAATGAATTTCCTCAGGTGACTGATTTATCGATGGCTGAATAGTGGTTGAAAGACGAGTGCACACAATCAACATAAATTACTAGTATTAAGCGAGTGCCAGATACTGAGAGTCTTTATTATTGTAGAGTATCTCATATCAGTAACTTTTTTTTCTTATAACATGAGAAAAAAGTCATTTGCCAAACAGTACAATTCATTTCTAAGCTCTGAAATGCAAGGGCTGCTTTGCTTTGTTGTTACCGTAAACTCGCATTCCTTAGATTAGACGAAGATTTTTCCTAACCAAAAATCAGTTACATCTATAGATGCCACTTCATAATTAAGATACAGATCCCTGAGCCTGCAAAGATTCAGGTGGAGCCTTAACTCTGTGTACAGTGAGGAAGCTCAGAACTCCAGTGAAATTCCTTGCAAAAACACATGCAGAATATTTTTAGGAGCAGGGTCTGTAGAAGCAAACCCTCAAGGACCGTCACCACATGCCAGCAAGAATTGTCTGTCTCAAAGAAAGGAAATTACAAAGAAATAATCCTGAAGCCCAGCTGGGCCACCCTTGCACCGTCGGAGGTGGCTGCAGGTTTCATCACAGGCTGAGGTGGACGGGCAGCACCTTGTGTCCAAACCAAACCCACGGCTGTGGGACCCGTGAAGTGCCAACCTGGGGTGCGGGCAGGTGGACTGAATAAAGCTCAGAACTCCGCGTTTGTTCCCTTTGCATCCTTTGCCTCCAAGGATTCGGGGCTCCTGAAAGTTTTCTGCTTTAAAGAGAGCTTGCCTTACGTTTTAGGGGAAAGGCAGATCATGAAAATCGGAACTGGCTTACGTAGCTGCTCCCTCTTGCTAAACAGCGTGTTTCTGTCTGTGTTTGCATTTTTCTACCCCATCTCCTTCCTGTATAATCTGTCAATATTGGGTTTCCTTTCATTAGACTTTCTGCTCTCTTAGTGTCTATTCTTCCTCGCTGATGTTTTTGGCCTTTAACACTGCATTTTTCAGTGGTTTGGTTTGATTCAAACTGGAACTGCTAGGGTGGTATCTAATATAATCAATTTGTTTGCATGTATTTACTGTAAAGCTCACTGTTTGTATCAGCTTCATTCTTTGGATAATATTTCTGGGGAAAATGTAACACTCTTTACATTTTAGATCCTTTTTTTATCTTGCTTCAGGCATAGGCTCTAAGAGACACGCATGTAACACAGATGCTTGATTTACTCCTCCAAATATGCAAAGAATATGGCTATGTGCAATAAACCTCGCTAAGTACAGAGCTGGATACGAGAAAAAAAATCAATTATCAAGCTGCTGTAAACTCCTTATTATCTAAGAATTTCAACACCTACTGATGTGCCTGAATCTCCATTGCACCCTTGTGAATTTAAGAGCCTGGGACATACAATTATTCAGGAACACGAGGTGCGTGTTTGTGCACAAACTGCTCAACAGATTTTGAAACAGCCATCTGAGGATGATATGGCTGTTAGTCAAAATCTGACAGCAAAGGCGATATTTTTGTTTCAAAGGGGACATTCGCAATGTGACTCAGAGAGAAATCATGCGGGATACTGGGACTTCATGAAAAAAAACTTAGAAAAACACATTGTTGTCTGGAAAACCTGGACATCTGTGTGCAAATTCTGCAAAATTTGCAGTATCTGAGACGTATCCCTTTCCTTTTACCTGTAGATCATGGATCAAGTGATGTCTGCATTAAAATACCAAGCAGCACACAGGGGAAGGGGAAGACAATGCCTAAACTTCCATCAGCCTCAGAGGGACTAAGCTTTAGTTTCTGGTTTTTGCATCTAGGTGTAAATCTGGCTTTGGGCTATGATGCACACTTCTGCCAGATGTGGTTAGTGTTAATCACATGTTATTTAGATAAATACGGATCTCTGTTTGATGCATGTAGCAATTGCTCACTGCTCTGTATTCTCTAACTCTTTGTATTTAACAATATCGGTTCTCAAGAGCAATTTATACCCAGGCTACATACCCCCTTGCTCCCCCAAACCCCAGTATTAGTGGTAAAGTCCTACTGCTCATAAAATATAACATGAAATATTACAGTCCTGATATTTTTAGTGTACTCATAGTCCCACTGGTTTCACTATTAGTGGGATTTTTCACATCACACTATTTGGTATTAACTGCCTGTGTATAACTGGAGAAATCAGCAGTGAAACAGCAGCATCAAATATTTGAAATGTACATCTCCAGGAAAGGCTCTGTCTCCCTGTCCACATACACACATGCTTGTATGTGTCTCCCCATCCCAGTGCTTGAATCAGAAATATATGGTTGTTATTGCAAAAACATATGTAGCCCAGCAATATCACAATCGAATGTATGCTCAGGCATGTTGCAGAAGGTAGCGGCAATTTACAGCCACATCAAATGCCACGTTTTCAGCTTCCTTAAGAAGTATTTCTCACACTAGAAAATGTAATTACAATTCCACTGTGCCTTCCCACATGGTGATCTGAAACGCTTCAGTAAAATGAAGTGACCTATCAATACTATATCTATCACAGATGAGGCATCCACAAATACAGATCAGTGTAATCTGGTCATTGATTTTAGGATTCTCGGTCCTCCAAGGAATATGACAAATCTATACATTGTCCCTGAGTGATGGGGTTTGCTTTTGCATTTCTGATTTCATCGGGGAACCCATGTAAAAGTTAATGTAAGCAGAGAGCGCTCTGCTGCTGCCCAGCTGAGGAGGCTCAGGGTCCCACAAAACCCAGCTGTGGTGCACACCACTAATTAACAGCCAGGTGCCTGTACTTCCCACAAACAAAGTGCAGACAGACCAACCTCATTCTTATGTTAAGGAAAAGGACAACCTTTTCAATATTTGTGAAAGTTCCTGCTTTGCCCCAGATTTGCCTTGTTTTGGAATCTGCTTGTATTGTACAAAAGTAGGTACCATTCCTGGTGGGGTTTGGTGAGGTGGTGATGTGAAGGAAGCATTTGGCTCTCAGTGCGAACAAGTAAATCTTGTTTTTAAGTATGGTCATACAGAAAAAATACTGTCCTGCTGTATCTTTAGCTGGAGTTTGCGTGTGCAGTGTTATCTCATTGGCATGCTTGCCCAATAACAGATTGTATACAGACAAATGTGTCCTTGAAACAAAAAGAGACATTATCTTCCTGAGAGACCCAGAAAACTGAGGGGCTATGTCTATAGGTTTGTGAATGCACACACACACAGAGTCCTCCGAACAAACACACTTATACAATGTTTTATGTAACTGAACTTCAGTGCAATGCAAACGTTTACAAGAAATGGCTTGCAATCCAGTGGCTAAGGACAACTGAATAACTTACAAGGAAAAGTTCTAGGATCTCAAATGTTTCAGTTCTAAATTAATCAGAAAATGTACACATGTATGAAGAAATGTTCAGATTTCAGTTAATCTTTAGAATCTAACACACACAGAGACAATGTATTTAGGTATTACACAGAAAAGCCGTGTAATAAAAATGCCTGGAACTACTATGAATTTCCACAAATACCCTGGATATTGTTCCCAGAGGCTACTCCTATCGTTCTAAACACCACAGCAACTTCAAGTTTTCCCCACTTACTCTGAGATTAATATATCAATACATATTCTTTCTTCACTCAAACTATAATCTATTGCCAAACCTAACTGGAACCAACATGTTGGCAGAGGTGCAGAACAGGCAGTTTTCCAGTCACGATGTAGAGCCTGTGATATCTGACCGGCTACAGCTGAAGCTGCTACCACTGAGCAAGGTGTACCCCAAATACAATGCCCAACACAAACATGGATTGAACACCTAAATACTACATCTTAAAAACATGCCATCACTATGCCCAGGAATGTAATTGTCAGTGTGTTTTGGAAGTGCTAAATTTGTTTCTGCTCTGCTTGGAGAGAGTATTTTCTCACCCTTTGTTTTGCTATGATAATCGAGACAATCTGTCTTTAAAACTGAAGAAAAATTACAATATTCCATCTATACAGATGTTTAGAGCGATTGTTTCACAAGGTGCACGACAGCCTGACAGAAAGATTTCCTGGTCACTTAGACTGGCCTGCAGAGCCAGGTTTTACCACTGTGAATCATGACCCTCCACAGACAACACCAGCTCAGACAAACTCCAAGGAATGAGCTCTTGCGTGCCAAAAAAAGGAAGTCTGACATTACTCCATCTACTCTACACCTTTGAAACTGCTAGTTTATGCAACATCATTACTGCATGAAATACAATTCACACGTGCACAGCAATCGCGGCTGCAAGATACGCTGTTAAAGATGCAGACTCCTCCACAATCCTCATTTGCCGTCTGCTTTCAATCCCTGTCCGACATGCTGGGCAGACCCCCAAAACCATGTAATTCATATATGAGACTGCACGTTCTACTCACTAAATAGCTGTAAGAACTCCCATTTTTCCAGAAAAAGCTCAATTTTAGAAAAAAAAAAAAAAATGTGCTTAGTATTGATTGTGACAGAAGAATAGAAATAAAACCTGCGGTATTCAGTTATTGACAGAAACACCACCATGCGCTGTGCCAGCTGTGATTTCAGCCTGGTGACCGTATCACGTGGACCTGGGATTTTGTCCATCACATCAGCAAGCTCTGGGTCAGACCTGTGAAAGCCAGAGCTGTATATATGGCTCTCATGTTATATCTGGTGAGTCTTGCAACCCAAAGAAAAGCACGTCTCACTTACTTGCCATGTAAACAAGCACAGGCCACATCACCAAAAAGAGTCTGAGATTTGCCCAGTAAATCAATGAAACACCTGTAGTTTCTCACATATTTCACAAAGAAATGTTCGTCCACTTGCACGTTGTATCCATTCTGAATAGTTACACATGGGGCCATAGGCAGAGAAATACAATCACAAAGAAACGAAGTATTATAGAAATCTGTGTTCTATTTCTATCTCTTCCTTATATAATAAAAATATTATGTATATGGATTTATTTAAATAGATGTACATTCTATGTAGAATATAAATATAGAATGTAAGTATAACACATAGCTATAAATATAGAATATAAACCTTTAAGTAAGCCTATACTCCAAATCAAACCTGATTTAAAAGCACTATTGCAATTTGGAGCAAAAGTTTTTGCTTGCTGATATGCAAAGACATACAAAACTTTTCTGTAAATAAGCAATATGAGCTTTTCAGAAGGTTCTCTAATCTTATATTAACTAGTTGCATTATATACATAGGTTTTCCTATATAGTACTCATAATTTTCACAGTAACATCATTTCTGAACCTGAAATTATTCTTCATTTCTGATATGAAATTTTGTCAATAGGGTCACTTTTAGAAAAGTAGGAAATTATAGGAAACACAGGCCTAAGATTTGAACAAATAGAGGAGTCTTCTGTTTCATCATTTTAAAATGAAATTAGAGTCTGGGAGCTGTAATGTCTTGTGCGTTATATCTGTGTAACGACACCTACTGACACTTGGTGATCATAAATTATAGTATTACTGGAAAAGCAGGGTCAGCTGATTAAGAGGCAGTTGAAGAGGTCTGTCCAAATAACTACCTTCTTGACACAAGGGTCCCAAGAAGCCACGAGGCTTCTTGTTCGTGTTCCTCCACTGCACACAAGACAAAATCCAGAAATTCATATGGAAATGGGTTAGACACCCCTCACAGGGCTTGGCGCTCCACAGAAGGAAAGGAAAAAAAGAGTGACACTATTAACAGAGGGTGTGTGAAAGTGTGAATGTATCGCCGAGGTTGGGTGCAAGGGGTGTGCATGTGCGTTAAGCTGGTTTTGGTTTGTGCTGCATCTTCTGGGGCCAAAAGCAGCCGGGCCAGGTCCCATCCTGCTCAGCTAAGCAGAGGCACGCTGGAAACTGTGCCTGAGAAAGGGTGGAAGAGCATCAGCCTTTGTGTCTATGTGTGTGAGAGGGAAGCCAGAGACATGATACGACCCCATGTGCCTTCAGTCTGAGCACTCGGGGTGTCCGTGTGCCTTCTCCCACCATCAGGAGGGTCTCGGGGGGTGCAGGTGCAAGCAGTTGCAGGCAAAAAAGGGGGAACTCCAAGCAACCTTGCACCCAAAAGTCTCCTGTGTCCAATTTCATCTTCGAGAGACCCCTGAAGGCATCACAGACTGTGTTGTGGTTTGAAGGGGAGACAGCCTCACCCCCCACGTTAGGGCGCTGCCCGGATTTTTGTTGTGCTTTTCCCACAGAGGTGGAGTTGGGAGAGGGGAAGACAAAATGTCCCAACTTAATTTCTTTTTAATGGTCTGATGGAGCGTCTGACATGTGAATCCTCACTGTCCCTGCTCTCCAGCTTGGCTTCAATGATGGCTTTTAACAAACAGCCTCCCCCAGACAGGGAAATTCTGTTACCTTGCCCAAACCTGCTCAAATACTTTGAGCTCCCAGTTACACACTTAACACAGGATTTTGGCAAAACGCGGGAGAGGCACATACTTTGAACTGGAGGTAGACTTAAAAACAGCCCCTTGATCGTCAATGATGTCTTTATCCACTGAACCAGAATGGGGTTTCATAAACCCTTACACCCACAATTTCTTGATCTCCTCCTGATGTGTCAGCCAGCCTCTACAAACCAGGTCATTTTAGAAGAGTTCACACGCCTGTGTTCCTGCAGCCCTACAATGTGCATTATAAGTAGCTTACCCAGAGCCATCAGTGACCACAGATTAGTGGGGCGATATTCCCTCTGGAAATCTTTCAGCCTGCATTGCCTTTCCCTCATTACAGAGGCTATCAGGTCTGCATTGCTTTGCATCTGCTCACCAAGGGGGCTTTGCATTAACTCGACTTGGGGTTTCCGAGTTTTGCCTCTGAGCGGATCATGGACTAAATGGGATGCTCATTTCCAGCGCCTGGCAGGGGAGAGGAGCCCTGCCGTGCCAGCTGGGTGCCCCGTGTCCCCATGCCGGGGCTGGATGCTGGGGCAAGGTGGGCTCCATCCGAGTGTGTCCTTCACAGGGGCTTTACTCCTTGTGACTTCAGCCCAAGTCCTAACTGGAAATTAAAAACCTGTCCCCTCCTAGTCTTCGAGGGTAAATTTCAGAGGCTCCAGCAGTCGATAATTAACAACTTATGTTGTTCCCCTCGCTGTTGCTCTAGCTGTGGTATTTTTAAAGCTTTTTATTAAAAATTAATTTCTTTATTTTGTTGGAGACCCATCACTCGGTCACGTGGCTCCCTGTCATGTTTCTATCCTTCCTACTCATATTCGAGTTATGCCATCAAGCTAATATATTGTGACTGCTCTTCTCTCTTGTGACAAAGCCTTGCAGCTGCCTCCAAATCAATAGATGTCAAAGAAATATGAAAACAATCATGACAGAGAACTTAAATCCTGGCTAGAGTCTGCATAATAAAAAATGTGCTTCTGTTCTCAAGGCAGCGGATTAATTTATCCTAAAGTTTAGTCAAATTTTATTCCGGTACCTTTTTCCCAGCAGATAGAGCTACATCTGTTGGGTTTGTAATGTAATTTGTAATTACTGCCCTTCATGTGGTCCAATGCCTTGAACCATCTTTAATTAAAAGCATAATTAAGGGAAGATCTAAAGGAAGACAATTACCAGATGGTCTTTTTTTTAGAAACAGTTAGTTGCATTGAGGATGTATCCTGGTCCATTTCTGACTTGGATTAAAAAGCAGACTGCCTCCTGCACAATCTGCGAGGCGAGAGGCCGAAAGGGGCTCAGGCATCCTAGGCAGCGCCACAGTCAATAACTGTGAACAAGGGCAGCAGGGGATTTGGGGGGGACCGGGGGGACCTTTGGGCAGAGGTTCACCCTGGCTCCATCGCATTTCCAGGGGCAGGTGAGCCCTGTTGCCCTCCTCCAGCCCAAAACTCTGGTAAAAAACACTCCAGCCAAACCCCCCACCACTGGGGGACACTCTGTGACATCTAGAAAACGTTTTCCTGGTGAAAATAGTAATTAAGAGTAGTAGTGATAATGATAACAACAGTAATAATAACAACAATAATAATAAAGGAGAGACTAAGACTCACAACAGCCTCCAAAAATGAATTATCACCAATGCCCTGGGTGGGACAGACCCTGGTATGGGGACTGTGTCTGCACAGCCCTTGCTCATCACAGCCTGAGAGGGTGTTTCAGCTAAAGCCCTGTCAGGCTGCAGGACAGGGGCATCTCCTCCACCACCCTGGCCTGGCTGGGGTCAGTTTTGGGGTCCCTCCTCACCTCTTGGGACACCCTCCTTGCAGAAGAACCTCCCCCCTCGCACCTGGAAGTTTCAAAGAAGACCATTACTAAAGGAGAAAGGGCGGGAGGGGATGGGAAATAACCCCGGAAAATATGAATAATGCAACGAAGTACAGAATTATGCGTGAGCATAAAATTTCTAGGGGAAGCTGGGCATAAAAAATAAAATAAAATTTAAAAAAAAAAAAAAGGAAAAAAAAGGAAACCTCGAGCAGTGGTGTAATGTAAATTAAATTTTTGCTGTATTACTAAGATTTCATTATTCGACTGTTCCTACTCAAAGTAAGACAGCGATGAATCGTAATCATTTCAATTATCTTCAAGATAGTTTCTTTAGGACACAAGTTGTCAAAGATAAAAAAGTACATTCTTGCTGCTCCATGGGTCCATTTTCCAGACGGTTTGTCGTTCTTGCTGCATGATTTAGTCAGGGCTTTTTTGCATACTCCGGCTCTCCCACACGCCCTCCGCGGGGGCGCGGACCCGCTCCCTCCCCGCGCCGAGTGGCCGCGCAGGGCTCCGCGCCCGCGGAGGCGGCGGGGCTGCCCCCGTCCCAGCTCCCGCTTCGCCGCCGTTCTCTTCAATTAACTTCGCACAACAGGTTTTTGGTTGATTGGTTGGGTTTACCATTTTTTCCTCTTATTTTTCCTGCTCTCCCTCTCTCGCTTCCCCCTGTCCCTGGAATATTTCCTGGCCCATTACTCTAATAAAGAAATAAATGCGGGGCGACCCGGCGCAGGATCCGTCCCCATCCCCGCAGCCCTACAAATACTGTTTTCTCCCTGCTGATATGGGTTGATTTGCAAGTGAGAGCTGCTCTCCACCGGGATGGCGCTTAGGTCTCTTTAAGCACAAACCAAATAACATTTAAATGTCTTTTTAGTGCCGAGGCATTATTTATTTAAGTGGCCGTCGGAAATCACAGCCACGCGGGTCCCAGCTCCTCCCGGAATATTGTCCTTGCCGTTTTATTAGAACGACTGGTTTTAAAGAGACTCTTTCTGAATAAAAGAGCGCGTTTCTCCCCATTATTCATATCTAGGGAGTCCCAGGCCTTTACTACATTAAAAAAGCTTCAAAAGGACAATTCGCCATCCACAGATATTATATTTGTGAAATGTCCTTTTGTCGAAGCTTTTAACACCTTCTTATAACGAATCATTTGTTCTTTTCTTTTTAATTTTGATAGACAATTAGCCATCAAATATACACCAGTTGACTGTAACTGAGCATTAAACTAGCCTTTATTTAACGCTAATTTAGCATAGCTGCTTTGTTTAACTTTGCCATACAAGAACCAGGTTTTGTAGCAAAAAAAAAAATAGGTGTAATTTTATGTGGGGCTTCATTTCTTTTGGCCCTCTACACAGCAAGCCCTCTCCTCTTTGTAACCCATTCTGCTGGGCAGAAACACCATTTCGGAGTGCCTAGCACCTGGAGTCTGGAAAAAATTAGCATTGATATAGATTTAGTTGAAATGTAATCTCTTAAATCTGTCCAAGATTCGGGGAGATAATTACACTTTCACTGAATTGCCAGGGGTCAGCGTCTCTGTGGACCTGAGGAGTTGATTTACTAACAATAGTGTTACATAAAAAATGGTGTTTGAGATTATAATGTTAATAGATGCAGTCACTGGGGAAAGCAGGCAGGCTACAACTAATTCGAGGGAACTTGGTTTTTGCTTTACAAGGATTCAAATCACTTGCAGCATTTAATTTAGAGGAATGAGTTTGGCAGTAATTACAGCAAATGGAAAGGTCGCCTTGGAATATTAGTTATTTTTTCCTAAGTTAGGACTCGGGATTTTGGGGGAAGGGTCCTTTATCTATGCCCCCGGCGATGGCCGGGAGAGCCGCGTTGCTGCAGCATTGCACTTTTACCACTCGTCACATCGGACCCAGCAAAAATCCGCTCAGACAAAAGAACGGAGGACGAAAAATATTTGTATAAGCGCTGGAGTTTGTCCTCGAGTGGGATCCGGCAGTTTTTAGTGGGAGTCAGGATTTCTTTCTGCTCCTGGGGGATGCTGGCCAGGCCGGGGGGCACACAGCTCGCCGGCCCGGACCAGGTCAGCATCTCCTCGGGCAAAGGGCATCACGTCTTCGGTGGAAATGGTCGGGAGTTTCGTTGGCATTTGGGGGGGACGCGACAGGACCAGGTTGGGGCACGGGCACAGCTTACCCAGAAATGACCTGACGGGGACCGGATGGTCCAAATCCAGACACTTGCCCAGCTCACCGCTGCCAGCACCCGGCAGAGCACGCTGCACGTTTGGGCACCCTGGAACCTCCAGCCCAAAATCAAGTCCCTGTGTCACGATGACCCCCCGCTCGGGAAGTCCCCCTCTTCTGCAGGACCGCGGGTTTCCTTGCTGCGACCCCCGGACCGGGCTGGGGACACCGCGGTCAAGAGTGGCCATGGGGAGCTGAGAGACAGGGCCGCCCTAGGGGAAGAGGGGCTGGTGCCGGGTGTGGGTCCCAGACACGGCCCTGCCACCCCAGAGAGGGTCCCAGGGGTGATGTCTTCCTCCCCGCTTCCCGAGGGGTCCCTGCAGACCCGGCGGGTGGGGAAGAGGGAAAGCCCAAGCCGGTCCGGCCCGCTGCCGGCAGCCCGATTGCTGGCCGCACTGCGCGGGCGCGGAGGAGCGCGGAATCCCTGAGCCACGTCCATCCCCCCGCCGCCGACAGCCGCCGGGAGCCATAAATTCAAACCAATTAATTACCTACGGGACACACCGCCGGCCGACAGCGTTTTGCAGCCCGGGCTGAACGGGCGGCAGTTTATCGCCGGGGAGCCGGCACGCCGAGGGGTGATGCGCTACCTGCGCCGGTGCCCCGCTCCGCGCCCCTACGCGCTGCGGCCGCGCGGTGGTCGCGGACAAAGACGGGCGGGAGCTGCCCCCGCCTGCTCGTCCCACCACCCGGCCCCGCTGCCCCGGGAGAGTCGGCCCCGGGGGCAGGGGCTTCGGGGCGGTTGCGGGGCGGCTGCGGGGCCGCGGCTCCGGTGAGCGCCGGCAGCCCGGGCAGAGCCGGCGCCGCAGCCTCCCGCGGCCCCCCGACGCCCTCCGTCCCTAGCTGTTTACGTTTTAAGTCCACCCGATCTTATATGTAACAGCAATATATATGTTAATTGAAAACTTCTGAATTTAAAAAGGTTGTGACAAGTTATAGTTTGTCTTGTCAATGTCTGGAATCCTTGTTTAGCTCTTTAGTTGTGTCTGCTGCTCGTGCCTGTCAGATAACAGCTTGCCTAACACGCTGCCTTCCTCTCTTATGGCACGGAAATGACAAATGTGCTGTTTTATCCATACAATTTATTTCATTATTGTTGCCAGCACGAAGCATCACAATCAATCATAAGGAAGTCCAGTTGGCAGGTGTCAATCTTGGTATGTTTTTGTACGTCTCAGTCTATATTTAATCCAATTACAAGGGTCATGGAGTAAGTGCAAATCCCCTTGTTACAATTCACATCTTATTCAAGATTTAAAGTAAAAAGTCAACTTGATCACATGGGCGCTTTGGGGAACCTCCGATACCTTTTGATATGTCGTGTTCCCCTCCCAAATTATGCAGAGATAGCGTTTTATTAAAGAGTCGGTTGGGGTTTGAGGATTTTTTTTTTTCCTGAGTGTTTGTGTGCAAATGAAGTATCTTGTTATTTTGCTAAAGAAGAGGGAGGCTTTAATGATGGGAGATCTTTCCGCTCATTGCCCTTTCAAATACAATTGTAGATCGAACTCAGCCTTGTCACGTTGAGGAAAAGTGAATTTCTAACATCCAGGACGTGCCTGTCGACTTTCAGCGAATTGCATCCAATCACCCCCAGGGAATTCAGCTAATGTCTCAGTCTAAACCGGGATGAGGGGAGAAAAACAAATCAAACATTGTCCGGAGTCACGCTTATTATGAAAATGTTTTAAAGGATAGAGAAGGGAAATAATTCAAGACAGCCCAGAATAAAGTTTTAGACAAATTAATAGCGTGAGGAGTCTTCGGGGAAAAAAAAATAGAGAGAAAGCCCAGCTACAAAGTTAAGGTATAAAGAAATTATTTACAACTATACGTTTCTTTTTTAAGCAAGAATTATTTTTTAAAATCTTGATTTTTTTTTATGAGAAAACAAGGTTACGGCATTGAAAATAATAGTCTTATTATACAGTCGGCTACAGTGGGATTCTTCACGAGGGGAAATGTTATCTTTCTGCTAAATTTCTGTCTTTAGGACGCTTCACTTCACAGAAGTTTCTTGCAGCATCTAAAATTAAACCCCCCAAACACGCTCCCGCACACTAATCCGGCTTGTTACAACAAGTTCCCGGCTCGCCCGGGTTCACAAACCGGGGTGCCCCGTGTCAACCTGCTCAGCCCGCTCTAGGAGGATGCTCAAGAGAAGCCGGAGTGCAACCGTTTACCAGGTTTCAGGAGAGCCTCGCAGGCTGCCATCCACACAACAGGCGGAAAGCTCTCAAACCTCTACATGGCAACACATAAAAAGCCATTTCAAGAGTAACTCAGGTATTTTTTATTCGAAGAGATAGTGCTATTCAGTTTATATCAAACTGCGAGAGGGCTGAACCGACAGGACGATAAGATTAAAAAAAAAAATAACAAAACCAAAACAAGAGCAACATTACATTTCTGCGCCGAGGTTTAAACGCAATCCTGCGGGAAAAATAGAAATATTAGACAAGTAAAGAAACGTGTGGGTAAAACAAAAAAGAGTATTTAAAACCACATACCTTGGACAACGGCAAAATATCCCAGTTAAAATGCTAGTCAAGTGCCTCTTTCCTTGAAAGCCAAAACCACGTTTCTATCGCAATATTTTTCCCGTCCTAGAGAGTTTCCTTTGGGTTTTACCGTTTATTGTAGCTAGTCTTGGACCCTGCAGCCTGTGCAATGCCACAGTAAACAAATTGTTCTGATGTGCTTATTATTATTGCTCAAGTTCTGCTTGGATAGAGAATTAAAGCTCATTATTACAGTGTGTGTTGAGAATTGCTCAACCTATGTGAAAACGGGGGTTTGGGGCATCCTCGGGAAAAAAAAAAATCACAACTTCATATCGTGGTGTAAATCAAATATGTATAATGCTTATAAATTTGTAACACGTTGCCGAGCCCCGGCTCCTATGCGCTGCCCGGTGCGGCGGCACCCGCACCGAGCCCGACTCCTCTCCGCGCCCGCGGCGCTCCTCTCCGCGCTATGCCGCGGAGCCGCCTCCCTCTTCTTCGGCCCAGGTGAAGGCAGCGGGCCCGACGATGGCAGACACAAAATAAATGAGGGGACACACAGAGACGGCGGGGCTGTTCCCCCCCTATTTCCCCGGCACCGCTCCCTGCCTGAGCCACCCTGTCCCCGGAGCGTGGTCTCCGGGTGCTGCCCGCACGGCTGCGCGGCGGGGGGCGGCCGGTTCCGCGTTCGGGCACCCTCCTCCGCTGTCCGAGGGGTGAGACGGTGCCTGTCCGGGGCACCTCCGCCCCTGGGCGTCCCGAGCCAGCGGCCGGCGGGGAGAGGCGGCCCGGTCCGGTCCCACCGCCCTCGGGGTCCTGCCTGCCTTGAAGCGCAGCGTTTTGCAGATTTTTTTCCCCTGCTCCTTTTTATTATGATCATTTAAAATTATTTAATTTTTAATTTATTTTTTTTTAGCCTCTGCGGCGATCTCACAGTCAAACACGGACTCTGCTCCCGGCGCTCCCCCACCTTCCTGACTCGCTTCCCCCTCTCTCTCTCTTTTTTTTTTAGGAGATAAAAAGGCAAACAGAGAGCGCTCTGGCGCTGGCGAGGGGACTGTTTGCCTGCCTCCGCCGAGGCCTGGCCAAGCAGACTTGGCTTCACGCCTGAGCAGTTTCTGGAGAGCGGCGCGCTGGAGAGCAGGGGAGGCAGCACCTGGCCCTGCTTTAGGAGCCATCTCCTTTTATTGACAGCCAGATAAGCAGGCGGGAGCCGTGGTGTTTCCAACGCTTCCCTGGAGGACTCTGCCGGGTTGCAGGGAGCCGCAAGCCCCTTAATGGCAGCGGCTCCAAAAGCGCCGCGAAACCCCTTCCTGGCAGCGCCGTCGGCCCCCGCTGCCGGGGCCGCCCCCCCGGGGCCGTCGCTACCTGCCAACGCGCGAGATTCACGCGGCCCCACCGCGTAAGGAGAAGGGGTCACCTGGGATCCGAGCCGGGTGCCCCGGCCTCCCTGTCCCGGTGGCGGCCGCCGAGCCCCGTCCCGCAGAGCCGGAGCAGAGGCCGGGGCCGGGCGAGCAGCCTCGCAGCACCCCTGCACCCCGCAAAGCCCTGTCCTCCCTCCGCGTCAAAGCCTGCTTCTAATGTATCTGTCAGCCCCTGCCTCATCCCAGGCAGGCGACAGGTTCATGAAACATTTAAGTACAGTTCAATAAAACTATCGGCGGGGCGGGGGGGGGGCACTTTGCTGATAAATTATTTACCCTGACAAGTGTGTGCAAATAAAGGCCTCTCTCTCTGCCTCTCTAATGAGAGAGGGTGCGGATGGAGAGAGCGGGGAGCCCGGGCAGAACCAGTCTGGCCCAGATCACCCGCAGCGGTTGTCACGGCGCAGGCAGGCTGCCGGGGAGGCCCACGAGTGTCCCGGGCGCACCACGGCCTGCCTCCTTCGTCTGGCGGGCGACAGCATTCAGCTGCCCCAGGAGAGCTGTGGGCCACCTGGGCGGCTACAGTCTTAAAGAGGACCCACAGGGCTGGGGTTTGGGGGGTTCTTTTTACCCACGCACGGGTGTCCCACTCTCGGAGGGCGTTTCACAGAGGAAACAGCCAAATTTCAACATAAACCTTGGCCTGGAGACGGGCCAGGCTGCGGACACGGCTGCGGCTGGGGCGAGCCGTCGGGCCGCAGTCCCGTTTGCCGGCAGGAAGCGGGAGGAGGCAGCGGGAGGAGGCAGCAGCCCCCGCCGCTGCCCGGGGTAGCCCTGACCCGCGGCCCAGCCCTGGAGCGGGGTCCCGGGCGGGGCCGGGCCGGGCCGTGCCGTGCCGTGCCCGCCGTCGGGGCGGGCGGTGTCCGGACTCGCCCCGTCCACGCTCGTGTCGCCTAAAATGTCTCATTAGCTAACTACTGTCCGCCGTGACGTCACCAGGGCGGCCCAGCCAATGGGGGAGGCGCTGGCGTGGATATTAAGGGAAAGTTAGTGCAAAGGCAGCACCCCTCTTTTGCTGTCATTGACATTTAAACTGTGTGGCAGGTTCTTGCGTGGAAATTGGCGACCGGAGCCGCCAGGTACCTCCTCCCGGCCGCGGGACCGCCGCGCCCGGGTCCTTCGCGCCCGCTGACAGGTAACGTCTCCGCACGACCCCCTCACCCCCTGCCGCTCGCCCCTACGCGGGGCCGCTTCCTGTCCCCTGCCCGACGGGAGGGGCCGGGCACCCCAACCCCGGGCAGTCGGGCACCCCCACCCCGCGGGAGGAAAGCGAGGGGAAGCGGGCTGGAGTCCCGCACAACAGGTGAGGCTGGGAGGGAGGGAACGAGCGGCTCCGGCCGCTTGCCCGCCCGTCGGAGGGGGCGCCCCGAGGCGGAGGGGGGGGGCCGACAGTGCGAGCCGCTTCCCAAACTTCCCCCCCCGCGCGGGCGGTGCAGCCCCCTTCCCCCCGCCCCGTGACCCTCGCCGTTACCCGTCTCAGGTGGCGAGGGCAGCTGCAGGATACCGCGCCCGTCGGGGGTCCCCCCTCCGCGCCCCCCGGGCCCTGGAGCAGCCGGATGCTGGCTCGGGCCCCAGCCCCACGGGCTGGCTGGACGGGGCGGCAGCGGGGCATGGAGGGTCCGGCGCGGCGGGGCCGCACGGCCCCGCGGAGGGGCGCGGAAAGGCGAGCGGGTGGCAGTGCTGCGCGAGGGGGAGGGGAGGCAAGGAGGGCTGTCGTCGGGGGCCGCGTCCCAGCCTCCCTTCCCTGGGTAACGCCGGGTTTCGCCGGTCGCCGCGGAGGCTCCTTCGCCTTGCTTGGGCTGGGGAAGGTGCGGTAGCCGAGAGGCAACCACATCTCGGCCCCCAAACTCAGGCTTGCCTTCCCAGCTCTAGGTGGCTTTGCTAAATTAGGGCGTCATTGGGAGACACAGATATCCTAGAAAGGTCGTTCTTCCTCCGAAATAACACGAAACAAAATAACAGCGTAAAACCTAAAACACTGCTTACCAGTCCTCGAGCACCTCCAAATATCCCTTACGATGCGTTAGCGGGAACGCTCCCTGTGATTCTTCATTATAATATACCGGTAAATGGACATTCTCCTTCGGTAATAAATCAAACACCATCTATCTCAGATCCTCCTCCCTAATTAGAGATGTTTATTGGAGATGGTGTTTATCCAGCTGTCATGCCGAGAAAAAGCTGTGACATAATTACCTCTGACCAGATAGTCTTTTATATGCATATCTCGCTGACATATAAAGCAATCGGTTTGCATTAAAAATGACAAGATCAAATGTTGATTTTAGCCGATATAGTAATATTTCTGGTTATTAAAATACTTGAAATTCAGCTTTCAGGCTCTCCAAATTACGAATCTTGCGATTTAAACTTCTTTTTTTAGGAATTAAATGGGCGGCTCTACCAAAAGCATGGTCAGAGGGAAACGTACCCTGCAAACTTGCCGCGATAAATCAAATATGCCAGCTAAAAGAAAAAAAGCCCTCAACCCCTCAGCCTAATAACACAGTTGACTTGAATGCGAGGAGTTTCTGTACCGGTTCCTCGTGGTTTGCCAAATTTAGGCTTTACTGCTAATTCGGGAGGCCAGGAGAGCCCGAGGTGGGAAAGAGGCGAGAGAAACCGCTCCCCCCACCCCCCCTTCACCACGTTATTTTTAAACCCCGCACCTCGGCGGGGCCAGCGCGGTGCTGGTTCATTTGGTTTCGTGGCATTGGCAGCGGCTGCGGAACCATCTGCGTGGGGCTGCGAGCGAGCCCCGGTAAGCTCTGAATTACTCTGTAATTGAAAATATATTTTTTGGAAAGGCTGGTTTTACAAATATCGAGGATGTAGGCTTTTGATCCTTTCTGCTGCCTGTGTTCTCCAGTTGCTAATAAAACTCGTATTGAGCTCCTTAGTGGCTTGATTAACAGGCAGATTAACTGTTACTGGGGTTTTGAACAGCTTGTCCCAATCAATAGCATTTAAAAAGCCCGTCGGGATGCGCTAAGCTTCCACCCCCTCTTCTTTTCTGAAGGATTTTCGAGCGGGTCCGGTTGCATGACATTTTTCACATATATATATATAATCAAAGGCTTTATCGTACAGAAAGATGTATATTCCTCTTCCAGTTCCAGAGCGACTTCGGCGAGGTCCAGAAAGCCTTTTTTTAATCCTGCCACACAAAGCTGTGCCTTATGCAAAAGGCCAACATAAAAGAGGTTAAATCGATTCCAAACTTTTTGCAGATTGTTTATAAACTAGAAAAGCTCCACTTAACTCAATGTCCTGTGCATTATAGGTTTCAAACACTGTCTCTACATATACAAATAGGCATTAAGTGTCCTGAAGGCAAAAGCATTGTAGTCTAAGACGTCAGGATTTGTGTATCTCTTCAGTTTTAGACCGAACTGGACAAGAGGACTTTAAGCATTTTTCTGGGTATTAAAAAAGGTAGTTTGCAGCCCGGATATTAATACAACGAGACGATACCGGAGTCTCTAACTCAGCACTTTCTGCTTTCAACACCTAACAAAATACGAAAGGGAAGCAAAAGCTGCTGTTTAACACAAATCAATACTCAGGCATGAGAGCATTTTAAAAAGTGAAAATTATTTTAATTAGGAAAAAACCCACCACCAACATAAACCAAAAAAAAAAATCGCCTTGCCATATATAATAGTTACTTACCTTTTTTTCTAACCCTTAAAAAAATTATTATTATGGCCATTTTTTCTTTCTGTTTGGAATAGTTAAAAAAAAAAAAAAAAAGGTGTGGGGAGAAAAAAAAATGCAGAAAAAATGCTACTTAGGATAATCCTGTGCGGATTTTAAAGTAGAAATCTTCAAAGGGTGTCTAAGTCCATGCCGAGAGCCACGGCTGGGGGGTCCCACGGCCGCAGGGTCCCACGCACCTCGGGCGGGCACGGGTGCCGCCGGCGCAGCCCTCACCCGTGGAAAGGGGGGGCGGTCAGCGTTTGCAGGAGGGCAGACCTTTGGGGAAGGGTAATGCGAAGCACCTCTTAGCAGTGGTTCTCCCCTTGATTGATAAAAAAGGCAATCAGAGCGTTTTTAAAAGTAAAAATAAAATTAAAAACAAATAATTAACATAAGAAAAAACACAACCAAAAAAAAAAACAAAACAGGAGGGGTAGAAGGAAAAGGAAAAACAGGCGTGGAGGGCTGCAGCCTTCACGGAAGGGCGAGCGGCAGCTGCAAAGCTGCTGGATAATAAAATTAAAATAAAACAAGAAAAGGAAAAAGGAAAAGAAAAGCAAGCCTTTCTTTTAGAGGTATCCAGGCACGGCAGTCCCGGCAAGTGCTGTGTCCCTCAGCTGGGCACCGCTGCCGGGGAACGCTGGGGCTGGGGGCGAGGGGGCGTCGGGGAAGGCGCGGCGGCCTGGGCCGGGCGGGCAGCCCGCTCCGACGTGGGGCGGGCTAGGGGTAACCGGGCCAGGGGCGGGGGCGGCGGAGGGGCCGGCCCGGTGCCGGTGCCGGGCAGCCCCTCCGCGCCCGCCGCCACGGGCGGAGGTAAAATGGCGGCGTGGAGCTGGGCCGGACCCCGCGGGGCTCCGCGCCGGGACCGACCTGCCTCCGCGGGACTCGACGGGGCGGGCGGCACCGCACCGCTGCGCGCACACGCGCGCACCCACGCGCGCAGACGGACACGCGCGGCCCCGGCGGCCCGCCCCGCTGTTCTATTTCTTCCTCCCAACTTTCGCTCGGGGCTCTCCCCCCACCCCCCCCATGCCGTGACGTCACCGGCTTCACCCCTGCCCTTCCCTCCCTGCCCGGGTATTTTTTTTTTCGGCTTGGGGGGGGCGTTAAAAGTTTTTTTGGGGGAGGGAGGGAACACAAAGCCCGCTGCGCCCGAGGGGAAAATAGCAACAAGATTACGGCTGCTTTATTCTGGCGAGGAGGCGTAAGAAGGTGCTAATCCAAGGGATGGCTAATTGAGAGCTTGTAAAAATGATATTTGCCTGCGATTTCGGATAAAGTGATTCTCTCTTTTCCCCCTTTAACGCCCCGTGGACAAGAGTAAAAAAAAAATTCGCTCATTTGCTAGAGGGGGAGTGCAACAGGAAAAACAAACAAACAAAAATATTCAAGAAGAAAAAACCCAACAACAATCAAATCAAAACCCACGGACACGACTGACTTCATTCCAGAAAAAGGACTAGATATCCCAGCTTTTACAATCCCTTCGGAGCCTCCGAGTTTTGTGCGGGTTTACAAATCGCAGCCTCTTTCTCTCGCCTGCAGGATGCGTGCGGCGGGGCGCTCGGCCTCGGCCACCGGCAACTAGGAGGGCAGGGAGGCTCCTTCGCGGGACGGCTCGCCGAGACTCACCCTGGAGGGGGAGACAAGCGCGGCATCGGTTTGTACTTTATTTTGGCCCTTGTTTCGGTCTCTTTTGTCTCTCTGAAAGATCTCCTCGGCGCCCCTGAAATGATGTTTGGCCACGGGCAGGTTAACTTAGTGGCAGCTGATACTTTGGAAAGTTTTGGGGAGGAGGACATGAGGCGAGCAAGGGAGGCTGCCAGAGGAGGGGGGTCCTGTCCGAGCCCCTAGTTTTGGCAGATCCCCCCTTGCTGTGCCCCTCAGCGGGGCTCCCCCGTTCCTGCCCTGCCTTACCTTCAGGGGAGATCTCATGGCACCCAAATACTCCCATACATCCATCGCGATATTCGGCTCCGTTTCTATAAACATGCATGACTCGGGGGAAAAGCAAAACAAAAAAAAAGCCTGCAGGTTCTCTTAGGCCTGGACACGGCAACAAGAGCCAAGGCTGACCCGGGGGAGCGGCCCCCCGGCCCTCCCCGCTGAAGGTGCCGGCGCAGGGACACCGGCGGCTCCCCTCTTCCAGGAGCCTCCGAGGAAAGATTTTGCTCTGCCCATTCTTGACTACAGAGGAGGGCCGGGGAGAGGCTGCCCGCTCAGCCCCTGCCTGCCGGGGCCTCCCCGCCGGGCGCGGAGCGGGGGTGGCCATCGCGGCACCCCGGCGTCGGGGGAAGGGGAAGGGAAGCGAGTGACGGAGGGGAAGGCAGCAGTCTCTTAAGAGCCCATTTTGTGCTATTAGGGAGCTGTGGCAGCTTCTCGGCGGGACCGGGGATGACAGTGCATGACGGCCGGGCAGCCCATTATCCCGCTCCCATTGAGGCGCCCTTTCACTCACATGCAAACTCCTTGGCAGAGTCGTTTGTCTCCTCATTGTACTTTATTTAAGAATGCAATGGTTGTCAGGGCTCTTATTCAATTTCAAGATACTTTATTGATGAGCTTTGACTTTTAGCACTTTTCACATGTCAAGAGAAGTCAAGTGTATGCGGCTACGACTTCATTTTATGCTTTGCGCGTTCATACTCTCCACTTTCCGCGGCGGCTCTTGGAATTTCTTTTTCCTGTCCCTTCTTCTTCTTCCCTTTCTTTTCCCCAAGCTTTTTTTTTTTTTTTCCTTTCTTCCCCTGTGCAGACCCCCCTTCCCCTCCCCCCTGGACCACTCGCCATAACCGATTGGGACACCCTGAGCTCGGACTGGTGCTCCCAGTGTAACCTTAAATGCATGCGCTGAGGGGTTGCTTTAGAGTTTACTGAGGTGTGTCTTAATAGTCCGGCATTCAACAAATGTGGTGTGTGGTCAGAGCAGCAAAGTCATTTACTTACTTTCCCCCTTGAGTTTCTGGCAGCCAGTGAAGGGGCTTCCTTTGCAAAAGGCGGGGGGTAGGAGGGGGGGAAGCCCCTTCAGCGGTCGGGCACAAAGAGGCGGCACTGCCCAGTGCCCAGCCGCTGCCCGCCCCCGCCGCAGCCTGCGGGACGCTCCCCCCACCAGGTCCTCCGTGGTGTCATTAAAAAAAAAAACCAAACCAAAACAAAAAAACCCCAAACCAGCCCGGCAGCCTTCAGTCAACAAATGGCACGTGGGAGAAGTTTGTGAGTGTTTGGTAAAGGACTCTTCAGGGCTTTTCACAAGAGCCCTCAATACACAAAGTAAATGGTGTATTTGCTCTGCTCTTTCCAGGCCGGGCAGAGCCTCCCGCTCCCCGGCACTGGGAGCGGGGAAGGGGGGGCTGCCGACCTCGGGGAGCTCCTGGCGATTCACCGCTGACAAAGCGCCTGTCTCCCAAATATTTATGTCTTTACCATTTGAATGTTATTTTCCCCTTATCTCCATTGTCGGACTGGAACGAACTGTTTAAATGCAAATTGACCTACCACCCCCCCCCTCCCCGCCGCCGCCGCCACCACCACCCCCGGCTCCCTTCCCCGGCCCGACCTGAAAACGCGCCGGTCCCCGGGGCCCGGCTCGGTGGTTCGCGGGGCGAGCCTCGGCTCGGAGGCGGCGGGGCCGGTGGAACCCGGGGCCGGTGGAACCCGGGCCGGGCGGCGAGCGGGGAGCCGGGCCCAAGACATTCATATTCAAACGGCCGGGCCAATTGAGCCGAGCCGGGCGGCGGGCGGCCAATCGGCGGCGGGGAGGCGCTGGCGTTGCTTTGCATAAAGCAATATTTTGTGTGGGAGCGAAGGGAGCATTTGCATGTTGCGGAGTGATTAGTGGGTTTGAAAAGCCAGCCCCGGCTCAGCCGCATTTCCCGCTCTGGTTAAGGCGCAGGGAGGAAGTGTTTTGCTGGAAGATGATGACAGAGGTCAGGCTTTGCTAATGGGCCAGTGAAGAGCAGTGGAGGCGAGGCAGAGACCAAGGCACACATACATTAATACACTTGAACCATCACCAATCAGCATAGGTGTGCTCTGTCTCTCTCTCCCCACTTCACTCACACACTCTTTTATCTCTCGCTCTCCAGTCACTGACAGCCCATTTTATTGTCAATCTCTGTCTCCTTCCCAGGAATTCAAGATCACACAACCAGCACCTTCAGTGGAGAAAAACTATTTTGCTGGCAACTCTTTTTAAAGCACCATCATTTCAAATCAGTGCGCTCTTAAACTATTGACAGGAGCTTTGACAACAAGACAGGATGCCTCATAAAGGTGAGTCTGCTCATTTCTTCTCCCGACTTCTCCCTCCTTGCATTTTAATATTTAGGCAGGGCTCTTGCTCTCTCCTCCTCTCTTTCTCTCTCTCTCTCGCTCGCTCATATTCCCATTTGCATTCCGGAGAGCTTCCCAGGGAACTTTCCAGCCCAGGAGCTCACAAACTTTCTGTCTTTCACATAAGCCCGTGTCCTCTGGAAAAGCTAAAGCATCTGACTCGGAAACCAATGCCAACACCAGCAGCAGTAATTCCCACGCAGCATTTGCTGGGCAGGGAGATCACAAGCGCCGGTGCCTGTGTTGCCGATGCTGCCGGTATCCCAGCTCGTAGGGGCGGCGGGGCCGGATCTCGGGACGGGTCGGGGCCGTGCCTGTTTCCCCGGGAGGCCCCGACCCGTCCCGGGCTCCGGTCCCACGCCACACCGCGTAGGAGGGAGGGAAGCGGCGCCTCGCTGCACCGGGGGAGGCCCCGTCCGCAGCTTCTGCTTTGTGTTCCCGCGGTCTCGGGTAGAGAAGGATCAGCACCCGTGGTGGTGTGGAAAAGAGGGAGCGAGCGACCGGGAGAGTTGCGTTGGGGGGAAAATTAAGGAAAAAAAAAATAACGTCCTAGGCCAAGTCAGCTCCCAGGCGCGGTACAGGCGGGGAGCTGAGCGGAGCTGAAGGGCTGTCAGCTTTAATCATCTACCCGGGGATCTTCCCAACTTGTCCCTAGTGCCAGCAACTTTCCCAGCTCCGGCAGCGGGAGAACCGCCGGGGGCGCGGAGCCGTCCGCACCGCGCACCACGGGCCCCGCCGGACACCCCCGCACCACCTCGGCCCTCCTCGGCACCGGGCCGCTCCGCGGTCCCGATTTGGGCATTTTTTAAATGCCTTTTAAAATCTATATGCTTTTATTTTATTTTTTTTTTCTTAACAAAAAATATCTCGCTTATTTCTGCAACAGCCTCGTAGTCGCCTTTTTGATCCCCCCCTCCCTGCGATCCCGCACTATACCCACTATAGCAAAGCCTTTTTTTTTTTTAATTATTTTTTATTTTAAGAAGTTTAAAAAAAATGCTCCCTGGAAGAGCAACAATAAACTTGAATCTCTTTCTCCTCACAAGTGCAATTGGAAAAATTCTGGATTTGAATTTAACCTTGTAACACTTTGCACGGAGATGTTACATGGAGTCGTAGAGCAGGAATAATTTCTGGAAAGTTTAAAAACAAACTTTCTCGAACGATTAATTGTACCTGGCAGAGGCTGTTTTGGAAAATGACAACAACGTCCTAGAAAAGTGACTATACCTTCTCCATCTTAGGGACATAAAATAATAAAAGTAGCCCTTGACAATAATTCTTTATAGCTGCTGACCTTTACCAAAGCCTAATCGCAAACCGATTCGTTTTTATCTTTTTCTCATTTGTCCCGAGAACGCGAAACTTTGTCTCCTTAATGTCTAATTACTGTTTCACCGGGAGAAGGGGAAAAAAATGCTATCCGCCATCAGATTATATCAAGATTTCGAGATTAAAAACCGACTTGCAGATTAGGCCTGGCCTATTAGGGCACGGCGAATTGCGTTCCCTCCTGGCTCGGGAGCTGGGCGCGTCCCGGCTGCGGGCCCGCAGGTCCCTGCAGGGGAGAAGCGAATTCGGTTTACGGCAGGAAAAGGCGATTTTGCGATCGTGTTGCTTCGGGGTGCGGGTCCGCCGCACCCGGCCGGGGCTGCCGGGCCGGTTGCTGGAGGCGTTAGAGAGTTGCTGAGCAGAACCGCAGCTCCCTTGCCCCACACCTCCTCTTACCTTGCTGAAGCACTTGGCTACCCTTTCCCTGTATGGTAAAACGCTTTCGGCTGTGTTTGGGGTTTGGTTTGGTTTGGTTTCGTGGCCTTTTCTTTTTTCTTCCCCTCTCTATTTTTTTTTTCTTTTAAAATCCTCTCAATGCCATTTCTGAGGTCCGAGCTGGCAGAGCTGGTGGCTGGAAGTTTAATGGTGCTTTTCTGGATGGCTTCTTTAACCCCGTAGGCCCCACGTTTATGAGTTGTGGGTGAAATATGTGAGGAAATTGTGTCTAAAGAAGTGGGTTTCCCGTTCGGTGTGTGTCTATGCAGACGTGTTTGGTGTATTAAAGGGATGGCTTCACGTTCAGTTCAGCTGAAGGAGATATCGCCACGTCTCCATTGAAGTACAGTGTAGCTTGCTCTGCTGCTAATCAGGTAGCTCTCCAAAGAGCAGTAAATATTTACCAGTTAAAGTCTTCATGCTGCGAGAAAGTACTTGTTTGATGTTTATTTTTATGGATTTAAGATTACTAAAAGCTACTTAATAAATTATACCATGGCTAGTCCTGAATGGGGAAACGTGCCTCTTTGAATTCTCCGTCATATGCAGGAAGAGTAAAATTAATATTCATTATAGGCGCAAAAGAAAGAGAATGAGTATTTTTAGACGAAAAAAAAGGGAGAGAAAATGAAGGCTGCGACTATTTCATTATTTTACCTCCTTTTTTTAAGCAACCCCCTTGAATGGGCTCTTTATTGTAATTGTCCCTCCCCAATTGAGCACCCCACTGAGCTGTTGTATCTTTTTACAACCCCTAACAACTCGCACCAGTAACACAATTACCGCCAGATATTTATAACGAGAAATTACTTTTCCATTTTCACCCGGGACGATTTCAAATAAATACATGGGGACGCATAAATAAATAAATAAGTGGCCCGGGGTGGGGGGCGGAGGGGGGAAGAGGGAGGGAAGGTGGCGAGAGGAGGAGAGAGGGAGCAAGGGAAGGAGGGAGGGAGCGGCGAGAGCGGGAGGGGTGGGGGGGAGGAAGAGAAAAAAAAGCTCTAGGGACTGTCCAGGCGCTGGGTCAAGGCAGGCACTAATGAAGGGAGAAGGGGCTTGTTTCTCTGCTCTTTGTAAGTTGGAGGGTTGTTGGTCCGTTGAGTTGGGAAGCTGCGCGGCCGGTTAAGGAGCCTGGGTTTCTGCACTCGGGGTTTGGGTAGAGGAGCAGAATGGAGGCCATTGTTCGCTTTCTGTAGGCTTTGTTTAACAGTTCTCACCCCCTCCTGTTCTTACTTTTTAAAGCAGTGAGGCGAGGTAGACAGCGTGTGTCACAGTACAGTGAAAAAGGGGAAGATCTAAAGACCAAAAAAGAAGTTAATCACAAGACGGGGAGTTTGGGGGAGAAAAAGTTGCTAGTGCCGCGGGGAAAAAAAAAATAAATAACTCGAGGAAATACCCGGAGGTAAAAATGAAGCCCCGCTCCCAGCACACAGGGCAGCCGGCGAAGCGCCCCCCCACCCCACCCCGGCTACCCCGGTGCCCGCCCCGCTCTGCTCCCCCGGCCCGCACCGCACACCTTCCCGACGTGGCTCCACACTTTTTAATGTACTTCTTCTGCTTTGTCCTAGAGGGAAGACTTTAACTAGTGACACGCAGATGTGCGAGTCCCTAAATTGTATGAGAGGACAGTCCACCCCGCTTTCAGGCAAGTTTAAAAACATGACTTCAGACTCTCTTTGTGATTGTTGTCGCTCCACTTAATACACCACCCCAGTGAAGGGCACTACCGACAAGGCAATACGCCACCTGCATGCAATTAAAACGAGAAACCACTTGGCGGGTTGCTTTTCTTAATTTTTTTTTTTTTTTTCGCGTGTCAGGGATACATATGTACATTTTTGCCTTGAGGTATTAAAGCCCCCAAATCCTTAAACTAATCAGGGGAAGACGCCTAAGGATAACAAAGTAAGCCTGTGAGATATTAGCCTTTCTGCAGCTTAAACGTGTGCACTACCTCCCCTGATTAATGCCTATTTTATCGCTGATAGACTGCTATAGGCGAGCCCCGTGGGATACTGCTCTATCGGCCCAACATGCAGAACAGTAAGTGACTCCGCGCCCCTTCGCGGCCGCGGGCGCGCAGGAGCGGGCAGGCAGCCGGGGGTCGAGGCCTCGCACGGGGCGGGGTGGGGGAGGCGGCTCCGCCGGGTGCGGTGGCCCCTGCGCGGCCGGGAGTGCCGCCCGCCCCGTCGGGGCGCGGGTACCGCCGCGGGCGGCGTGGAAGGGGCCGAGAACGCTGTCACGGCTCCTGGACCACCGGGGCTTGCCCAGTTCGTGGCCCAGGCCACAATGTGTGTCCCTGCCTGCTCCGTGGTGGGAGCTGGGCAGGAAAAAGCCACTATGTGGTAGGTGCAGTTCCCCGCCACCTCCTGGTTTTATTTGCTTCCAGATTCTGATGTCTTTTGTGGATTATTATTATTTTTTTGGACTTTGTTGTTGTTGTTGTTGCTGATGTTGTTTAAGACCTCGCCGATAGGCCTGCACGCCAAAGCGCTTGCACAACGCGGGAGCGCACGGAGCTGCAGTCGAGATGGCTGTGGAGAAGCGGCCTCTCCGTGCCCTTCGAAAAGGGGCTGCGCGGAGGTCGGGGGTACCGGGGATGATGTCCTAGTCAACCCGGAGGATGCCCCATCTCCCCGGGACGCGGATCTTCCGCGGGGTGGGCTCCACAGCCGTCGCGATTTTGCGAAATCGCGCAATCCTGCGGCGCTCCTGTGAGGGGGGCGCTTATCTTCTGCGTGTAGAGGCGGTGAGGAGCGCAGGCAGAGTTGCGCGGCTCTTGAGCGGGGCGCTCGGCCCGCACCCCAGTGCTACTCCGGGACCTTGCGGGGAATGCGCAGCTCTGGGACCCCTTTATCATCCCCCCGTTAGACCGGTTAATAAGTTGTCTCCTCGTGTGATGAGCATCAGGAGAAACACCAATTTGGGGTGTTTCTCATAAAATCTCCGGTGGATTTTTTATTTTTTTTTGGTGCGTGGCCGTGCCGTGTATTTTCATTTATTCTGAGGAAAAACCGAGCCCCCAGCATCCCGGGGAAATGTACTAGCCGCGCCTCACAGGGACGGCAGCGGCTGCCCTTGGCCGTGGCGTGCCGAGGGTTTATGGTAATGGGGGAATGCCTTCACTCGGCCGTTTGGGATCGCCACTGCAAAACGCAGAAAAGATATCATTCGGGTGAAGCCTTTATTTTGTTTAAAGGTCGCGGCGGGCTCTTCAGGCTTTGTGTTAATAACTCCTGGGTGTATATGGTGCAGAGCATCCAAATTGACACCATATGTTTTCCTATTCGATGACTAGCAATAGAATACAAGGCGCATAATCATTGCCACTGGGCGAGATCTACACCGCTCTCCAGGGAAATTATATAATGATTAAGGCTTAACCTTTTAAGTGAAACTTTGATTTTGCTTTCCCCGCTGCCATTTTTTATGTCGGCGAGCGTCCCTCCCTGAAATGGGCTCCCCGCACGCATTTACGGGCACGGGGCGGGGGGGACGGCGGCTGGAGGGAGGGGGAGCCGCAGAGGGACTGCGGTCCCGGCCGCCCCCCGCCGCCCGGAGCCGTCCCGCCCGCCGGGGCACAGCCCGCCGCCCCCCGGGGCGCAGGCGGGGAGGGATTCGGGGCTGCTCTCCCCGCGGTGGGATGCGCAGGTCGCAACGCCGGCCCAAGCGCTGCTGGGCCGGGGCGGCAAATTCCCCAGCCCCGATGTCACTTCGAATCCATTGCGCAGGGAACGCGACCCCTCGGTTGTGTCCGCGCAGAGCCCCCGGCTACCTCAAACCGCAGCCTCCCTCGGAGGGAGAGCGAGTAGAGTTCAATCTAGTCTGAGTGATATCCAAATGCGGACAGAAAGGGTCGTTTTATCATGCTACTATTTGTCGTGACGATGCAATTTTCAAAAGCAGAGTACTGTCATAAAGTGACACGCCTGCCACAAGTGCTCCAACTGATCTTTTCAATTAGCCTTCCATGCATGATCCGGGGCGACTTCCGCCTATTTCCAGAAATTAAGCTCAAACTTGACGTGCAGCTAGTTTTATTTTAAAGACAAATGTCAGAGAGGCTCATCATATTTTCCCCCTCTTCTATATTTGGAGCTTATTTATTGCTAAGAAGCCTGGGCTCTTGGAGTCAATTTATCAGGAGGCTCCAAAGAGAGGAGAGCGGAGCGCGCGTAGAGCAGAGCTTCTCCAGGGAGACTTCCTCCAAAGCCTGGAGCTGCAGGTTGGGCACTGGCGAGGCAGCCTCTCGCTTTGCTTTTGGCGAGGCGAGCCGTGGCTGTGCAGGCAGGCTTGGGTGGGTTTGGGTTTCTTTTTTCTTTTTCTTTTTTTTTTTTTCTTTTTCTTTGGTGGGGGAAAAAAAAAAAAGGAAAGCAAGGAAGCAACCCAAGGCGATCTAGTCCGGAATATTCTGGGCTTTTGGGCTGGGTTTGGGTGGTTCGCCGCTGCGGCGGGTTTTGCAGACGGGGAGTGCGGGCGAGGGCGCTTTTCGGAGCCGCGGTGGCTCCCGGGGAGCGGCGGGCGAGGACGGTGCCGGGGCCGGGCGCGGTGGCTCCTGAGCGGGCGGAGCGGAGCGGCGGGTGCTGCGCAGCGGGGCGCGGAGAGGAGCGGCGCACTGGCTGCGCTCCGCGGGGTGTGCGCGGGTCGGGCGGGTGGGAGCAGAGGGTACTATGGTGGGCGCTGTGCTTCCCGCAGGTCACAGCGGCGTGAACCAGCTCGGCGGGGTGTTCGTCAACGGGAGGCCGCTGCCCGACTCCACGCGGCAGAAGATCGTGGAACTCGCTCACAGCGGCGCCCGGCCCTGCGACATCTCCCGGATCCTGCAGGTGAAGGCGGCGGCGTCCCCCGTCCTCCCACCGCTCCGCTCCAGAGCCGCTTTGTCCACCGCTGGCCGCCAAGGCGCTAATTGCCGACCCCCCCCACACTCACCCACCATCACCGCCACCACCACCCGCCTTCCAGCCTAATAAAATGATCCATCTGCTTATCTTGATTGTTGTTGCAAATAGACCTCTCTAAGCGTAAATATATCTACCTTTATTTATTTTTTTTTTAAAATTTTTTGTTCCCCTTTATTTCCGTCCGGTGATAACCTGCACTCTCGTTACAGTTAGTTCGCTGTAATAAACTGAATTATACGACTCGGCATAATTTCAGTTTCCTCTCCTTTCCCCCTTCCCCCATATTTACTTATGATTTTGTGAGTTCTGTATGCATTTGGCGTGGCTTACTGCTTTTTTAATCTTACCTTTTTATTCTTCCAAAAAGCGGGGAAAAAAAGAGAAAAAAATACCCCCCCCCCCAAGCCACGCTGTTTTAGCCCGGAATCTGTCTTTATGGACACATTAACGCGATCTGGCGCAGCTCAGGGGTACATTGTAAATATAGGTTTTGATAACCCCTCACTCACCCTGTCCCCCTCAAGTACTCTGTCTAAGAGCAGTGAGGACGATGGAGACTAGTCTGGCTTAGCTATTGTTCGCATTTAAGACGTATTTTAACATTAATACTAAAAGAATTACGTTTTGAGCAGATTTTTTTTTCTTACAAATGTTTTTAAAGTATCACTTTTGTAGAGGGTAGGGCCACGAATGTATTTTTTTTAAAGAAAAAAAGACTCTCTAAGTAAGTTCTCATACCATTTAAGGTATATTTTTGTGTTATAGACCCATGCAGATGCAAAAGTCCAAGTGCTGGACAATCAAAACGTAAGCTTGTCATTGTTTAATGCATACTTAAACAATTTTATTTTTGTCTTGAAATTATTAATAATGTGATTTTCTGTCCGCTTCCCTATCCAGGTGTCGAATGGATGTGTGAGTAAAATTTTGGGCAGGTATTACGAAACTGGCTCCATCAGACCCAGGGCAATCGGAGGTAGTAAACCGAGAGTAGCGACTCCAGAAGTTGTAAGCAAAATAGCGCAGTATAAACGAGAGTGCCCCTCCATCTTTGCGTGGGAGATTCGAGACAGATTACTATCAGAGGGGGTCTGTACCAACGATAATATACCCAGTGTAAGTTCATGAAAAAAACCTTCCTGTGTACTGTGTACAATGCTGGGTAGCCGTAGCGAGCCTCTGCTTCCTTTGTTTTGATATCAGATGAGAGGATAGCAGGTTCACATCATTTGCATGTGGCAGGGTCAGACGTGTTTTTTCATACAGAATCTGACAAATGCCTTTAAGGAGGGAAAAAAAAAATGCGGGTCACCCCTGTGCCTGGCGCCTCAGGACTGCGAGCATCAGTCGAAGCTATCACTGTGGTTTTGCAGGGTTGGGTTTGGGGCTTGTTTTTTTCCTTTCCCCTTGGTTTGTTTGTTTGTTTGCACCACCACCAGCAGTGAGCGAGTCGGGGCAGCCGCAGCTCGCAGCCGGCGCTCGGGGAGCCCCTGACTTGCGCCCAGGTCGAGGAGCCGCTCGCAGCGCGGAAGGGCCGCGGGGGTTGCGCGGGTGGCTGGCGGGGAGCGCGCTACCGCACTACCATTGCCTTTCCTGTCCTTTGCCTTCCAGGTGTCGTCGATAAACAGAGTCCTACGCAACCTGGCTAGCGAAAAGCAACAGATGGGTGCCGACGGGATGTACGACAAGCTAAGGATGCTGAACGGGCAGACGGGGACCTGGGGCACCCGGCCCGGCTGGTATCCCGGCACCTCGGTACCCGGGCAGCCCGCCCAAGGTAAGCGACAACCTGGCCGCCGCTCCCCGGCCCGGCTCGACCCCGCTTGGCGGAGGTGGCACCGACACGGGTCCCGCTCGCCCCCTCCCCGATCGCCGCCGCCATGCTGAGAGCGATGGGCAGTTTTTTCTCCGGCCAAGGGTTGCGGGTGTCCCTCCCGCCGCCTCCCCGGGCAGCTGCGAGCAGGTGGGCGGCGGGGGCCGGGCGGGCGTCCAGCCCCGGCCCCGGTCCTGCGGCGGGCAGGGGAACCGGGAGGAGCCGCTGTCAAAGCCGCGGCCGCCGAGCTGCGGTGCCGGCAGCAGCCGGGCGGGTTCCCGGGCTCATCCTTAACCTCGCCCATCAGCCCTGGTAATTAAGGATCCTGCTCCCCACCCGGGCCGCCTTCCCGTGCCGGGGTCTCAAAAGCTGGGGGGATCGGTAACTATCTCCGTAGGGCTGATTATAATTCCTCCTCAATGGACCCGAAACAACTTTGTAAATATAGGAAACTGTTTATCCTGAAGATTAATAGGTATTTGTTGTAGGAATGACAAGGGGATAATATGAAGGATAATGGGATGTTACGTTACATACTTAAGATGGTTAATGGCTTCTTTTTGAATACGGGCTCTGTTGAAGCTCGGCTCTCTCCCTGGCTGTGGTCATTCCTTTAGAAGAGGTGTCTATATACAACAACCTGCTTTTTGTTTTCACCCCGCAAGGAAAAAAATCGGTAACAGTGTGCGGAATATCTGGTACAAAGGATGTTTCTGTCACACGCAAGAATTTGTTATGGGAACAATTCTGTCGCTATGTAATTGCTCATTAGAGATCGTTTTGTTTCTCATTAAGGCGACATGAATAAGCGTCTAGTTGAAGGAGACAGCTGTAGAAATGTTCCACAGGAGACCTCTGGACACGATATGGCACCGCTTGCCAATTAGACATGTCAGTTTTAAGAGAAGAAAACAATCTATGAAGGACACTAGAAATATAGAGTGGAGTCCTCGCTTTTCCCCACCCCCACTTTGGTGTCTTCTTTTTTTTTTTTTTAATTTTGTTTTGCCCTATGTCCCCCTCGGAGCCGGGACGGGCCCTCCCGGCAGCTGCGCCCCGGCTCGTCTCTACCTGCGGCGCCCGGGGGCCGGGCAGGGGCTGCCCCTGCCCCGCTACCCGCATCCCTGCCCCGGTCCAGGGCTGGCCGGCCGGTGTCGGGACTCCCTGTCCTTCCTTCGCACCGCACCCGAGAACCAAACCGCGGAGCGGTGCGCGGCGAGGGGCGCGCTCTGTCCGCCCCTGTGGCTCCTGGCGGTCCGGGCACCCTCCGTTCCCGCCGTTTTTCTTTTTTTTTTTCCTTGTTTAAAAAAATTTTTTTAGGAAAGACGGTACATGAAAACATTTAGGAGCTCCCCCTGCCTCCCCTCCTCTCCGCAGAGCAGTGCTCCCGGGCCCTGCTCCCCGCGGTGTGCGCGGATGCGGTGCGGGCGCACCTGGGACCGTTGCGACGGAGGCGCCCGTGTCGCGGCGGGTGGGGGGAAGGTGTTGTCGGTGGAGATGCTGGGGGCTTGCGGTGACCCCTTCCCGTAGCGTGGGGATGAGCGCAGCTTCCGCGGGGGAGCGCGGACCCTGGGCAGCAGCGTGCCGGAGCGGGAGGACCCCGGGAGCCCTCTCCCAAATTGCCACCGAAATAAAGCGGTGCGGAGCGGGGCAGGGCTGGCTGGGGCCGGGGGTGCCTGTGTGCGTGGGCAGAAGAGGCGAGGGAAAGGCAGGCAGGCACTTAAAACATCCGCATGGCAAAATTAAAATTAATAAAATGGATTTCCTCTGGAATATTCATGCTCCCTCTAATGTTTTTCCCTTGCAGGGGTATGTTACTGGATTTTAAGAGTCCATTACTCAAAAAGCATAAGGCGAGGTTAGGTCTCAGAGGGGTACAAATATGGTCTCAATCTGATAAACGCCATGCAGCAGTGAATAAAATAATGGATACATGAGGGCTGACAGAACAAAAAGAGACATCTCTATCCGGGAGAAATTCTCTAGTGATTTAGTGGTTTTAGGGATCACCGAGACACTGTTTCTTATATTTTTTTCCCCTCCCTCTCTTATAAGACTAAAGCCTTCTATAGGATTTAGACACTTTCTCTTTCAACAGATGCTACAATGTTTTGATCCCAGCTCTATAGCTGAGAGGTGCCGCGATTGGTTTGCTATCTTTTTTTGCTTGTTTTCCGCCTCACTGATTAAGACACTAAGAAACTAAGGAATGATTTTATTTCCCAGCGTCTTTTTTTTTTTTTTTTTTTTTTTTTTTCCAGGAAACAAATCCTATACCCAGCGTCAGATGGTCTGGCTATAGGATAATAGGGACGGACATTCACTCTCTTTCTTACGGATTAGGTCTGGAAGGTGGAACAGCTCTATTGAGATCGCTCCTTTTAGGGGCTTTTTTTTTTTAAAAAAAAAAAAAGGGGGGGGGTGTCTAAAAAGAAGATATCTTAATTGTTCCGCGAGGGGGTTTTAGATAATCATAAGCGAGTTTAACACTAGGTGAAACTTTTAGCTGGCTCAGAGGTTTTTGGGGAGATGGGGAGCGCGCCGAGACGAGGTTGCAAAAAAGTGTGGCTTCTGAAGTTTAAAAATAAGTGAGGCGGGGGGCAGGAGGGGTGCCCGGTTTGGGCTGGCCCTGGGAAGGGCGGGCGCGGCCCCGCGGGAGCCCTCGCTCCCAGCGGCTTGCGGGGGCAGCCGGCCGTCCTCGCCGCCTCTGCGCGGCTCCCCCCTCCCCTTCCCTCCCTTTCCCTTCGCTTCTCCCCCCGGTCCGTGCCGGTCCGGTCCGAGCGGACAGTGATGGATGAGGGCGGTGGCGGAGGTTACGCGGCGGCCCCCACCGCGGGCGGGCGCGGCCCCCGGCGCTGCCACCAGCGCTGGGCAGGGCGGCTGTCCCGCCGCGGCGGCGTTCCCGGGGCTCGGCGGCTTTGTGTGCCCCTGAAAGGCAGAACTCCCCCCCCCACGGCTATTCACCCGCCGCCGGCCGCCTCAATGGGGCTGCGGCCGCCCATATGGTGACCACGGCCGCTGAATCCCTGTGTTTAAATGGGGGAGAAAGTTCGGGTTTTAAAACATTTCAAAGTGGTTGAAAGGGTCCCACCAGATCCTGTCACAATTCCCCCCGAGCTTTGAAGGCCGGGGCCATTGTTCGCCGATTATAAATGATATTACTTTAAAGTTGATTTCCCACAATATTTAAAGGATGTAGCGGGAGTGTCGCTATTTATTTTTGGCGTAACTTTTCAAGGGAATTAGCATAAGTAGCCCATGCGTCCCTCATCCCATCTCCCCCTTTATATGCGACATCAAAACGCCTCGAAAAATATGCTTTGAAAGGAGAGGGAGAGCTAATTTAGGGACAACGACTTCTCTGCCTCGGCAGAAACGTCCTTTTCTTTCGGGCACGGCGGCCTGGGGGTCCCTGCAGAGCCCCGCAAACCGGCCGGACCCGAGACGCATCCTTGCGACCGCCCGAAAGGGGAGCACAATGAAACTTTCCCCTGTTTAATGACAGAAATTACATTAAAAGTGGTCGAAATGCCCTAATTAAAAACGTACCGCTTAAATGATATGCCAGACGTTCAGCTGCAGAAGAGCGTATTTAGCTAGTTAGTGAACTCGCTACTATTTCTTTTAAAATTACATGTTAAAATTTTAAAAGAAATCTTACTTTTCTCTGGTGCAACACATTACAAAGAATGGACAGTCCTTTTATCTAAATATAAAATTCCATTTTCAGCAATTATAGCCTGTTCTTGGTGATGATATAATTACAGCTGTGCTCAGTAATAGGTGTCAAGGCAATGCACACTCATACAATAGTTGAATAAAACTGCAGAACAATGCAGGCACTTCTAAATTCACAACCTTTAAAATGAAATTGACTGTGCAGAATTCAAATAAAAACTGGATAAATATTTTTTTAAAAAGATTACAAGCTTGGTTTGGTTTCTTAATAGCATTTTCTGCAAACCTATCAACATCTAATTGATTAGAGAGGAATTACTGATTATAGATAATCTGAAATACTGAACATCACTATTTTAAATGTAGCAATAGGTAAATAGATGCAGCAAACAGAGAAGACTGCCATGGCACTTCAGCAGTGATGCACGGAAAGAATCACTTTCGGGGGAAAGTATTTTTATGCGGGTTTTATTCCAGAGGAAAAACAAAATGAAATTAAGACCAGGCGATCGTATTTCCTTATCTCCAATGTTTATGATAATGCTGGAAACTGAAATGTTTCCACGCTACCCGTGTCATTAGCGCAATGTTGCTTTGATACCCGAGACGTTTATAAGGGAGGGTGTCAGGAAACATGGCTGAACTTGTTTCCAATCATGTTATTTCTCTGATAGGGATCTTAAAACAGGGGTACCTGCGTTTCACTTTCCGACTCTCGGTTCCGCAGATGGCTGTCCGCAACAGGAAGGAGGAGGGGAAAACACTAACTCCATCAGCTCTAATGGAGAAGATTCAGACGAGGCCCAAATGAGACTCCAGCTGAAAAGAAAGTTGCAGAGAAATAGGACATCCTTTACCCAAGAGCAAATCGAAGCCCTTGAGAAAGGTGAGTGACATTTTCCTATGGCTGAAGCGGGAGAGAAAAGCAAAGTGTGCCCTGGCTGTACTAAGAGCTGAATGGAAACATGGCATTCACATGCCTTATATATGCACAGATATTTTAAGTCCATGGCTCCCTCCATGCCTTTTTATTTATTGAGCTCCAAATATTCATCGATGGCTGCGGTATGCACTGAAAAGCTGTTAAAAGGTTTTCAAAGGGACTGTACTCAGGGCAGAGATCATACCGAAACATCAGCGTTACACCCTGGGCTCCTCTCAAGGGGAATAAATCTCCTCCTGCCGACTGTGCCATGTCGCCGGCTGGGCCACATTGCCATACTCCGGGAAGGCCAGGGCAGGCAGCTGGGGCTGGCAGCATCCTCCGTGCCTGTCCCCACGCTCGCTCCCTGTCCCCAGCGCTGCCGCTGCCCGGGGCTGGGAGCAGGTGCCCTTTTCCCTGACTGGCCTGGGTGCACCTCGCCTCTGACCCGCTGCGGATCTTTGTTCTTATTTTCCGCTGTTATTTAGTGACATGCCATTTCACTTGTTGGTGACAGGGTCAGAGCTGCCTTGGGGACCCCCTCAGTGGAGGCAGAAGCCCTCACTGCTTCTTGAAAGATGCAGCATTGCTCCCAAGCCTGCTGATCCCCTGAGCGATATTCCCCAGCAGGCAAGGCATCCTCCTGCCTCACACATACACATGAAGAAAGCTCAGCTTTGTCTTTACAGTGATGTTTCTTAAGAGCAGTTAGAGCAGAGGCAGTCCAGGAATGACCCTGCCTTTACACTCAGCCACATTGACTCTTTGCAACTAATGTAACCATATTTTCTTCTGCAGAATTTGAGAGGACCCACTATCCCGATGTGTTTGCAAGAGAGAGACTAGCTGCTAAAATAGACCTGCCTGAAGCAAGGATACAGGTACCGAGTTACTGTGCAATTATGACTATTATTATTTTTACTATTATAATTGTTGTTAATCCTGGTTTCTCAAAGCACAGGGCTGCCCTTATTTATGATCAGGTATTTGTCCATCTCCTCCTTCAGGAAAATAACAGCAGCCACAGTTTGCTTTCACACGTTGCTTTGCTACGCTGCAAGCCAGCTCTCTATCAGCACAGCCCTGAGCCACGTGGGGGAGGCCTCACATCTCCAGTCCTTGTAAGGTCACTCACGTCTCTCAAAACACTGTATTTCCAGGTGTGGTTTTCTAACAGAAGGGCCAAGTGGAGAAGGGAAGAGAAGCTGAGGAACCAGCGAAGACAAGCCAGCAACACTCCCAGCCACATTCCCATCAGTAGTAGTTTCAGCACAAGCGTTTACCAGCCGATCCCGCAACCAACCACCCCTGGTAATGCCACCAACCCGCTCACGTTCATCCATCCTCTGGGGAAAATGAGACTCTCAGACTGTATCACCGATTTTAATTATGGTTGAACTAATGTGTTCATCTATCTGTCTATTCTATTATAGTTTCCTCTTTCACATCAGGTTCCATGTTGGGCAGAACGGACACGGCGCTCACAAACACGTACAGCGCACTGCCGCCCATGCCTAGCTTCACCATGGCCAACAACCTGCCTATGCAAGTAAGTCCAGTGACACCGCCATGGCACGATGCTCCCTCAGGACTCGGTGGCCCCTGGGGTGTGTGGGAGCGCGGGGGCCCTTCATCCCAGGATGGGGAGTTACAGACCCAAACCACGCTGCAGGGAAACTGGCACAAAAAGCTTCCCTGGCCTCTAAAAAGATGCCCTGTTTTGGGAAAATCACAAGAGAAAGGACAATCTAAGTCCTGGTGCCCTGACAAGCCCTTTTCCCAAATTTTGAAAGAGAAACATCCTCTAAATTGCAAGGCAACAAATCTGGGATGAGAAAGCCCTTTTCAGAAAAAAACACAGTTAACCTATGGAATTCACTGGTGCGGTATTGTGGAAGTTGCTGCCCGAGTAAGCTGCTGGAGGGATCTGGCCTTTTTGGTGTAGGTAATGTGGCAGCGGCACATTAGGAACACCTGAGAGAGGGAAGGATGTGATTAGCATCAGTGGTTATGCCAGCTAAGCCAGAATTGCAAGAGCTGTCAATCCTCATGCCTGAAAGCATTAGCTGATCACCAGCTGGGTTAGGAAGAAATCTATTCCTTTGGGGTCTGTTTCTATAGACCTTTCAGATGCAAAATTCCTCCTTTTTTAATGGTGGGGTTGGCCTAGGAAGGTGCTGGCCAATTACGGGAGTTTTCCAGCTTTGTCTGAGGCACACAGCATTGACCACTGCTGGAGACAGGCGAGCAGATTAGAGAGCCTGACTCCTTCGCTGCGGCAATTACTATGTTACTAATTGCTGAACCAAAATTAACCAAATAAAGTTAGAGTCTCACAAGTCTGCAGAAAGAAATGACGTTGGCTAGGTCGCTATTCCGTGACGTTGGTAGCCGGTGGCACCGTTTCCAGCAGCGGGCTGAGAGCAGATGACAAAAGATCAAAAGGCTGATACGGGAGGGGACCCCTGGGAAAGCAGGAGGCCCCTGATTCACCGCTGGGCACCTGGGCTGGGACCTGGCACGTGTGAACGTCTCTGGAAAGTCCTGCCTATGTGGCTGCATGATGTCAGGGTGGGAGATTTGGCATCCAAACCATCGGCATCTCCCTGTGGACATGGGGTTTGCTGCTTGTTCTCCCAGGGCATAGGGTGTGCGTTTCCCCCCATGTTTGTGTGCTTAGAGAGCGAGGCTGCATTTTCAGAGACAGCATGTGTCAGGGATGTGCAGATGGAGGAAATATGTGCAGACATGTCGAGTCTTGTGTGCTCGGAGCGGGAATTACTCATCCTGCTCCCTCACTGCTTCCCTGCATCAGGGCTGCATCAGCACCCTGGAGTGGGAAATGCCCCTGGCTGGTCCTTCCCCAGCACTGTGCCATCCCTCACCCCCTGCCCCCAGCTGCTCTTGCCCCTGGCAGATGGAGTTTTAGGGGTTGGAGTTCAGGTAAATGGAGACGTCTGGTCTCCTGGGATGCTGCTGGCATGGGCTTGGGGTGACCGAGGCTGATGGAGGATCGATGCACATGTGCGTCAGAGCCTCGGTCACCCCAAACTCACATCGTCTGTGTGTATGTGCAACACACAGATGCAGGTCCAACCTTGTGTAACCACCCTGTGTGCCTCAGCAGACTAATTTTTAGTTGCACGCCTAATAGTTTTTAGTTAAACCACCAAGTGTGAGATAAGATGCCAGCCCTGCTCTGTCTCTCTGTGGCTGCAAATGGCAGGAAACGTCTTTCTTCTACAGAAGCACAGACAAGGGCTTTGGTTCCTAGGTTTAGGTATGTAACACTTTTGTTAGCATCTAGATGTAGGGATCTGCTCAACAAGGCATCTGAAAAGGCGCCAGTGACCATTCATGTCATTTCTGTAGAGCAAAAAGCTCCAGGAAGAGGCTTCTTGGTTGAACTCCTAACTAGGCGTTTACATTTAGGTCCCCAAATTCGAAACTGAAGCTCATCTTTGCTTGTGCGCGCTGCCCCTGAGGGCTGGTACATCCATCCAGAAGAGCGTAACGTGGTGTTTACCTCAACCAATCCTTAACACTGTTTTGTCCTTTGCTCCCACAGCCCCCAGTACCCAGCCAGACCTCCTCCTACTCTTGCATGCTGCCCACCAGTCCATCGGTGAATGGCCGGAGCTATGACACTTACACCCCTCCTCACATGCAGACACACATGAACAGCCAGCCGATGGGCACCTCTGGCACCACTTCCACAGGTGAGTGCCCCCGCGGCCCCCCTGCCTTTCTGCTCCAGAAATTCATTTTTTTTCACAGATATTCACTGGGAAAAGTCTCTCCCCATTGCTGGGAGAGGTTGGGGTTAGTAGCTCTCGAACCGGGCAGAAAACAGAAATGTATAACCTTGTGGGCTGGGGCAGAAAGTCTGATTTTTAAGCTGCTGCTGAAGGGATAGATGAAAGATGGCTCATTAACAGAGGTGTTGTTCAAAGGGCGGTGCAGTGGGAAGCTCTCCAGTGAGGCCCCCACCCCTCAAAATCTTCCCTGTGTAATTGATTTCTAAGGCAGTCTTTATTTCACTGTTAAATTTCAGTGGAGATAGGCCTGTGAAGTTAAGTGTATGTGAAAGCGTTTGCAGGACTGGGCATGTTTTCACCGTGTCTGTGTCAAAGGCTATTTTTTGCTAAAGATTTGAAGTTATCAAAAAGGCAGGTAACCGGTAGAAATATTAACCTATGCATAGGAAGGCAAACTAGGGTAAAAAAGGGTAAGTGTCAGCATAAACAGGAGCAAGCCAGACACATATTAAAAGAACAGAAATGTTCAGTGTATTTTGGGTTGAATTCCCAACAAATGAGCCAACGCTCTGGCATTTATCTCAAAGCATGACTGTTTATTTATAATAACACATCAGTGAGACGTGCACAGGTTTTTAAAATATGTCTCCCTTCCCCCCGCACCTGATTCTGCAGGCTGGTAGATGGCGAGATTTAATACTGGAATACAAGCAAAAATTGTGCTATGTATAGAAAAACTAAAATATCAATTTTTCCCCTCAATTTTCAGGTCTCATTTCCCCTGGAGTGTCAGTTCCAGTTCAAGTTCCTGGCAGTGAACCTGATATGTCTCAATACTGGCCAAGATTACAGTAAAACATGTGTTAATTCCGTAAATGACTATATGGACAACAGTTGGATGTTCAGCAGTATTTTATAAAGGAAGAATGGCTCTCAGAGTACTTCTGTACTGCAACTGTGCCCTATGCTGTAACACATGGAAAAGACTTTCACACGGACCTTTGTACACTGAAGGCATTATATCAGTTGGAACAAATCTTCATTTTGGTATCCAAACTTTTATTCATTTTGATGTATTATTTGTAAATGGGCATTTGTATGTTATAATGAAAAAAAAGAAAAAAAGAACAATGTAGACTGGATGGATGTTTGATCTGTGTTGGTCATGAAGTTGTTAAAAAGAAAAAGAAAAGGAAAAAAAAAAGAAGCCATGATCAACAAGCTTTGCCACGAATTTAAGAGTTTTATCAAGATATATCGAATACTTCTACCAATCTGTTCATAGATTATGGATTGATGTTCCAAGTTTGTATCATTCCATTGCATATAATTAAACCTGGAACAATACGCACTAGATTTATGTAAGAAAAATATCTGTTGGTATTTCCAAAGGTTGTTAACGGCTGAAGCTATGTGCAAACAGGGGTTAAGAGAGAACTTTGATGAAGAAAAGAGTTTGATAGATAAAAGGTAGATTGTGTCTTCGATATAATCCAATTTGTTTTATGTCGAAATGTAAGTATTTGTCTTCCCTAGAAATCTCCCAGAATGATTTCTATAATAAAGTTAATTTCATTTATATTTGACAAGAATATTCTATAGATGTTTTATACACATTTTCATGCATCATACGTTTCTTTTTGGTCGGCAAGAGTTAATTGTTCTTAGATATAGTTGTACTACTGTTCACAGTCCAATCATTTTTGTGCATCTAGAATTCATTCCTAATCAATTAAAAGTGCTTGCAAGAGTTTTAAACTTAAGTGTTTTGAAGTTGTTCACAACTACATATCAAAATTAACCATTGTTGATTGTAAAAACCATGCCAAAGCCTTTGTATTTCCTTTATTATACTATTTTCTTTTTAACCTTATAGTGTGGTGTTGCAAATTTTGTTACTGTGTTAGGTTAATCTCATTAAGCTTTATTTTTGATTTATTTTCAGTTTTCAATAAGGATTTTTAAGAAACATTTTTATAGACTTTCAGCACTTCTACCAGCCTGTAATTTGGGCTAACAAAAAGAAGATAGGTTCACGGATCTAATTGAGAGGAGGAGGTTGGTTATTTAGCTCAGGTTTCTGGGGATGCTCTAAATGAACTCCAGAATCCAGCAGTTTGCATCGTGCGAGTTAGTGGTGGTGATGTGATGCATGTCCATGTCTATCTGCTGTAATTGTACAAAAAGTACGTATAGACGCACATGCACACAAATATACATTCCTGACTTCTAAAAAATGTTTTTGTTAGGGTGCTTAGAAAGGAAAAAAAAGAAAACCAAAAAACAGCTGTGTTTTTAACAGGCTCTTTGGGAGAGTGAGTACCATCCCTTTATATTGCCACACAGCACAATCTTAGTGTAATTTTCCATTGAACTTGTAACCTGGTTAATACCTCAATGCGCTTTGTGTGAGGGTTGTTAGTGTGGGCGTGGGTGGAGAGCTGCATGTCAAGGAATAATGAGAGAAGACAAATCAACAGGCAACAACAATGCGAACTGGGACTGGCTAGTGAAAGCTAAAGGCCTTTAGTCACTGGCAGGGAAATCTAAACATTCCCATATCTATGAAGCTGGCTCATTGTGGTGCAGTTGTTACTCCCGATGCTGTGCTGAAAAAGGGATCTCATGATTAAAAAGCCAATGCGCCGGGAGTTTTTGAGTCAGAGCACAGGCATCACAAGCAGCCTTTGTAAAGCAAAGATACCATCTAGGCTGGTTATGTTTTCCTTTCGGCATATTTGTCACCGCAGATAACACTTCATTGTAAACTTGGAGTAGCAGAGTTGTGGTGCTGAGGTAGTCACGATGCTGCAGATGAGATTAAACACACGTAAACTCCAAATCCTTTAGGGAAAAACAGCAGCTTCGCTCAAACCACAGTACAACAATAAAGTCAAGAGCCTGAAGCAAGCAAAAATATGCAGAACAAGTAGATTAAAATATTTATTTTTAATTGATACTGGTCAGTTTTGTTGTATTTGTTGTAGCAGCATTAAGTAGTTTTAATTATCTAGAAGTCATCATTGGAAAATATTACTGAAACATGTATTTAAAAAAAAATGTACATATGCTTTTATCAGATATACACACAGACATTGGTATGGACAGATCACCAGCATTAAGTAGTTTTAATTATCTAGAAGTCATCATTGGAAAATATTACTGAAACATGGATTTTTTTAAAAAATGTATATATACTTTTATCAGATATACACACAGACATTATATAAGGTATGGACAGATCACATTAAACACCACATTAGACAGGTCCCTTCTCACATAGATAGATCAGTTCTGGGAACAACTGATTACAGGTAAAACCCCAGCACTTTTATAGCCACATAGAGTGTTCATACCTACTAATGTAGTTTTTTTTTCATCTAAATGCCAACTTCTGCTTAACCAGGAATGGAAATGAGCTTCCCATCCCTTCCTCCCCTGAGAGCTTTTGCCATGGTTGCTGTTCCTGCAGGTGCCGATACGCGGGCAGAGGTATCTTGCTGTAGCTCTTCCCTGCCCTTCCCAGGTTTTCCCAGCCGTGTAGCTCCACCGCCTGTGGCCCAGCCGCTGGTGGCCTCCACAGAGCCATCGCCAGCCTTCTACGTCCCTCCTGAAGCCTTCTTCAGGGCAGACTGTGCCGAGGGGCTGCCGCCGTCCACAGCCCCGCACCGTCGCAGCGACGCTAGAAAGCGGTTGCATGCGCGGATGAACTTGGAGCTGATTTGGGTGACAGGCTAGCCAGCCGCGGCGGAGAGGAGACATTTCTGGCTCACTGGCTCGTTATTGTGCCCTATGGAAGGAGGTCGGTGGGGAACAGTCCCTGGCTGGCTGCACATCGCGAAGAAGCCGGGGCGTTTGGTCCCTGGAGCGCTGCTTGTCTGGAAGAGCCGCTGCCGTGCGTGCCGGGGGCTCTGCGGGTTGCAGGCGGTCTTGTGCCGCTTGTCGCCTCCACAGCCCCGTCAAGAGCCTTATCCCCAGGGTGGGCCGGGGCTGAGTGGGCAGCGTCTCAGGGCTGCCAAGCCTGAGCACCGGTGCCAGCTTCAGGTTGCTGGCTGGGGGCCCGGGGAGGCCCCGGAGTAGCCCCCGTGCCCAACTGGCCCCTGGCAAATGGGTGCAGGGGTTGCGTGGGGCTGCGTGGGGACGTGCTGCCTCACCAGGCATCGCTACCGGTGACATCAGCGGGGAATGAAAATCTTCAGCATGCTCTGAACAGCCTCTAATACCCATTTTCACTCCCTTTCTTCTTCTAGAGCTGTATTACTTAAGAAGACTGAAATCTGCAGCAACCTCAGCGTAACACAGCAATTCCCAAGGGTCTCCTCTTTTTTACCACTGAAATTAGTGGGAGTTTTGCTATTGATTTCAATAGGAACAAGAAATTTCTGTGCATTTGGTTAAAATGTATTTCATAATAACACCTTGTACTTTATTTATAAGCCCCTCCTAAGGCATTTCACAAATTATAGTCACACAAGAATTGATGTGTGAGCGCTGTCTTAATAACACTGTATTTTGTATCTCAAATATTGTGTTCTAGATACAATATTTACAATTACAAGTGAAAAGGCTGCTAACCTAACAGTTATTGTTCGGAGCAGACAGATGACGAGCCATACATGCTGATGGCGACGCAGACATGCTTGTGGTGATGTACGTGTTGGAGTTGCCTCGCACCGTGCAGATACCGGTTTTAATTGTTTTTAAAAGGTAAGCACGAGTCGGCACGCGCCCTGCTCCAGGAGGCAGACAGAGCTGCTTTCTCATCCAGGCTGTAACACAGAAAGGGGATTTTCACCGCTTCATCTTAGCTATGTCTTTATAAAACGAGCAAAACGTCCCCATAGACTGGTTTACTTCAGGCAGCCTAACATGGGACTTACCTTTTGGGGCAAGATTGCAGTTGCAAAGAATAACCTGGGACTGACAACACACGTCACCTCCCTCAGGGTTTCTGGTCATCAGTAGTCCTGTTTCATTCACTTCCCATGGCCAAAGGTGTCTGGCCCTTTTTTTTTAATTGATTTTTCTCGTATTACTGACTAAAATATATTAACTTATTTTCTCTGGGTAATATGTGCAGGTTTAGAGTTGTCCTAAGGTTTACCTTTATTCTGCATTTCCATGGTATAAAGAGTACTAGGAAAACCGAAAATGTATAATTTTTTATTTATTTATGTATTCTTTTCCCCAGCTCATTTCCATTCACTCCTGTCCTCAGCTTCAGCAGCTGAGCATTGCTCCATGTGCAGCCAATAAAGCTCCTCTGCTCTAGGAATGCTGTAGCATCTTCTTTTTAACCACCTCTTCTCTGAGAAGGCACCTGCTTGCTTAATGAGCTCCTGCAGCCCTGTTTCTAATCAAAAGTGTGATTGGCACCTACAAACACCCAAATACAATTCACCCTCCCCCCCATAAGAAATAGGCATATGAATTACAGATGTGAGAGTAGAGTCTGTGATGGCTGTTTGTTCTTGTTCAGACGTTGAGTATTTACATGTCTTGCTGCGGAGAGAAGGCAGCAGCAGTTCTGTGGCTGGAGCGTGCAGGAATCCCCAAAGCCCCAGTCCTCCGCAGCATGTTAGAGGTAGAAAAAATGTTCCTCCTCTTTGGGTGGAAAACAAAGGATGGAATATAGCTTGCTTTGTATTCCTGCTGGAGAATGATGCTAGGCAAGTCTCTCTGTTTAGCAGTTCTTTGAAAAAATAGCAGAGGATGGAGCAGTCTGCACGAGACGCGTGGTAGTAAAGATAGCACAGTTTGGATAGGAGCCAGGCTGGCAAGTTCCCTCCTTTAGAACACATTTTAAATTAATTCCTCCCCTAATATTCTCTTAGATGTAAAGAAAGAAAAAGCCAGTGTATGAGCAGACACTTAGTGTAGCTTACTTAGGATGGTTTACTATATTAAGATAGTTTTCAGCAGTGATTGTGTGGAAGATGAAGGTGTTTCCATAGTGGCTGCAGAAATGAAACCTCAAAGGAGATCTCATTTGATCAGTCTTCTAACATCTACAGGTGATGTGTGACAGGGTTCCATAAAACCTCCAGCTGCCAAATCCTTGTTTATTTTAAAGATGGCACTTTAGAGAAAAGTTCCCTTGAAACCTGCTTTCCCTTAAGTTGCACTATGAACCTCCAATGACTGTGCTCTAACACAGAATTTCAGGGCTTTCTGTGCCATTCCCTTCCTCCCCCTCGGTAACACCCCGCCAGGTCATATCCCTGGTGAGATGGCTGTGATTTTGAAGGGGATGAAGGTGCAAACATGTCTGATGCTGGTGGGCTGTGTGCTGGAGCTGTTTTGCCCCCACAAAGGACCACGATACTGTTTTTGCTGGGCTGGCAGAGCTCTGTGGTTTCTTGGGCACTGGAGCCTGACCTCCTAAGTCGAATTGTAGCCGAGTCAGATGGGGAGCAGAGGTTCTGTGAGCGACCAGGAGGACCCTTGTTACCTTCAGGTGCCTGACAGGAGCTTTAAGTTGTGTGGAATCCTCCAGCAGAGGCTGCAATTGCCTCCAGGCACCTGCCAGACCTCACGTACACTCCAGCAGCCGAGATTGGCAAGGGCTGCGAACTGCGGTTCTTCCTCTCCTGGGACATATGAGCTTTTCCAGCTGCACCAGCGCAGTTTGTAGATTCACAGATTCCTTCAGGTCAGGCCTCTGACAACTGAATCTGAGAAGTTTATGAGAAGTTATTCCATAGAAATTACAAATAGGGCACCAGAAGGTCTCTGATTTATATGGAGCTGCATACAGCAGATAAACACCTTCGGGTTGCTACAATAAATATGTTAACTTATCGCAAGTGAAGAAAATTTATATTTCTCCCTGTAACTGTTTATGTTTCACCCTTTACATTTTTCTCTGCTAAGTTGCCTTCACATTCAGAGTCTGTAGTCTGCAGTTTCATATTTCAAGTACTTCAGGGGAGGGTTTATTTAATTTTAAAACTTCTTCTGTCAGACTGGATTAAATAAAAATCCAGTCATTTAATTTTTATAATTTTTTTGCTTTTAAAGGAGCAAGTTGTCCCCCTTGACTTCTCTGAATTTGACACTCTTCCTTTGCAAAACATGCATTCAAACCCTTCAATTCTTACCTAAACTAAGCTTCTGTTGGGTTTGATGGTTTCCTGGGTTATGATTCAGTTGCTCTGCATGAACTGCTGTTGAATTACACCTGTTTGGGCAAGGGCACGTTTAAAACTTCATAGATCATTTTATAGGCAGGGACTGCATGGTCCCTCTGTTCTGCTCCCTTGTATATATTCCTTTACTGTGTCTATCTGCTGTATTCTCTGTCACGCATGAAGTAATTGTGCCTACATATCATACACCTGGTGCTTCCATCCTCTTCCCCAGCGTTTTGTTGTGGTCAAGTTTTATTTGTTCATTTGAAGCTGCTGTATTGGTGGTGCATGCTTGAAGCTCCATTTAAGTGACGCTTTGCTAGTCAGGTGGCTCCTGGGAAGGCTTCGTCTTCCACACAGACGGACTTGCTCTTCCATTATCTCCAACTGTCAAACTCCTTCTCACTCAAGTAATTTTCCAAAATTGCTGAGCTATCCTGGACATAGGCTGTGAAGCACCATAAATGGAAATTTCCCCATGCTGGAGAACTCTTCCAAATGTTTTTCTCTGCCTGTCACTCTCCATCTGGTCTTAACTAAGTTCAGCTCTATTCACTAGTTGAGCTTTTCCAAGTGCAAGGCCACGCTGGTGGCAGGAGTTTCATTATACATGATGCACAAGAGATGTATATCTGTTGTCTGACCGGTTCATCTGATGGATCCATAAAGATGTTGAATATGCCTGGAGAGGAAATGGACCCATTAAAACTTCCCTGGTCAGGAATCAAGTGCCGGAGCTGCAGTTTCCAGCTATGGCTGCTGGCGAAAGATGGTGGGGCTAGAACTGGCATCAAGACCTGCTAGAATGATCCCTGTCCTATTGATTTAAAATAGGTTAGGATGACAAATTTATTTCGCAGTGGTGCAAGACCCGAGCCAAGAATGATGCCCTGCACAAAACAGTCCTGAGCTATAAGCTCTGAGATACTTTGATAATATAAACAAATACACGCTAAGAACTGGAGAAAAGTCTCATGCAAGCAACATATTTTTAAACAACTTTACAGCTTTTTCTCCACACAATATGCTTTCTCAAAATATTGACACTGAAAACTGCTTGATTTCATACCTAAACCCAAACCAGATCCCATTTCTGTTCCCCTGTAAGTCTGGCCCCATGATGTTTCTGCCCGTTTTCTTCAGTGCTCCAACCTGACACCAAAAAAGCAGCTGTAAATGCACTGAAATTTGCCCATTTCAAGACTTTTTAAGAGAATGCCTCTGATGTCGTAAGTGCTGAGAGCATTCCAAGTGCTGGAACATCCAGGCTCGAACTCTGCCAGCAAAAAGTGGAGGGTTTGGTTTTTAAAAAAATTCTTGCTACATTTTGGATTGAACATTTACCTTCAATGCCAGAAGACAATAAAATACATTTTTTAATAGAGGAATAAGGTTCCACTTAAATTTGAGAAGAAACTTCTTCTCAGTGAGGGTGACAGACACTGGAACAGGCTGCCCAGGGAGGTTGTGGAGTCTCCTTCTCTGGAGACATTTAAAACCCACCTGAACGCCTTCCTGTGTCACCTCATCTGGGTGTTCCTGCTCCGGCAGGGGGATTGGACTGGATGATCTTTTGAGGTCCCTTCCAACCCCTGACATTCTGTGATTCTGTGGTTCTGTGAATATGCAGCTACAAATTCTCTAGATATGCTAACATTTAAAAAAATCCACTGCACCTAATCCTACCATTTTGCTCCTGGTCTAAATCGTCACTGGTTTCTCTGGAAGATTTTTTAGATTAAGCTCTACAGCACCAGAAAATCCATGTGCAAAAAAAATACAGAAAACACAAAAGCTATCTTTGTTTTGATATGAACAGAAGGTCTGCAAATTAGTTCCATGTACCTAACAACTTTCAAAATTGTTAAAGGCGGAGTTTAAACAAAGCAGCCAAGTTTTCAGCAGATGCTTCGGGATGCTTGATGCTCAACACTCCTGAAAATCTGTCTGTCCGTTTAGATGCTGAAATACAGATGCAGGCACCCATTATATCAATGAACCATTTTTGGAAAAAAAATGAGCTTAACAATTGCTTATATTGGACTAGAAACTGAAAAAAATTGTGATGGATTTTTTTTTTTTTTCCGAGTTGCCTTTTTTTCTTAAGAGGATTCGCTTTCATTCTTCTTTTTACATAAGTACATTTATTATTGAGTAAGCACCAACGTATGCTCAATGTGATTAAAAAAAGAAAGGTAGACCTTGCACTCAGCTAGCTCACAAGAGAAAAGAAAAACCCCAAGAAATGCCATGGGGGATAGTACTTGTTTCTACCACCTCTTAAAGACATAAAAGCATCTTCTTGCCTGTTTCTGATGTGCTCTGTAGTTAAGGATGACATTTCTCCATCACAGGCGAAAAAACCCACTTTATTAAATTTCTAATATATGATACTGGAGAAATACTGGTTTGACATCTGTGTGTGTGTGTTGCTTGTAATATACATACATTTTTAAAGGGATGTGTTATAAACTTGTGGTTTCAGAAAAACTTGATTAATAGCTCACTTTCCAATATTGGCATAGTAAAGGATTTTTGTAAGTTAGACTTCTGCACTTTTCCAAAAGCTGTATTTGGAACAACATCACTATTTTATATTAAATTTAAAGCTGAAACCAGTGGTGTACTACCATGTGTATCACATGCCATGTAGCTAAACACTCATTTTCAGATGCTTGTATCTACTGTTACAGAAAATTGAATTCAGCTTCATCCTTGAAATCACTTTTGAGATTTCTTTACAAACACAGAACAAGATTTAATCTATCATAATATTCATGTTCCAAATACTTATATTTTGAAAACCTCAACACAACAGAAAGTATATAAAGAATTCTTATTTGACATATTCAAGACACAACGTTTTAAATTTCATCACTGCTTTCTCAACTGTATGTCACAATTCTGTATAGATCAGGTTCTCGTGCTGAATTGGGAACGTCTTCCCTGGGATGAGTCTATTGTTTCCCTGCTGTGTTGGGCGGTTTCAGTTCGTAGCCTGCTCAAAAGTAGGAAGTTCTGCTTAAAATCTTCCAAAAAACAAACAAGAAATCCCTTGCACCGCTGTCTCTGTGCAAAAGAGTCCCCCGAGCATGAGGAAGGATCATGTTCATCTTGCAAAGATTTTCCATGCAAGCCAACGAGGGGGCTCTGAAGATGCCGAAGAAGTTGGTAGCACGTTGCAACAACCCGTCAGAAGAGGCTGCACCCAACCTGCAATGAGCTGGGCTGTACCCCTTGGTTAAATATTTGTCTTAAAATCAAGAGAAGAGAGAACAGGAGGACGTTTAGTACACAAGTGCCTGAGCATCACAGAACAGTTAAGGGGAAAATTCACACAAAATCACCATGTAAACACTTCTCCTGCTTTCCAAGTCAAAATTACTTTTGGTGCAACAAATGGAACCTACACCATAACTCCTATATATCTACATACTACCAGGTAGCACATACATAGCATTGGTTCACTTATCAGTTTACTGATAAGTCAAGTCACTGTCACGTGTTGTTGAAACTGATACAACATTTTGGAAGCAAAGAAGAGAAAATTTTGCTCTGTGTTTTTGCCTTAGGTGAACAACACTGTACATCTGTATAGTCTAACACTTATTTTACAAAGCATGTTTAGTGACTCAGAAAAAAAATTAATCCAGATTTGCAGAATTCCCTTTATTATTCAAAATATTTGTCAGCTTTAATATTAACCTACCAAAGTTTTTGAAACTGAAGTCTTATAAATTCATAGGACACACATATACACATATACACACATGGAATACCCGCGCTACTCACTAACAATTTTCAGTTAATATATTAACTAGAAATCGACTGTGACCTTCATGATATATTCTCCCCTGTATGTTAAGTCAATGACCTATTTAAGTATGTTGGCAGCAATTTATATGTCTTGTGACTTCATATTTCACAAAGAAATACTGTGGTTTTTGTTATTTACATTAAAAAGACGTACTATGTAGAATTTCAACTTTGTTAAAAATCACTTTATCCTAAGTATTTAAATTATTCCATGCTTTCAAAAGGCACAATTAAGCATCTAATGAGAACTTCCTTTCAATGTTACACATAATACAAAAAGAGAAAAATGTTTGAGACATCAATGCTAATATTTTAAATATATTGGCATAGGAAAGTAGGTGTCTTTTGGCCTTATTAAACTGACAGTTCTGTTCTGAAACTTTATTTTGAAAAGATTTAAAAAGGATTTGTGTCTTTAGAAAGAAAAAATACAACAGGCATACCTAAAAAATACAGAAGAGAAAACCTGATTGTTACTACTAATGAAATAGCTGATGACAAAATAGTAGTCTTTTTGATTTTGATCACAAAAAATAAACTGGTAGTGACAGGATATGATGGATAGATTTGACATCCTGGCAAATCACTGTCATTGATTCAATTATTCTAATTCAGAATAAAAGCTGTATACAGTATGTGTTTATGCTACAGTGGAGTTTTTTAAGTGATTGACATTCATCATATTAGTTAGACAGTTTTAAAAGCTGTGTCTTTGTTTTACACAGCGTTGTCAAGAAAAAAATAAAGTAGAACCTGGATTGCAGGAAAAAAAGAAAGGAAACCACTTAACCAACTCCTGGTTCCAAACCCATCAAAATAAGTAACCATTATTGCATCCTATTAACATGTTCTTTGAAGACTCAGTTTCACTCCAGCCATGTAATCCACTATTAGAGAGAGTAAATTTTGCAACTGTAATGCAATCTTACAGCTGGGTGGCTGGAAGTTCCACGGAGAAGAAGATATTACCTCTCCAAATGGAAGGCAGCCTCAGAAGAAAAACACACAAACCACTTGAATTTACAGGTCAGCTTTGCTTTACCTGCCTTTTGTTTGATGAGATATACACACAGATACATAGAAATAGGCACAAATAGGATATCTGAGGGTACAGAAGCCTGAATTACTTGTATATTCTGCCCTGCTTTAGACCAGCGCACTGTGATACCCTTCCCCGAGCTCGGATGTGCTCTTCTGGTTTCTAGCATTAATGTAGCTGTCGGTTTGAATTTCAATCTTGAATTATGTCTGTTGACATAATTTCATAGTGCTGACTTCAATTGTTTAGGATTACTGTTTTCAACTACACAAGGAAATCAGTTCTTTTCTCGCTGGTTAGTAAATTCCATTCGAGTGCATTTAAATGCATGTGGTAAGCCATAAGGCAAAGTAATTATCTATAATAGATTCTGATTCAAAAAACAACCATTCTTAATTACTGGCATCTTAGAATAAAGACGTATATGTTTTACATTTATTATTACATATTTAATGAACTAATGTAAATATTTCCTGAAATTTAAGAACGGTATTTCAATTTTTAAAATTAATGTTTTAAAAAACATAACTGTGTAGTTTGCTTTCAAAATAACACGTAACAATGAATTGCGCAGCTTCATTCCTTTATTGCAATAAACCGCCCAACTTAACTTATTACTCATACAAGATATGAAATGTAAGTATATAAAAATTCCATCGGTAAAAATATCCCTTTATTTTTGTTGTAAAACAAAATTAGAAATGAAAGGACAAGAGTAATTTTCTTATTTCAAGGAACAAAACACTGTGTGTTTCCAGTTGAGCAGAACAATGGCAGGACCCAACCAAACAGAAGCTTTAACAAAAAGCAAAATCCAAACAAGCCCAAAATTAGTACAAAGAAACCAGAACAAAGGAAAAAAAGCCAAAAAAGAAGGCACCATATGATAACGTGTATTTTTCAAGACTGCTGGGTCAAATCATTAAGAAAAATATTTATATAAGTCATTAACACTCATAATTAGAGTGTCATATAAATCTGAGTGAAACTGCTAAGTAGAAATCACTAGAAGTCCAGGTGCTTCTTGCCGATGGCCATGGCGCCGCATCCTGAGCTCAGCAGTTTGGCGGATTCTGCCAGATCCTGTTTGCTCGCGCGGCTCACTGTGTCTGACAAGTCTGGAGGCAAATGCAGGCGCTGTGGCAGGAAATTTTCGGGAGGGAGACGGGGAGAGAGAGAAGAAAGAGAGAGAGGAAAAAACCAGAAAGAATAAATGCACTAGAATTTCTTTTCCACAGCATATTTCAAAATGCAGTATTTTTCTGGACTGATCGATGTTTACTCACACAAATAAAACACTTCCCAGTCACTCGTTTAGGCTGACCTGGAAACGGTTTTGTACGTTTTCACTATATTAGATTTACAAACTGGAATAGAGTTTTTTTCCTCATTAAAATTTACTAAACAAAATGCAAATTTTCTCAAGGTATTTCAATATATCTATGGGCATCTCCCCTTTAAAAACAAGTGTTTTGCCTCAATAGCAACCCCCATATTAAATAAATAGTTTGATTTCTATAGCATTACCATGTAACTCTAATTTTATTTCAAGCATAGATAATTTGTGGCAGAGCCTGAAAACGAATGATGGAATGGTCAAAAGGTGGAGAGGGCTAATGCTAGTTACAGCATTATTCTACTAGAGTGTTTCTTCTTCATATTCTACTTTCATTTTTTAATAAAAGCAAAAGTGCTAGTAGTTTCACTTGTACAAAGCAATCGCACGTGCTAATCAAACCTTGCCATCCCTTGTGAGTTGTAGGGACATTACATCCATTTTACAGATGAGGAGACTGAGACACAGGTTACATGTCTGTCCACAAGCACACAGTCCTTGTGTAATAAACCTTATTTTCCAGCAATGACAAAAATATTTCAACTCTCCCTCTGAGGGTTCTTTTACACCGGAGATACATAAAAGACATGCCATTACCATTTAGCTTTTGTAAGGTAAGGTGAAAATGAATGTAAAACTGAGGCTTTACTTGGTTAATTGCCTTGCTTTTGGACACAGTGAGGTACTGAAAGCCAGTCAGATGAGACAGTTGAGCATCTTATACACAGTGCAATAATTTATGAAACTGGCATCACGGAAGAAACATATTTCTTGAAAGATTTAGTAGCTAAAGGCTAAACTGCATGGCTTTTCTTTAAAATGCACACGCTTCTAAAGGGAACAGGATAACAGCAATGACTGCAAAATGATCTTAGGAGGCTGTGTGGACCATCCTTATTCTCTGATTTTACTATGTTTTCGCTTTTACCACAACACATAACTACAGATGCCTCTTCTTCAATACCTTTGCAACTTCTTGTAGGATAAGAATTCAATAGAAAAGCATAAGGAATATCTGTTATTTACAGCAGACTGACTGTTCAGTTCGTTGCTGGCTTTGAGACTGTGCAGTTAGACATGACTTGGGAGGTGCTCCAAAGGGCTCCCCTGGTTCTGGGCAGTGTGGGGAGAAGAACGTGCGCTGGGTTGTCTTCTCCAAGGGAAGAAAATGCATGAAGTAACACATGCGGAGCAGGAAAGCCCATGCTCAGGGTGAGGTGACATACCTCAGCCTTGAAATAGAAGAAATGTGTGTACTTCTTTGTAGCACATCGCCTATGAAGCACATGGGAAATCTCACAATTTATGTAGCAGGAAACACACCCTGTATATACCATTTAGTAACTATGCGACTTCTACATTTCACTGTATTGAAACCAGTGCTGTGCTGTGGTATCCTTCATCTACAGTTCTTACCGTATTCCTAAAAAGGTCAAGCACAGCTGTGGATGTGAACTGTGGTCCACGATGCCTCATTTCTACATCATAAAATCATTTTGGTTGGAAAAGACCTTTCAGATCGAGTCCCACCATTAACCCAACACTGTCAAGTCCACCACTAAACCATGTTCCTAAGAGCCTCATCTACATGTCTTTTAAAGCCCTGCAGGGATGGTGACTCCACCACTTCACTGGGCAGCCTGTTCCAATACCTGACAACCCTTTCTGTGAATAAATGTTTCCTAATATCCAATCTAAACCTCCCCTGGTGCGACGTGAGGCCATTTCCTCTTGTCCTATCATTTGCTACCTGGGAGAAGAGATCAACACCCTCCACACTCCAACCTCCTTTCAGGTAGTTGCAGACAGCAATAAGGTCTGCCCTCAGCCTCCTGTTCTCCAGGCTGAACAGCCCCAGTTCCCTCAGCCGCTTCTCATCACACTTGTGCTTGAGCCCCTCACCAGCTTCATTGCCCTTCTCTGAACTTGCTCCAACACAATATAAACCTGGGCACGTGCCTATTTTGTTTGTCTGCTGAGAAAAATGTTTGCTAGGCAAGAGCCAATGTACAACTTGGATTGTTGAGGTGGGTTGTAACCACTGGATAGCGAAAGATGAGGAAAAGCCGGGAAGTGCAGGGGAGCACTTGGCAGATCTTTCAGTTACATTTTCTTTCCAAAAAAGTGCTGGCAGGCTACAGGGTATCTGATATGTGCGAGGTGGAGACACAAGAGAAATAATGCCGTTTTCTCCCACTCGCTGCTAGCATCTCTCTGCCCTCACCAGGGAGTGGGAGAGGCGGCTTCCTCCAGGGGAAATGTGGTACCATTGTCTTCCTCCCGCAATTACGGACCCTCTTGCCAAGTCTGCCAAATGAATTCAGAGTAAGGTGATGAAGAGCAAATGGAACTGAGACTCAGCAAACTCATCTTACACAGGGACTAACCAATACCACAGATAGGGAGCAACTTAAACCCTGCCACACTGGCCTGGACTCAAGGTGGTGGTCAAAAGAAAAAATCTTTGATATTTACACAGCTTCTTAGTCAATGCTGGGTTTTTTTTGCTAATATATATCATAATCAGAAAAAAGAAGGAATAATATTTATAAATTTGCAAAGACTCAGATAAGAAAAGTAAAAATTAAAGATCCTCAGATTGGATGGTGGGACTGAATGAGGATTTGTTATGAAGCAGTGTTTCATTATACGTGCACATATTCTTCTTCCCTCCTCTTATTCAGTGAAGAGGCTGCACACTGCTCAGTTAGTCTGGATATTCAGTATTTTGTTTTCTTGTCATTGTTTACTTTGAACTTTTCTGACGTATTTATTGTACATGATGCAAACCTTGTTCTGAAGACAGAATGGCTTTTCAATAGCACGTGTCAGTATGCAGCACCTGAATGCCTCACAAATACCAACTGCGTTGTTTTCCTAATTTTCTCATGAGATAAGGTGGCAAAGTTACCTCAATTTTAGACACGAGGAATTAAGGCACATAAAACACATGGCAATAAGTATCCACTAATTGCAGAAACACAATCTGAGGCATTTAGGACTTGCTTTTCCAGAATGTCTACCATTGTACAGCATTTCAAATAGTCAAATGCTAACCTAATTTACAGCTGTGCGTGCTTGGTATTTCTTCAAGGACCTCAAGTCAAGCACTTGAAAAGTGAGAGACACAAAATACGAGCAGAGAAGTAAAAATGCTGGGTTGAAGCAACATGATCACACAGGAGCTCAGTGGTACAGGCAGGGATGCATCACACCTTCCGAGATATCCTTCAATCGTCTTAATTATGAGACCGTCCCTCCCGCAATCCTCCTCTTCTCTACAATCCCAGTTTTCAAAGATTACAACAAATTGCTGGTTCTCCAGGAAGCGTACTTCAATGAGTATGCCACATTCATCCTCGGATCAGATGTATTCTGAACGATAAACAACACTAAGGTCCTCTGAAAACAACTGAATATTATCCTGCCATTAAGATCTGAATCACAGCACACGCACACACACGTGCTACCTCTGAATAAAGCCTGAATCGGCATCTCAGAATATCATTCCTTATATTTTCTGTGCACAGCTTAAAAATATAAACAGGGCTGTAAATATCAATCCTATTAAATACTTTAACACTACTAAAAAAATTCTACACTTTAAATCACAAACAAACTGGGAATTCATCACACAGCATAATACAGACATCCACAGGTTAAACAGCAGGCCTTTATTTTTGGCACCAGTAGGGACATTGCAGTCACTTGGACCAAGGCAGCAAGTGATGGCATAAATAGGCTGTGATCCTTTTTGACCACCAGTGTTACAGAATGATCAGACATTTTCACAGATATTTGCTGACCACAGAGGAACAGTCACATTTAAAGACCCAGTTTAGGACAAAATGTTTTCTGGTGGACAGACTTCTTTGCTATTTCTGAGGCTGTGACCCTTTCAATCTCTCTCTTTCTTATCAGCCTGATAAGGATCACGCTGATTTTGCTCACATTGCCAATCCCAGTCCTCCTTGCCCAGGTCTCCCACCCTGCAACTGGTCTTCAGGACAAAAACACAGCTTCTCACAGAATCACAGAATGTCGGGGATTGGAAGGGACCTCAAAAGATCACCTAGTCCAATCCCGCTGCTGGAGCAGGAACACCCAAATGAGGTTACACAGGAAGGTGTCCAGGCGAGTGTGAATATCTGCAGAGAATGAGACTCCACAACCCCCCTGGGCAGCCTGTTCCAGTGTCTGTCACCCTCACTGAGAAGTTTGTTCTCAAATTTAAGTGGAACCTTTTGTGTTCCAGTTTGAACCCCTTACTCCTTGTCCTACCATTGGTTGTCACTGAGAAGAGCCTGGCTCCATCCTCCTGACACTCACCCTTTTATATATCTGTAAACATTAATAAAGTCACCCCTCAGTCTCCCCTTCTCCAAGCTAAAGAGCCACAGCTCCCTCAGCCTTTCCTCACATGAGAGATGCTCCACTCCCTTCATCATCTTTGTTGGCCTGTGCTGGATCATCTCCAGCAGTTCCCTGTCCTTCTGGAACTGAGGGGCCCAGAACTGGACACAATATTCCAGATGTGGTCTCACCAGGGCAGAGTAGAGGGGCAGGAGAACCTCCAGTTATCTGCACTCCCCAGCCAGTCTTAGCTTTCTGTTTCCAAGCTCTTCATTCCTTCTCCTGCCAGTCCTGAGTTTCTCTTGCCCATTTATGCCCATATTCCATTCCCTGCTCCTGTTCCTAATGTCGAGGTCCAAATACAGCACTCTTCCTCAACTCGGCCCCTTGTCTTCCTCATCCCCTATTTTGTCCTCCTCCTTCTCCCACCTGTTGCCCTACACCTGCCCTTCTTTCTCCTGCTGGCACAGCTTTCCATCCCCCCTGCCCATCTCCTTTGCACTGCTTGCTGCCCGCTCCGAAAAAGCAGGAATGTTCATGGAAAAGGGTCAAGCTGAACACACAGCACTGAGCACGCCTGAGCCAAACACGGACAGATTTTCACAGGACAGCAAAAACACATCCCTGGCATAAATGCTAGATATGAAATAGCACATTTTCATTTTTCTTTCAAATAATCAAAACTTTTCACTAAAATATTCCAGAACTTCCTGTAGCTTACAGCAAGTTGGCAGGGCAAAAGTATTATAAGACAAAATGGTCAAAGTCTGGCAAAGGTAAATATGCAAGTGAAAATAGGATCCTATAATCACCCTCCTTGTGATAATTTCTTAAAGCCTGTGCTAAAGAAAAGTTTGTCAGTGGGAAAACTAGGGAACGCTGGAGTAAACGTCCTTTGTGCAAAGTTAATTGTGTGTCTGCATTATTGTAGTGTGTTTAATTACACGATCACACACCATTTTCACCCAGAAAGGTTTAAACTTAGGATCTTCAGAATCAGACTCTAAGGTTGATTAAGAAATCCCTGGCTATGGAAGAGGGTGATTAGTTACTGTAAGGGACACGATGCGAGTGCTGGTGCTTCCCACCTGCTCTGTCTCAGGCAGGTCCCGAAGGCTTTGCGGTGATCGGAACAATTACACCGAACCCAGCTAAGCACACAGCTTTAGGGCACGAATTACGAAAGGAAAACAGCTCAGACAAAACTTATTACATACTTTGCCTCTGCTCCTCCCTCTGCCTGAAGAAAACTTCTAATTACTTCATTTGTTCTCAATGGGGGAAAAAAAAATAAAGTAGAAGTGGGAGATAATATGTCAAACGACAAGCCAGAAAGGACACTGAACAAGCATTTAGTCCAACCCCAGCACTGAGGACCAAATATAGCACCGATGGTTTTCTGATACTGGTCTGCCTTGTAAGAGTGAGGTGTAAAGATCCAATTCACGACTATTCCAGGGACTTCCAGTAGGTTGGTATGTTTGGTTGGGGTGCAATTCATTTGTTTTTAATCCAACAAAATAACAAAATTCTCATTACACAAAAACACTAACAAGTGCTTTTGCTCATTGTATGAAGTGGATTGTTTTACAGATTTATTATAAAAACCAGACTTTCCAATGTAAGACTTTTTTTCTCTTGAGTGTTAGTTGGATTGAGCAGCAGTTTTCCTAGCAACCTCTCTTGATGTTGATTACACCTGAGTTACAAAATGCATAGAAACAGTATGCAGGCTTTAGCTGACTATAAAAGGGGTTGAAAATAAAGTAAAAATCATGTAACTGAACCTCAGTAACCAATGACTGGTTTAAAAAAAGAGCTACCTACTAGAGATAATGTTAAAGAACCGATTAGTATACAACTATACTCATACGCTACATGTATTCTTCTGAAGAATCAATTGGCATCGCATTGTGGAGGCAACTTGTGAAATCCAGTGTTACATCTACACAGTATAAACAGCAATCAGTTCATAAAATTCATTTTCAGATTTGAGGAAATCTGTGTCTGTACAGATTGTTTTTATACTTGCTAAAATACTCAGAAAAAATGAGGTGGAAGACATTCGAGAAACAGCAACATTTCATAAAATTAATTAATCGCTCCTAAAATCACACGCTCTGTAAAATACTTTAAGCAATAAAAAAGTATAAAAATGTTTAGCAACAATATGATAAGCAGATACACATACACTGGCAAAAATCTAAGCTCAAAGTAATTGTTCATATTACTCCAAAATCATTATAGTTTTAGTAAGCAAATAAATAATAACATGACTCATGCAAAATCATTGAATCCCCCCAAAAAAGAAGTGGGAGTTCAGGTGGAAATTTGCTCTTAATTTGATATATATTAAAATAACGTCGCAGAAATTAACCTTGTGACTCTGCTAACAGTTATACAAAGCTTTAACAACTAAATCCACACTTCCAAAAACCAAACTTAAAAAAAAAATCTTTACAATTCCATATATTTGGATCTTTGACCAAAAAAAAAGTGCTTATTAGTCTATGATGGCTGCAGCCCTGCCTTGGGGCAGGGAGATGGGTTAATGACCTCTCCAGATCCCTTCTAGTTCCATTTGCCACAACTCCATGAAGACTGAAGTCACCAAAGCTGAAGGGATTTTGTTTAGGGGGAAGAGGGGGGCAAGGAGAAGAATTTTAGGAATGCTGGGAAAATGAAAGATGCAGACTCCTGGTTGGGGAGCTTTATATCCTATTTATTTCTCTTTGAAGCAGAACTCTCGCCACCCCATGAAGCCCACACAAGAGAGAACAGGAACAGTCCATGGTACAGAGGCCAAGTCCCTGTTACTATTTCATTTTCTGCTTCTGATGCCCATTATATTTTCCCTTTTACATCTTTTTGTTATTATCTAATTTATAACAACTAGTAATCAATTTCTAAGAAAAGACTTTGGCATTTTTGTAGGTATCATGAAAAAGGTGGGTTTTAAGGAGAAACATGCAGGATGTTAGTAAGGCGGCTTCATAAAACCTCATCTTAGAGCGAAGAACCCCATTTCTTGCTTGAAAATTATTGAACTGTCAAGTGACTGTCACCATTACCTGACTGGAAATAGATCTCTTGATAACAAATCAGATTGCACAGGCAGGCTGGGGAAAAGGACACCGAGGCCACTAAAACAAGCAACCTACATCTTAAGAAAAGTGGGAGCCAGTGAAGAGGTTCCAAATTACTCCACAGCCACTAAAATGTCTCTTTACCTTTGTGGTGAACAAGACTGTGCCAGCTGTGGCACAGTGCAGCTGTGCACCCCAAAACTGGGCTGCTGGGTGACAAACAGCTGTGCAAGAAGGAGCTGGCAAAGCCCTGATGGGTGCTCCTGGTTTGCTGGGGAGTTGCCCTCTGCTCAGGCCTGGCCATGGAGTTTGCTGATCCAGGTATGATCCTCACCTGCTGCCCTGACTGCTCGGCTTGAGAGCGGACATGCCTCACAACCACAGATCTGTCTGGAGGTCACCAGGAGTGGTGGTTGACCCTGGTTATGTTCACTAAACCCACTCCGCTCTTCTTATCGGGGCAGTGGAGACTTAAGGATTTAGTGGCATCTGAGCCCACCAGGGACATTGGGTGGTACCTTCAGTGCAATGGCAACACGTGGAACCGAATCTCTCTCTCTTCAAGGCCATTGCAATGTGTCTGTTGATGGGATGAAAGAGGTCTTGAATGAACAGGTTTACCTGACATCTCCAGAGGTTGTATCTTGCATTTCTAACCGACGCAGCTGCCAAATGGTTACAAACTTCTTAACAGATGTGCACTTCAGGAGTGTCTTAGCCTTGCCAGGCAATGACTTCACAGTTTTATTAACAGGTCATCATCAAGCACAGTAACTAACTGGTCTGCTTGGCCAATTTACTACCTTTGGGCTTAATATAAACACAAAGGTATGCAGGTATGAAACTGAATTTCTTCTAGAGAGAAGAATTTATTCAAATACTTGACATGTAGGTGACTGTAAGTCTTGGCCTTTTCTCTTGCTCAGTTTGCCAATTGGGAGACACCAGATATGTGTATTATGATGAAATGAATTATATTTTATACCATGTGTAGTCTACTGGAGTGGCATATCACTTATATTGACACAACTTTGGAACAACTTACATACAAATCTGACAATACCACTATGAAAAGATATAAAATTCTTATTAACGCCACAAAACCTAAAAATGCTCCTGAGTTAATGTAAGTTCACTTCTCAATGGCAAAAGCCCTTTACCACTGAAGACATTACAAGCTCTCACAGGAAGCACTAGAAAAGTCGTTTCAGTCAGGCAGAAATCATTCAAAAGTTGTGAAATTTGGTTACAAAGTGTCTCAGGAGAATGTCAAACTATCTTCTCATAACTGCATTTAGGTTTTAGGCAAACTGTTTTAAAACTAATTTACTAAGAATCTCTTACATTCCTGTTCACATTACAATTCTCTTGGTATTTTAACAAATTCAGGAGACAAGCCAGTTGGTAACCATTTTTCTGTATAATGGACATGAACGCAGTTTCTTGTTGTTCTGCTATATCCACAGATGCTACATTACCATTTTTACATCACAGCAATGGATACATTTTCTAAACTGATTATAAAGACAAAAGACTTGACTTTAAAAAATAACATTCTAAAATTTCCTACTTTTCAGATAACTGGGATTGACTTATAATCAACCAAAACTACATAAATCCATATTAAAATAAGCACATCTACTACATGCATTTCCTATTTCTGTTTTTAAAGTTGAAGCATAATCTGAGCCATCAAAATTAATTATTGTTAACATCAGGCGGCTTCCATGAAGAATAGCTGATAAATATACTTCTACCTACATATCCCTGTCTGTCTGCTAAAGGACACATTGCTAGAATGAAAACATTTTTAATATATAGCTAATATTACTTAAAATACATGAACACAATTCTAAACCTCTTATTTTCCATCACTTACAAAATGTAAACCAAAACTAGGATAATTCTCACCTTCACCTCATTTGCAGGACAGTGATGTTTTGTTGTGAGTTTCTAACATCACAAAGAGATTATTTAAACAGTGACTTTAAAGACACCTGGCAAAATAAACAACCATTAATAAACCCACTTCCTCTTGTGACAGCATTTGTAAAAGCCATTTTACATTTCAGAATGCTGAATCTTCATATGTGCCTCTTTAGTGCAGCTTTCCAGGGTATCTTCTTTACAGAAGTGATATGATAATATCCAAGAGAATTCAGTTCAAACTGTCCTGATTCACTTGGATGTGCCACACAGTGCTGTTTCTGTTCTCTGACCATAAAACTATGCAAAGTACTTAAAATCTGAATTCTCAAGTCTGAATTTAACACTGAGTTTATTTAAACACTGGCTGTTGCAAACCAAAAATCTTTCAGAGACTGTTTGTACCCATAGAATTCTATTCCATAGATGTTTGTGTAAAATGAATCCCTGGGGGATTTCAGATGGCTGAAAGGTTCCAGTAACATTTGAGTAGAGACAGGTGGGTTTTTGTGGGTGCAGCATTAGTCACTGCTTTTCAGTGACAGGAAAGGAAAAAACAGACAATTGTCTGAACAAACTATTTCATTCCGAAGAAAGACTTCAAGATGTGTTAAAGACAATTTGCTACATGTGAAGGGACACAAGGGAAAGATAAAAATATCAGGGAGATTTACCTTCTCTGACACTTGAGAATGCCAAATGTTTGGTACTACGGAGTGCTCTAAATCACAAGTATGAGATCCACTTCATATTATAACTGTAGTCTCTGCATAATGAAGAAGTTGCCCATGTTATAAAGGTAGCTGGATTAACCAGTGGTGGTTGTAGACTTTCCAGGGACTGCAGCTGTTCAACTGCATGTCTGATCCAAAATTCAGAGAAATACATGGTAATGTTGAAACTAGAGCTGTACTAAACATTTACACCACATTATATTGTAATACTTACTGATCCAGCTCTTATCAAGCACATATGGAAAGACTGTCTCTGTCCAGGAGAGTTTACAGTCTGGATATACAAAGTGGGTAAAAAGGAAGAAGTGAAAGATAAAATATCCAGGAAGAATGAAAAATGTCATGATATATAAATACTGTATCAATGTGAAGATTTTTTTTCCCTTCTTACTAAAAGATATGTTCTATGAGAAAGGCATAGAAAGGCAAGCGGAAGAGAACAGGGAAGAAATCAAGTGACAAAGGTCTGAAGCGAGAAGATGGAGTGAAGAAAGGGCAAGATGGAGGGCAGGGGGAGATACGTTATCTAGGCACATTATAGTTGAGATTGGAATATGTTGTCTAAAAGTGGAAGGGAAATACTGTTCTAAATTCAAACAGTAGTTCATGAGTCTGAAGGTATCATCTATATCCAAGGCAAGCAGGCCAACATTGCTCCTGTAGACCTATTCTTTTTGCTGAATTTCTGCTCCTTGGGCTTACGTAAGAGGAGTGTGGGACCCGTGATGCAAGTCTGAGTAATTCTAGGCCTCTCAGGATAATCCGGATGGATGTTAATGTTAATGTCACATTCTCTTCTCTGTCGGATTCATTCAACCTAATTGCAGCTGTCTACAAGTCAGCCGTTCAGTCTAACCTATATTATATACTTAGGATGAGATGAATCATCCTTGCAAGTGCTTGCCCATCTCTGCTGATTATTCAGGAAACCTGGATGACTAGCTTAAACCCCATTCTTAACTTGGAGAGTAAAAGGTCAAGGAGAGGAATTCAGTCCTACAACTACACGAAGCTTCTCATTGAGTCAGTGCCTCCACGATTTCTCCTCTTTCTTTGAATGACATTGCAACAGGCCACAAAATACGGATTTTCTATCAAACCACAGATGGCTCACTGGAAACGTTCCAGAGTTGCTGGCGATGTCCGTGCTGCTCTGCAATGACTCGGGTCTCTCTACTGGGAAGCCTGAGAAGTGTTTGAGACACTGTGTGTACAAACAAAAGCTATGTGAGGAGGAGGGAGAAAGAGCATTCAGAGGCAGAAGCATCTGTTCTAGGAGTTCCAACATACTGCAATGTTACTGTTGCCCTCTAAAATTTCAGCTAAGTTGGAAAACTAACCAAATATTTGAGTTCTCATCCAAAGCTATCTGTTCAAGTTCACTGTAATCTATCAAGCTTCTGTTTCAGTTTAAATATATTACATTTCATAAAACTCATTAGTAAACCCATTTAAAAAACACCATTTTATCTCAAGTGTGCAACAACGCAAGTAACTGAAAAAATATATTCTGCCTCTTGCAAAAACTGTCCAGATAGATTTCAACACTTCGCAGAAAGGTTACGCTCCAGGACAGGTAACTTGCACTGACAAATCTCCTTTGCAAGTGCGTTTCAATGCCCGAGTTGCCAACTCAATAAAGAAAGAAAACAGAAACGCAAAGAGTCTTCGGGAACTGAACAGTTCTTCCAGCTATTGCTAAAACACACATTGCCTACCAGCTTCCATGGATTTCAAGTACCTAGTCTCCATACATCCTATGAAATTTAAGTTTAATGAGATGGTTTCTTAAGAAGAGGAGGAGAAAACGGGAGCTGCTCTGAGACCCTGGCCCAGCCCAGCTGTGGGTTGCCCCAATGCTGCCTCAGCGTTTTGCCTAGATTTCGTATTTATTGACAATATTTATCTCCTCCTACACATCAGTTTCAGAAGTTTACACAACACGTAACACTACATGCGAACGCACACGCTACTTATGACTGCGTGTGAATTACTGACAAGGGTCTACCTGCAGGACCTCTCCCAGGTGCGCAGGATCGCTCCAGAAAGCACTGAGAGGTTTGCGCCGTATTGTTTTACATTCGTCCACACAATGCAAAACCATCCATATGATACGTCCCCGAATGCTGCAGTTTCAAGAGACCAGTGCCACAGGTTTGGCAAGTTGCTGCTGACGAAGAAAGAGCGTGTAGGGGGCAAAACGTAAATGCCAGCTGAGGGGGAGTATTGTTGGTTTATACTGGGAGCAGCCCTATGCTCAGGAGTCTATTTACCTTTTTAGGTCAGCTAGAATGAGAATATTTCCATTGCTAGGCAGCCCAGCACATTTGTGAAGCATTTCTGGGCGTTCAGACCTGGAGCAGGCGCTGCCCAAAGGGAAGATTCATTTCCCTGTGTTATGGAGCCCGTCAGTCCCCCCCGATAGCACCGGGACTTCGGCAACAGGGAAGCGCCTTCACTTGGAGCAGAAACATATTACATGACCAGAACACAACAATTAGCACATTTGTAAAGCTTCAGGGATAGGAACAATTTAATAGCTTTTTGAAGCAGGCTAATTTTCTTGAGCTTTTTAATATATTTTTAATCATTTTTCTTTTCATGCATGGGCAAGTTCTTCTTTGCTACAGGTATTTTCTGAGTCTGCCTAGCAGGATTATTATGTGTAGAGAAACACAAATTATTCAATCATTTTAAATCAGTGCTAGATAAATGAAAAAGTGCAATGTAAGTGCAGGCTATTATTACTAATCTCTGTTTTAAAAGCAAGTATCATTTAGATAGACAAATGTTTCACTGGTTTCCAAAATTTTGCACATTCACAAACAGAGGTTGCTAAACAGACGACCAGTTTGTTTATGTTTGCAGCTTTTCACAAGCTAGTAACTTCAGCTCTGCAATGGTAAATGTCACTGTTGGATGCTCCATGCTAAGGCAAAAACCGAGCCAGAAGAGAAAAAATAGATAAAATTCTGCTATCATTGTCTTCTCACCTTAAAAACTGGCACTGATACTGGAAATATGTTCAGTTCCCGTAACTCCCAGGTGAAGATGTAGTCATTGTATAATTAATATTTTAATATATCTTATTTTCAGTACTAATCCCCCATGACTCATGAGGGCTACAGTTTAAAACTCCAGCTAACAAAGCCTTTTGTAGAATTACTACCAAATAATCTTAGACTTCAGAAATTACTGAAGTGTAATTTAATATCCATGCCATTGGATCACCCTGTTTTGGTAGGAAAACATACTGTGGTGTATTTTTACTCAGTGATTGATATTGCTTATACAAAAAAATATAAAAATCACATTGGTGATCAAGTCAGCACGTTGAGTACCCTTTGGCAAACCAAAGCTTTAAAGGAAGTTTAAGCGCAGAATAAGGAGTTGCTGGGGAAAGGTTAGAAGACAGGTCATGCTAATTCCTTTTAAATGACTCTATCTAAGACAGTACGACCCAGTGCAAGCTGAAACAAACATAGAGAGTATGAATGACAGAAACTGGTATCACACGAAACGCAAGACTTCTGTGAGTAATTGAGATTAAAATAAACATTACTGTTTATCTGGAAGTTGCGGGGAGGGCTGAACATTTGAGCAGATTTGTGCATCAAAAATGTGTTTAGTACAGAAACTATATGTCAAATTATAGCTATTTGCTTTCAGCTGTTTCTAGCAGTTATTTAGTTTTGCACTTTTCATGTGTCAGTATTTTTTTCGTTTCACTTCTTTATTCCCTACTACAACTAAGTCTCTTTAGAGCAATAAGATCTTTAAAATCCCTTTAGTGTTTAGAAATGTCAACAATTCAGTAGACTATACTTGATGAATAGGCCAGATAGAAAAACCTGCCTCAAGTTTTCATCTCAAGAGAAGTAAGGTGCTTTGAAGAGCACTTGATTTGAGATTTAGAAGCCTGCTGCTATTCAGCCAGGCACTCTTGAGAGCT